>NW_027466215.1:0-317500 GCF_046127955.1 Nelusetta ayraudi
CTCTCTAAAAGATGCCCTATCAAATATTTAACGAGCTCGTGAAGACTCTGTGGTCTCCACCCACGTGTGTGTGTGTGTGTGTGTGTGTGTGAGAGAGAGAGAGCGAGAGAGAGAGAGAGAGTAGGGCAGACGGATGGTCCTCCGAAGAGCCGACTTCCTGTTCCTGTGCTCTGCTCTCTTTCGAGGGCGCCGCCTTGCTTTCAGTTTAGATGATGGAGGAAAAGAAGTGCAGAGTCACTTGACGGGCGCGTAGCTCCTTCGCTGGTGGTCGACCCCCCACCCTCCCCGGGAATGAAAGCAGAGTAGTCGACATAAGTTCACAGAGCCGAGGTAACATTTTACTCTCCTTCTTCTTCTGCTTCTTGGTGAATCTGTGCAGTGGAATAGTTTGTGTTTACATTGTAACTTGCGGTGCTCTGGGGTTTGGACCAGCGTGCCACGTGTCTTGTGCTCATAGTGCTTCACCTGCAAGGATGCCACACCTAACTTTTCCTTTCCCTTGATTTGCCTCCCTCCGTCATTCAAGTTGTCTGACTCACTCGTGCGAGTGGACGAGCGGGCCTAACCCTCTCCGTGGATTAGCATTTCCAACCGTCTGTGCAACCCGGCCCCATATTGCTTTCACTCAATACACATTAGCCCAGCGTCACCGTTGCTTTCATCCCTGTCTCATTCTATTAGCTTGGTCCTAATAGCACTCTAGTTAATCTCTTCAGGGAGAGTGAGAGAGAGTGAGAGAGAGCCGTGGCCCAGGACTGCCTTGACCGGACGACTGGCCCAGTTATTGCTCCATTGAGACACTGGTGCTAGAGCTTCACTACGGTGCAGATTCAGTCAGAGAGGAGGTAAACCTGAGCCCTTGGATGTGTTTCAAGTCTTGACGTCATTGAGAAAATGGGAAATGACTGTAAGGGTGTGTGTGTGTGTGTGTGTGTGTGTGTGTGTGTGTGTGTGTGTGTGTGTGTGTGTGTGTGTGTGTGTGTGTGTGTGTGTGTGTGTGTTTGTGTGTGTGTGTGTGTGTCCTGACTTTTAGCTAAAGCTTCAGGTCCCAGCAGAGTCGGCTGGATGATGCACTGGCCTTTTAGAGAGGACTTGTATTTCTCTTCTTATTGATTAAAGGCTCGGAGACAAAAAGCAGGCCGATTTCATGGTCCCGTATCCCTACAAATTCACTTAACGGCTGTTTTCTAGCAGTAATGTGCGTCGTTAGCCAGTCAACGCCCCCACGGACATTAGAAAGTCATTTTTGTACAAAGGGGCTTATGTTTTCTTCTTTCGACATGATGGGAAACGTGAAACACAATTCCATATTATGCACCAGTGATGTTTCTTTACTGATTCCTTCTTTTCCCATCAAAATGTGGTTTCTTTTCTTCTCTTGTCAGTCGAGTTCAGTCGATGCAAACTTAATTGCTCGGTTATGACCAATGTTTTATTCAAAAGAAGCTATTTTGGGTTTTTGATTTAAACTCTTCCGCTACAAACTCTGCACTACGGAGCTATTCTGGGCAAGAAACTGCTGTTCAATCCAACTAGGAGAGCATTTACTCCTATAGAGTGTCGCCCACGCAACAGTAACACTAGCTTAAACATATAGTATCCCCGCTCTGTGTGGAACAACGTGTGTATTTTTGAATTAATTTCTGGTTTTTCAACGTCATGCTGCTCTACACAAAAAGAAGGCCTCTTCTCACACTGTTCTGCTAAAAAACAAAACAAAACAACTGACAGGAAAGACGAGGTGAGTCATGAGTTTAAAATACTGAATGACTGCAAACTTTAAACTGCATTAATATGTAGTAAACATGGCATTTACGTATCATGGGATATTTCTTTGTTGCCAAAATGCAATTTATTCATTTTATTTGTGCACCAAAGTGCTTTGTAGAGCATTTAAAGAAGATTTAACGTAACCCAGACTCTGTATCTGCAAGGTCCTGGTAGTGACGGAACCACCAGAGCTTCCTACCGGAACCCTGCCCCAGCTGGCCCAACACCACTCCCACTATATAAGGCTGTAAACGCAAGGAAAAGTATTACTTTCTCACTTCTCCGCCCCTTTCCCAGAGGTCTGGATTAAGTGAAATACGATCCTCTCCCGATCCATCTTCCAATATTGAATAAGGAAGCGTCAGTGAGGCAAGATGGATGCAGCCCGACACCGTCGCCTCTCTTTCGAGATGAGGCCCCGAGACTGACGGGGGAACTATGAGACTTGGGAGACGGGGACTGTGAGAATAAACAGCGGGGCCCGACCGCAGCCGAGCGGCACCAGCGATGAACTATCATAGCCCTTGATCTGTCGCATCCTATCTGCATCCATCTTGCAGCCGCGGTGAATACATCACTGTGGTGCCCCGAGTGCCGTGTGTGCAGGCTCTGAAAGCAGAACCTCCGCTGAGCGATGAATGACCTTATTCTTGTGCGCCGCATTCCTCAGCCCTCCTGTAACTCTGCCAGGTGCTCTGTGTGTCTGCCCGTCCTCCGAGACAGAAATAATAAAGTAAGGCCAAACAAACGGATGACTTGGTGGTTCCCCTCCGCCCCCCCGACAGACAGAACGGGGAAAAGGATCCGCATTGAATAGCTCTAGCAGAGCATCACTTGATGGGAAAAGTCCACCTGAAGTCTGTTGTGGTCAAACCTTTAACTTATTTTATTTTATTTTATTTTTTTTAATCAAATGTCAGGCATCTTTTGTAAATACCAGGACAGGTTCAATCCCTCAACAAGCGCCTGATTGGAGATGCAGGAAAGGTTCTTACGAGAGATAAATGGCTGCATTTCCATTACAGTTTTTCCGCAAAATAAAAGCGAGATGTCTAAAATTTCAACAACGTATAATTAGCGATTTGCAGGCGTTTCCATTCAATGGGGTGGAGCGCATAAGCCGTAATTCTCCTAAAATCTCGTCCCATGAGATTTTACGAGAATTAAGTTTGCTTTTGTTTGTTTGCGTTTGTTTGCTGTCAAGAGTGGTTGTTCTATTTTTCTCTTTGATTACTTGTAAAAAAATAATGGACGTGTAGCCAAGGTTGTGTTTTGTGTCTTCAGTAATCATGCTGTATGTGCTTTATTGACGTACACCAAAAGAAGTTTGTTATGTAGGGCACAGCCAGTATTTCTCAATGGTTTTCAATGGGCTATTCAATGGGATATCAGGATATCCCATGGGCGTGGGGGGGGGGGGGGGGGGGGGACGCATAGGAGCGTTTGACAGATGGCCTGCACGGTTTACTGGGCTACCTCTGAATGTGTGTCAATGAGAATCTTGTTGTTGTTTATTTTATGTGTCCTCCTGAGTCGAATCCGTTGTGGTCTGAATATCCGGGCAGTGTAATAGGATGGCCTGTATTTAACTTAAACTACAGTGTGGCTTAACCAATCTCATCTCATTCTCAGTACCCTTTTAAGGCCTATGTGCGTCTTAAACACTGAGATCTCTAAAGGATTAGATTTCATGCATACTTTTAATGGAAAATGACTCATTTATTCATTTTGTTAAACACACTGATTGAAATACTAAAGCGTAAAACTGTGGAACATACGTAAATACTTCCTGGTGATCACGGAATCGTTGACTGTTGCAAGGCGTCTTCCCGTTTGTGTATTTGCAACACCATTATCACTGTTTGATTTACCAAACAAGCAAAATGACCGACCTGCACCTTCTGATTGAGTGCGAATCCCCGCGATGCGGTGAAATGTTCCTGGTGCCGTCAGAGCCTGGAGCTGGCTGTCGGGGAGAGCTGCATCGTTATTATCCTGCCGCCGTTTCTGTGTTTACTGGCTTTTGCAGCAGAAGGCCGTGTTTGTGTTTCGGTACCAAGACAATTGCAGCCTGATGCAATGAGAGTGCAACTTAATCACACTAGCAAAGCTTGATGGATGCTTTTTTTTTTAAGGCCTATGTGCTTTGTGAACCGAACAGGGATAAAAAAAAAAGCGTTGGACGTTTTATTGCCTCACGCGGTTCCTTTAGTTTGTAATTTTTCTGAGCCTTGAAGACTGTCTGTTTGTTTTTGTGTTTATCGAGGTCTGATCCAACAGAATTCACGGCGAGCGGGCGGAAGGTAGCGAAGGAAAAGGTGAGCGGCGCTGCGAAGGTCAGCTTCCAACGGCTGTGCGACGACGAGAGAGAGAGAGAGAGAGAGAGAGAGAGAGAGAGAGAGAGAGAGAGAGAGAGAGAGAGAGAGAGAGAGAGAGAGAGAGAGAGAGAGAGAGAGAGAGAGAGAGAGAGGAGAGAGAGAGAGAGAGAGAGAGAGAGAGAGAGAGAGAGAGAGAGAGAGAGAGAGAGAGAGAGAGAGAGAGAGAGAGAGAGAGAGAGAGAGAGAGAGGAGGAGAGAGAGAGAGAGAGAGAGAGGTCCGTTTGCTCTGAGCAGAAACCTTATCTAATTGTCGCCTATTGAACCCGCCCCTGACGCCTCCCCCTCCCCAGGGCAGAGAGGCTTTGCTGCACATGCTGACCTGATTTTGCGTGTGCGTGTGTACGTGTGTTGTTGTGTTCCAGCCTATGTGTGTTTACGAGGCAGATTATGATGGTGGCATAGCCAGTCCTATGTGTGTGTGTGTGTGTGGGAATGTGGGGCAGCACGGAGGAGATTTCCCCCCCCGCCACCCCCTCCACCACTGTAGGAGACCCACATAAAGTACCACCCCTCCCCCACTTCTTCTGCAAAACACCAGTGGATTATTCCTCCACTCTGCTGGCTTTGTGTCTGTGTTGTTTATTTGAATGAATCAGTCGGGAGCTTTTAGGAGAAAAAAAAAAAGATCAGTGATGCGTCGCTTTTGTCAGGATCAGGTCTGAGGGGTAAATCATGAGTCACTCTGCAAAATGCTTGTCACTGTGAAAACCGTTGACATTTTCCCAGCACCGCCCAGGTGGATGTAGCCTCCTCTGGGCTAACCGCCAGGAACCCTACCGTTGAAAATAATCTAATCACTGTTCACGTGCTCTTGGGTCTGGTGAACGCCGCTGGTTGCAAGTCCCGTGTTCACCACTTGGGAGCTTCCGTGTACTATTAGCCTTCGATCCAAGGTGAAGTGCGCAATAGATGGAGATTTTGAGAAGAAACGGCGACATCGAGTGGTTGCATTTCAGATCGCAGCGCTCGCCCTCTTTCGCTCCCTCTCCCAAGTTTGCCAGTGAGCTAAACTCTAAATACGAGACGTGCTGCCAGGCAGCTGGATTGTCCACACCAGGCTTCTTTAGAAATATGGCGGCGCAAGATGACCCGTAATATGTATATTCTTATATATAAATAAGAACTGTTCTTAGGGTAGAAAAACAAATACTGCAAGTATTCACTTTTATTAATATGTTTTCTGGGCAACATATGAAGCCTTTACCAATATTGTAATTCAGACAAAAGTTTACACACTAGACCTTTGAGAGTTAAAGCTTTAGTTTGTTTGATGTTGTTACAGGATTTAGTGCATTATCCAGGCATTCCCTGGTTCTCAACAGTCGTAGCGAGAACACATTTATCTGCATTGAATTCAGTTAGCTTTGTTTTCTTTTTCTTGTCTGCTTCAAACCGATTGACATGCCTGGAGGTGGAAACCTCAGCTTGCTATGCGTGTCGTGTGTAATTCAGCGTCACCTCGCACAAAGAATGTAATTAAGCCGCACCCTACCCCGCACGACCCGACGGGCGAAACGATGCTGGCAGCATTGTCGTGACCAAGCTGAGTCAATTTGTAATCTGGGCAGATTAATCCTTAATGCTCCTCACAGCGAGCGGCCCGAGGAAAGGAGACACTCGGGTAAACACTTCAGCAGGTGGACGGAATCATTATCGGAACTCAATTTGGCCTCGCACGCACTGACTTTATTTTCTTGAGCGTGTTGTATTTTCTGAAGTCGAGAAGTCGGGAAAAGGATCTTTTGATTTTTCTTGTCTCTGAGTCGCAATCAAATGAATGAAACACGTTCATTATTCTGCTGGACTGAGTCCAAGCAAACACTCTTTTCTAATTAGACCTGAATCAGTTAGTCCTGGTGTATGATAGGAATCAGACACATACTGATGCTGTGTGACAAATTCATCAAGTGGGTGTTTACTTCAGGGTTTTTTTTCATGCATTTTCTTTTAATTCAAAGCAGTAGAAATATTAATGTTCTTTTAAAAATGGCTTTTGATGAAAAGTTTATCTTAAGAAAGGTCAGCGGCATGTAGTATTTAATATCTAATAATACATCAGATATTATAATGTTATATGTGTTTGATATCTTCAGCTTTTCACAGAGCTTTGTGATGTTGCTCAGCTAAAACTACCCGGTAGTTTAAGACAAATTGCATACATTTACTGGTTTACTTCATGTCTATCGTTCTCTTTTCATTTTAGCTGTGTGTGATTCCGTGTTTCCTACATGCCTCCTTCGGCATCTCATGGAAGAAAAATCGTCCATTAAGGCCGCCATGGTGTCCAGATTGCCCAAGTTCGGCGGACGCTCTTCAGGCGGAGGTGCCGCCGCCGCCGCCGCCGCCACCTCGTCCAATGGCTTCAGCCAGCCGGCTGCCCCCAGTCAAGACGGGAAGGGCGCTCCTGCGGGAACGCGGCCAAATGGCGTCATCTGTGCCACGCCCTTTTCCCTGAAATGGAAGAGAGACGAGGGGACGGGAGCGGCGGCTCCCGCCAGCCCCACCGCCGCCGCCGCCGCTCCCGGGGACGGAGGCGAGGACAAGACTCACCAGACGCAACCCTTCTCTCCAGCCAAGGACGCAAAGAATGGCCTGCCGGGGACCCCCAGACTGCGGAGGTCGGGCGCCCTTGCGCTGGCCGTCTCCAGCCCCAAAGCCATCCCCAAGCAGCCGCTGAAAATCAGCCCCAAAGCGGGGGCCGCGCTGGGACAGAGTCCGCTGAACGGCGGGCTGAAAGTGGCCCAGAGCGGCGGCGCCAACTCGCTGGAGTCCCGCCTCGCTCGGCCCAAACTGGGCCCCAGCTCTCCCAGGAGCAGCTCCCAGGACAGCCTCTCGCTGTCCGGCGAGGCCTCGGTGCCGGGGGCCGACAACATGGTCCGCTCCAACAGCTTCACCCACTTCAAGCAGATCCCCTCGCCCACCAGCCAGCCCATGACCCGCTCCTTCTCCTTCAACCGGGCCGTGGAGCTGGCCAAGCCTCTGGCCAACACTCAGCTGCGGCCGCCCCGCAGCGCCTTCCTCAGGCCTCCGCAGCTGAGCAACGGCCGGATCGGTCCAGGACTGGGGAGCCTGAACGGAAGCGCAGGTCTGGGCGGAGGGCTCCAGTGCAGTAAAACTCCGACGGCCGCCGCCTCTTCTTTGCCCGCAGCCTCATCGGCCCTGTCGGCGCCCGGAACACCCGGCGCTCTCAGGAAGCCTCTGCTCCCCAACTGCGTCTTGACCAAGTCTCTAGCTAGTAGTGGAGGGTCTTTGGCCTACAGGCTCTCATCATCACCGTCACCCTCACCAGGGCAGGTCAAGCAGCAGAAGATCCTTTTCCCTGGCAGGACCAGAGAGAGTAGATCAGTGGCTGCCCCTGATGCTCCTGGACTGCTGGGGGTGGCGAGAGACTCCCAGGCCGCTGCAGAAGTGGACAAAACGGACTCGTACAGCGAAAGCGAAGGGAGTTCTGCAGATGGAGGAGGAGGGAGAGAGGCGGCGAGGCTCGCCCTGGCGCAGGGCTGCGGCCCGGCGGCAGGCGAGACTTTGGAGGACATGTCCCTGTCTTCGGCCTCCTCCCTGGACAGAGGGGAATTCAGTGACGAGTTTCTAGACGACTGCAGCGCCCGCCACGAGGACTTTGCCGACCGTGGAGACAGCAGCAACAGGGACCAGAGCCTTCAGAGCTCTCTGAACGACACCCTGGACTGGGACAACATGGACCTTGAAGGTAAGGAAACGACGGGATTCCACATTTGGTGAAGGTTTTCTTTTTGCCAACATGTTTAATTTTCCTGGTTTTGCGTCACGCAGGTCACAAAGAAGAGAGCCCGATGGAGGACTCGCAGGGGCCGCTGCTGTTGTCTTCGGAGCAGAGTGACGTCCTCCAGGCCTCGTCCGTGGAGCTCTCGCCTTCCAACAGCTCAGGTGGAACCTACATGTGGGACGAAGACGGTCTCGAGCCCTTCGTGGGGGCCGGCATAAATCCCTGCGACAATAATGACGACTCGGAGCTCAACAGCATGGTGAGTCCGAGTTCTGAAAGCAAAACTACTGCACAGCTACAACTCTAATGCAAGTTTAAGCAACATTCCAGTGTGTAGTGTTTCACTTGATTTATGATTTTTTTTTTTTTATATTGGTAAAAGCTTAAAATACTACCCTGAATACATTGATAAAAGGGTATAATTGCAGTACAATAAAAGTCATTTGGTTTTCCAACCCTTAGAACATTTTGGAATGAGGGTCTTCAAATAAACCAACACTTTTGCGGCGTACCTCTATGTGGATACGCCTGACAAACCACCTCACGACAGCGTCAAAACCTTTGAGCGATATTTGAGAGCTTTTTTTTAGAAGTTTAGGTGTTTCCATGACCAGTTTTTATTGCGATATTTTAGGTTCTGTGCAATTCTAGGGTTAATGGAAAGGCAGCTACCGAGAGGCCTGCTGCTCCGACCACCAGCTGCGAGTTAATTGCACCTCTGGCCTTCACTTGGCTCCTCTGTGTTTCTCCGTACCAAGGCACCTCGATCTGGAGAATTTCTCAGGAGCTTAGAATGCACTGGATTAGAAACAAATCCTGCACCGGGCCTTTTTGTGCGTTTACCCTCCGTTTGTCATGTGACGTTGCGCACCCAACAACAAGGCCAGCAGCTGTAAGCCTGGAGCAAATACAGCAGAGGGGAACGGGGAAGCACGCGTGTGCGTCTCCTGTTGCGTGTTCGCCGCCCCTCGCGGTGCAGACACACATGCCGTAGCCATGCGTGCCCGATTAAGTTGCTCGCCGCGTGCGCGTTTGCGCCATCTTGTGGCCGGCCTAAATCATTTGCCTTGTCTCGTGTATGCATGGAAAGTAGCTCCAATTTCTCCCCTGACCGAGATTATCGTCCGTTGCGGTGGAATGATCCGTCATTTTTCAACAAAGGAAATGCTTAAATGTAATTGCGCGGCCTTATCGCACGGTATCACGGAGGACGGGGGTGCCGAACATGGAAATTACTCTCGACGTGACGTAACTGGAGTGTTAGATGTTGGGCCGTTATTATCTCCAGCAACGCGCGCTTGTGTAGTTTTGCCATCTCGCTCTGCGTGCTGCGTGTCTCTGTTTATGTTTGCATGTAAAAATCGTGTCGGCAGCTGGAGAAAAGTTGAGGGGGGTGCAGGGGGAGGGGGGGGGGTGCATCAGAGGAGGATGGTGGAGGGGATTAAAGAGGAAATGGGTGAGAACGAGCAAGAGCGCGAAGCCCATTTCGCCCCGTGTGAAGATCAGCCCTACTGGGAATCTGCCTCTGAGATATTTAACCGAGCTGTTTGATTAGAGGAAATGAGCCCACTTACTGTAATTGGAGGCGCCGAGCCTCCATCCATCCATCCATCCCGCTCTGTTTTCCGCCTGGTGGCTGCACGCAGCCACGGCGGTGCACCGGGTTCATCGCGCCAGTCGGAGGAACTCGCAATCCCAATCGTGTCACTTTTTTTCTTCTTCTTCTCCTTCTTCTTCTTTGCGTTCACCCCTCTCTCGTGCACTCGCCCTTAATGCCGCGGCTTCAAACGAGTATGCGGAGTCCCTCTCTCATGTGGCACAAAGCCCGGAGGAGACTCAAGGAGGCTGTAAATTAAATTCTGGGTGGGAAAGGAAAAAAAAAAAAATGTGTGTCGTATTGACAGAAATGTAATGTTTTATAGAAAGGCAAGCAATATACATTCATGACTGCCTTTCATATAAAACTCATTTCTTCTCTCCGCTATCAGCTCCAAGCGGGGTTCTTTTTCTTCTGCAGCGCTGCTCTCCGTCCACTTGGAGGCACTGTTCACCCTTCCTGCCATCCCTCGCTGGTTGTTTTTGTGCCCCAGTATGTTTCTTTTTTTTTTCTTTCTTCCTCTTTTTTTTTTCTTTCTCAAAGCTGCGTCGCTCTATCTGCAGCCTGGCGCCACTGTGCAAATTCGAGGAGTGGGCTACCTGAACTGATAATAGCGTTCCCATGATGCACCGTGCAGCCCTGCAGCAGCAGCGGCTTCACAAAATTAGCGATGTGGAAATGGAGGGCCACTTCTCACGGCCGCCGCAATGCTTTTTTTCTACTTCAATTTTTCAGCTGCAATTTGTCACGCGCCGCAACAAAGCATATTTTATTGATGAATATTGGCCTTGTTTTGATTTCAATAGGGGAGTTGTGAGCAATAAAAGGAAGAGACCAATGAAAATATGATGATACATAACTAATAGATAATAGAACGTCCGAAGAGCCTCCTGTATTTTTTTAATTTTTTACGGTACAGTGGGTATTATGCACCTTCCCTGCGCTTTATTTGATTTTAAAAATCAAACATTTTCAAAATTTAATAGAATGGAACCCTCTCTTCCAGTTTTATTTTGTTGTTTCTTTCTGCGCCTGTGATTTACACATTACCCATCTCAATGATGGTGCACGCAGCGGGACTGCACCGTCTTATTTCAGAACCTTCAATCATCAGCCGCTCAATCATTCAGCACCATCCCATCAGACTCTGTGGTGAGATTGAAAAAGCGCGAGTCATGAAAAATAAGTGGCTTAGTCAGACTTCAAAGTTGATTGGCCCACTTTTCGTTTTTCTCCTTTTGTTTTGCTGGACTTTCTCTCGCTGCCGGCGATGCACTTTAATGGAAATTTCCACCGCGGTGTCGCAACGTGTGACTTTGCGGAAAAATCAAAACTAAACAACAGCTGAATATTCAACTTTTGTCTCTTCTAATTACGTCAGTCTACAGCCCATTTCTCTCTGGGATTAGCAACGCCTATTTGCGCTGCTCTTTGCAGCGTGTTGTTCCTCTTATCCATTTCGCCTCCCCCCTCCAACCTCTTTCTACTCCGTCTGTTTTTCAGCCAAACTCCTGGGGGTTCCATAATCCACTGGCAACTGCCTTTGCTTTCTCAAAAAATGCCGACTTGCCACCGCCGCCTCCAATTTATTTATTCTCCCTCTAATTCGGGCTGCTGTTGAATCGGGTTGGGGACGGGTCAATTCATTAGTGTGTAAATGAGTGAGGTGCTTAAGCCTTCTGTCCACAGAGTGCTGAGCTGTTTATGGATCATGTTGCCAGTAAACTGGCTCCGCTTTGGGATTAATGAGGCTTACAGCTCACCTGGTTTCCACCTTGATTCCAGACTGACGGCGGACGCAGCCTTTTTTTTTTTGCGCTGCCGTCGCTTTGCCCCGTTTTGCTTTTTTGCCGAGACTCCTCTGTGATGACAAGCTGTCCTCTCCCCCACCGTCCCCCTGGCCGGTGACCCCTTTCAGTTTCCCTGCCAGAGCTCTGTCCTGTCATCCACCAAACCATCACGTTTGCCTCGCTGCCTTTCACTAAAGCCGCTTCCTTCACGCTGCATATGTGATGTCAAAATACCGCAGAAATAGCAGTTATCCACCCCCCCCCCCCCACCACCACCACCACTTTTAACTGTCAGTGGATTCAATGTGGTGGCCGGTTTGCCGTGTAATGTTCTAAGATACCATGCCATTTCACGGCTTGTTTTCTTTTGGGGTGACGTAGCTCTTTGCTAGTGGTTTGTAAACAGCGGGACAAGCTTAGCGCTAGCATAGCGCTGCTCTTCTGTCGCTCTCATTTTTTGGCATTTTTAAAAAGCACATTACTTTGTGTTATTCCTCAGACGTTTGGACCAACAAAGCTCATATTTCTCAAACGCTGGCGGTGAATACCTAATTACCCACGTCTAAGCCGGGGAGGCCCATCAGGCTTCTTGTGGTGGCTGCGCTGCATTCTAATAATTCTGCGTTTTGACTCTGGGAGCCAAGCGTCACGACGGAAAGTTTTTAGGTTTCACTTCACAAGCTGCAAATTATTCAGGTAAATGGATTGCAATAATATCTGTAAATGAGAGGGTAGGAAACGCGTCCTCCATCAAAACCCAGCAGCAAATCAAAGGCAATGGACTGTAAAGATTAATACTGTCAGAGTGCTAATGTCTCGCCAGACACACTCACTTTCAGCAGCAGCAGCAGCAGCAGCAGCAGCAGCAGCAAAGCAGCGTGACACCCAAAGCTGGCCCATTTCTCTGTGCTTGTGCACTTGTTTGCATGTCATGTTTTCTTTCTTTCTGTCCTTCCAGAAAGTAATGGTCCCGGAAAATGACGCGCTTAAAGTTAACTTTAACCAATGAAGTCACTGGACTGCCTATTCTTTGATGAATGGAGCTAAAAAGCGGAACTGGTGTGAGACAAAAGACCAAAAAAAAAAAAAGAGAAAGTACAGTCAGCCTAAAAAAAAAAAGAAAAAAAAAATCCCCGTCTCCCTGACACTTATTGATTTGGCTTTCTTACCTAACACTTGAGATTGAAGTGCTTTGATTGAACGGAGAACGAGGCACCTGCTTGATTTGCAGATCGTGCGGCGCGATACGAATTCTAATCTGCATTCCGCCCACAAGAAGGAAACCTCCTCTGTAGGAGATTTCAAAAGAGACGCTCGGTGCAGTCAACGGATAAAATTGAGGCTTTTGTGATGAGCTTTAATTTAGCTCTTACAAGTTCGCCCAGACACCCTGGACATTTGGGGATGGCGAACGTACGAAGTTGGGGAAAAGTTGGTCCGCTAAAAATAAAAAAAATAAAAAAGCAAAAAAAACCTCTGCTGTGACTTTGAAGGTTTTAATCACTGTTTGATCTGAGCGTGTTTGCCGGAAGATTTAGCTGCCGCTACGGTGGCAGCTGGGGGTGCGTTTGGAAACCTTGGCAGTGCCGCTACAATGTCGCCGGCTTTCTTATCGCCACGCCGGCAACACGTCAACATATTTTGTAAACGGCGAACTCGCAGCTGCGACTCAGTCCGGACCGAACCTGTTCCTCGCCATAGGCGTCGCTCGTCCTTTCCCCAGCAGCAATCATCGCTACGCTACGGCTCAAATGGAAGGGTTCCACGCGACCTCTTAGGGGCCTTTTGCGTTGATGAATTATCAACAAAAGAGCATCGAGATACTTTATGGCGCTGTGATTCGAAACTGAACTTGGTTGGCGGCCGTTTGATGATCAACCGTCAAGCCAAATCCAGGTCTTCTGCAGTGGGTGTGTATGTTCAGAGGTGTGCGAGTCAGAGCGCACACACACTGGTGCGCGCTCTGACTCGCACACCTCTGCTGAGAGAGATTATCCTGATTTCTCAGTGCTCCGAGCGGTCGTGCGCTGCCAGCGTGAAATGTAATTTCCTCTGGAGTTACACACCGTAACAGAGACAGTCGATGGAAGTGAGAGACGAGATGAAGCTGTGAGCGTTTGGCGAAATGAAGAAAAGGCAAAAAAACAAAAAACAAAAAAACAACCCTACATTATTTCTGTGGCTCAGTGCTAATGTTTATATGGAGACGAGACTTGTGCAGGTGTGCATGGGTTGGGTTGGCGGAGCGATGGAAGGCGAGCAGGTGTCTTCAGTGTTACATTTTGTCCCCCCGTGTGTTAGCTAAGCACTGCTGCTTTCGTACATTGCAACATCTAGTTGTATTTTTCTTTTTTGTTAAACTTGCATGCGGCTCTTTTGCAGTGCAGAGTCGAGTCGGTGCACCGAATGAACAAATTCTGTTTTTCCAGTGTTTGCTGTTCTGTGGCAGGTGTTTTGTTTAACCGCTGGGATTCTTTCATAAACGCACACACACACACACACACACACACACACACACACACACACACACACACACAAACACGCGTGTCGGAATGTTGTAGACTGTCTGGAGCCTCCACAGTATCTGGTTCTACCACAGTCCCACCAAATTTCATGGCAACATTTCAGCACAACCGCGTTCGTATTCTGAAAAAAGCCCCTTCAGAATAAAGCTACCGCGTGTCACGCTTGGACTGATGGGAATTTGGACTTTGCCGAAGTAATGAGACGAGCGTATAAAGGAGGGGGGGAGACAGAAATCTAATGACGACAGATGCTACAAAGGAGACGCGGCGGCTTGATATGTGCATTGTCGCATACAACAAAGGCTCCTGCGTTGCTGGTGGATATTCTTTCCGAGAGGCTGCGTGATGTTTTGTTTATTGTCCTTCCCTCCGTTTCCCTCCTTCGTTAAGCCTTAAACACGGTGCAGCAGGGTTTTTCTTTTTTTTTTTCTTCCCCACCCCCCAGCAGTCACATTTCTTCAGCTCGTAGTTTGATGAGAGAGTCCCCAAAGTCAAAGTCCTGTCAATTTGGTTTCATGAAGCACCAAATTGCCTTGGAAAAAATAGTGAAGCTTTAAAACCATCGGTTCATTTTCTTGGGCTCCTGGATCCGCCTTTGAATTATCTTATAGATGGGAACACGGCAGCGAGCCTGACTGTGCTGGAGTTTATCTTGTTTTTTTTATGTTGTCATTGGTAATTGAAGGATGTGTTCCAAAGGAGCCTGGTAGCTACTTCTCAAGGCAGGTGGGGGAAACGCTGCTGTTCATGAAGCGCGTAGCTGTATTGCAGGTTGGGAAAGAAGGATATATGACGCCGTTTGATTGAGCTTTATTGGTCGCAATTGCATTGAATTAGTTCCAAGGGTATAAAAATTATACATGAGGGGAAATTATAAACACGTGTCATCATAACTCAACCGGGACTTTGCATCTTAAGCGCTCAGCTGAGCACTTCCACTCTGTCGTGTTTAGAAAGGCTTTGATTGCTTCCGCTTGCCGTTTATATGACGCTTTATGGTTTACGGTTATGCAAGCGGTGGAGTTCAATAAAATAAAGTGAAACTCGACTGAGAATTTGAGAGTTTTACGCTGAATTTCTGCCATAAATGATGTGGTTTTTGAGTGTCGCACACAAAACAGAGAGAGAGAGAGTGAGTTTTAGCGTAGCTGCTTCTATAACGTCAATTAGCATCAAAGCTAAGGGAGCCTCCCTTAGCTTCGATGCTAAGCTAACAGAACACACACAAATTAGCCTTCTTCATACCAACAATTTCAAAATAATATCATACACAGTGTGCAGGCAGCTCCTGTCAATCCCCCCCCCCCTCATTTTAAATCCGTACAGAGTCTCGTGCATCTGACCTCTGATGACCTCTCGCATTTCTCCCAACGGCACGTCACCCACAGACAAAACTACATAATGATGCTAATGTTGCCGTAATGCCGGGCTCCCGGTGTGATCAGTGAACTAAAATGGCACCTGTGATTGTCATGGTTCCCAGGACATCCTGCATAATCTGGAAGCTCCAGGAAATGGAGAGTTGGACGACGACGACCTCATGCTGGATGTGGACCTCCCGGAGGACGGCTCTCACGGTCAGCGCACTCGCATTCAAATGCATGCACATGCTTATGCACAAAAGCAGCCTCGAATGTACTTCCTGTTTCTATTCCACTGTAATGACCAATAGTTTAGTCTTAGCTTATTCTTCTATAACCCCTCTGGCAGCAGTCTTTCATTCTTTCTCATAACTGCGTTGCATAATTGCAACATCAAGGCCTCATCGGTCTTGCTTCAACTCTTTAAAGATTTCAGAACGTCCTTAAAGATTTTAAAGATTTGTTTCGGCACTGTTGCAAACCGTTAGCCGTCGGCTGCTCACGCTGCGGCTCCACCGCTGTCACACAGCCTGGCCTTGCGTGAAAGCCGGGCTAAGCTGACTTGGGAGAAATCCATTCTGCCGGCCGTCCAGCTGCAGCGACTGTGAAAGAGGCGCACGAGCTCAGCTCGACGTCAGTGTCGACACGGGCAACTGTTACTGAGCCTGTTAGTTTGCATGATTCGCTCAAGTCACAGGCCGCGTTCATCCGTTTGTCTCGTCGACCGTGTTTTCTTCCTTTTTAATGTTGTAAACTCAATCAAGTATTAAAACGGCCGCTTTTCAAGCGCTAAGCCAGATCAGGTCACTTTATCGCCACAGCAGCACCATTGAGCATAGTTGCTGTCGTCAGATATTTTATCAGACCATTGTGTTTCATCCCAGCCTCAGATCTCATTATCCAAACAAAAAACCTTTACAGGTCTCCGGGAATGGTTGACGCACAACAACAGCACAGTGACAATAACATCACATTTCAAAGGGGGGTGGGGGGGCGGGAACAAGAGCACAAAACGACGTATACAACAGAATCAGTCTCCTACCAGACAGAAGTCAATCTCGTCAGGTGGAGCAGGTGGCAGCCAGGCAGGAACCAAAGACGCCAGTGCGGCTTCCTGCTTCCTCGTTTTGTCCTGCAGGAATCTGCTCATTTGTCCTTGAGCTGTCGAGCATCTGCATCAAAATAAAAAGGCTTCACGAGTTCAAGAATGTACATAATTTAGCATAGAGGGATTTCCAGTTAAGCCACAGACAGGCGCATCTTTTCTTATTCATGTAAGAATAACTCCAGGTTGACGCGGTCAGTCAGTCTACAGCTCTATGATCATTACTGGCTGAGTTTGTCACCCTAATAAAACCCAACAAGGGCTTTGGCATAATTCACGTCCAGGAGATTTTTTGCACTCCAAAAATCTGCTACCATCTTGTAGAGAGTCGGTGCTACTGCAGACTTAACAACCAGGACAAAACATTGAGTTCCTTGGCTTTGTGTTGCTTTGGCCGCTGAATCCCTCGTACTGTTGAGACTTAGTTGGTTGGCAAAGAATTTACCAGATTTGTTGTTATGTTCCAAGTTGCAACTGGAACAATTTCCAACAAAATAATTTAGTTTACTGTCGGCTGCTCAGTAAGTTCCTTCCCGTGTGGCACAAGTGGTCTTCAAGTTGCAGCGTCTGTTTGTTTTTCCCTCTTTTGATTCTCCACACATACAAACAAACGGACTGGATTGTATTTTTAGTGGTGTTGCTCACAGTTCATTCCTCATTATTTGATGCAGTAAATCACATTTTTGCTTGATGAGGAACCTTTCAATATGCATAGATTAGGAAGTCCAGCATCATCATAAATGCAGCTAGCAGATTGCTGGGAGAGTAAAGTCTTAAGCCCCCTTAAAAGCCTGATAAATTTACGGCGAGCCTATTGTGTTCGATTGCATAATGGCTGAATGCACTTTGAGTAATTAGCCAGGCAGCTTTTCGACTTGATATCCTTCATTAGTCGGTAAACAGTGATCTTGTTGATGAGGCGCCGGGGAGGAAGGCAGAGGAAGACAGCGAGAGAGAGAGGGCGAGACAGAGAGAGAGAGGGAGAGACGGAGGGAAGCGTTCAGTCCTCAGGAATGTGAACCAGAGCCGTCCCACTCTTTTCCAGGCCATATTTATATCACTGCACGTCATGGCTGCTGCACGTGTCACGGGACGGCTGCAGTGTCCAGTTCGCTCCGGCCCACTGGGTGGGTCTTCACGCGGAGGGTGTTTCCTTTCCCGGCTGCCACAAAACAGGAAGGAGGAGGGAAAACTGAGAGAGGGGCGGTAAAACAAAAACAACAACAACAGCAGCAGCAACAAGTGGAGGGCGGAGGGGGCGGGGGGGTCTCGTCTGTAATGTGTGTCGGGTCACTTGACCGCAGAGTGTTTTCGCAGCTTGTCCGGCGTCCCGGACCCCGACCGCTGCTCCTCCTCCTCCCCCTCAGCTGTTCTCCCAGCACCTCCTCCGGGCCGCACAGTCCTCTCCTCCCAGCTCCGGCTCCTGGGGAGTTCCCAGAAAAACAAGACAATCAACGAGAGACAGAACCAGGGAGAGGGGGTGTTGGAGACGGACCCGCTTTCCTCAGCGGCTGTCAGGGCTGGAGTCATTTCACCGCGTCTGGATCGTCTGTCTGTCTGTCTGTCTGTCTTACTGACTGTCTGACTGGCTGTCTGCCCGCACGTCATTTAGAGGACTTCTTCTATCGGAGGGGCTCGAGTTTGCAGCTCAGAGTGAAACGGTGGTCCGTCTGCTGCTGAGCTATGCGCTGACACTCTGGGTAAAGTATTTTAACGGCCGCTGCCACATTGCTTGGATTAGAGACTCTCACACTTCCAGTAGCTGTCGGAGTCTTTTGCCATCGCCCTGCGCTCGTTGTCTATTTTCTCGAGGAATTGTTTGACGCACAGGGAGAGTTTTTTTTATTATTATTTTTTCCCCTGGGGGGTTTGAACTGCTGTGATTTGCCAATTTCGTTGCGGTCAGGGTTTGTTTCACAGCTGTACGCTGCTGAGTGTAACCAAATGCTGTGGCCTTTACCTTCGGAAAATGAAACAGCCATGTCGCCCGTGTGTGTGAGCGCGTTTCTTTCTTTCTTTCTTTTTTTTTTCCCCCAGGCATTTAACTCGGGAGACAGATGTGGGAAAAATGGAGAATGAGATGGATCAGATTGTTGTTTTGACGCACAGACACTAATAAAGGAGCTAAAACATTAGTGTGACAGCTCCGCAGTGCGTCTGCGCCACAGTACGAGGACAGCTGAGCCACAGCAACACTGCTCTTTGCAGAAACAAGCCCTGTCTTTTGCAGGAAGTCTCCTTCCGTGAGCCTCTGCGTTTTTGCGGCGGCGCAGACAAAATCCCAAACACTCTTCCCTTCGATTGCACGTCCATACCCCGCACACCTTCACCCCTCCCGCGCTCTCCCTATGATGCCGGCCGTGCACTCACCGCGGCTAACTGTGCCCCAATTTTCCACCTTTCTCAGACGCTGACAGGATGTCTCACATCGAACGTTTGGAGAGGGGGTCTCGACAGGGGCAGCGGCGCAAGCACCAGCGCTGGAGTGGCCAGGATCACTTCCACTATGATAGCAGGTTAGGCGGCGCCAGGCTCCGGAACGACCCGGCCTGCTGCTGAAATCAGAACCCTGAGGCGAGACGTACCTAGCGGTAATCCCAATGATCCCCACCGTCCTTTCTGTTTTTGTCTCCCAACCTCAGGAGCCACCACGCCGTCCAGCACTACGACGGCCTCAAGGCCCAGAGGTTGTCGACCCGCCTTGCTCCCTCCGATGGTGGGCGGCGTGGCTACATGGAGATGCTGGATGAGCTCACCCTCGAACACATGACTCAGGACTGCAGTTTGCTGAAGAACCAGCTGCTGCGGCTGAAAACGATGCTGCAGGTAGGAACACATGGCTGCGTGAGTCGGCGCGGAACAGAAGGGACCTGAGGGCCCCTGGTATTCATCAGAAAATTCCAATCTGATCTTCTTATTTATATGCAGTTGCTGAAATGTGTTTGCAACAAATTATACAATTGTACGTCTCTCCATTGAGCTGTTGCGCTAAGATCGCCCCTGTGGGTTAATGAGAAAATGAGACCTTTTTTGGCCTTTTTTTGTTTTTGCCAACAAAGGTGCATTAGGCAGTTTTATCGTGTTTGGCCCTTGTCGGCCACCGTACGTTACACTTTTTGTTCACTTGAGAGTCAGGGTGAGGGCTGCCAATCAGAGGATTTACAATTATAAGAACGAAGATTTGCTTTCTGAGACAGAATACCGGGTGGGTGATTGTCAACAAAAATGAATAGAGATGTATAGCATGGCTGTGCATTCATAAGCGAGTCCAACACACAGAGGTGCCTTGACGTTGGCACAGGAATGCAGAATTTCTCACAATCACATTAAGGCACTTTGCAGCCTACACTCAGCCGGATGAAATTAACTTGGAGGCCTTGACTCAGTTTATCCTCCCCAGCATCCAGAGTGACACTCGTGCCTGATATCAAAAGTCTCCTTCAGATGTGTTCATTGTAGCCGCCGCAAATTAGTCCGGAGCTTCGCCTGTGTTGCCTCGAGAGAGCCAATATTTCAATTGGCCCATTAGTAACTCAGTTTGTACATTTTTCAAATTATGATGTGCGGCTCATGGGAGCGACTGGGAAACGAGCCTCCAGCACTTTCGGAATCCTAATTGATGTTTCTCTCGTCGTGGTAACGTTCAGGCGTTCGGCACAAACCTCAGAGGTGCCCGCTGGTTTTTCCTGAGCGAACATACCTGACACGCACGGCAGATGGACGGCTAATTAAAACAAAAGGTTAATTATTTAATTAAAACGTGAAGCGTTTCGCCTTGCGATTCATCAGCCGGGAATTGACCCTTTTTCTGATGAAAGCCAAAGAAAAGAAGATCAAAACAACTCCTCTGTTTAATTGTGTATGACTGTGTCAGTCACAGCACTAAATGTGAAAATTCAAGACATCAAAAACAAGGAAAAACAATTTTTTTCACCTTAACCTGTTTCACCAACGTTGCGGTTATCTTTGTACTTGTATACTTGAATGATCCTCAAATAAACCAAAGAAGAAGAAGGTGGATGAGGTGTCCAGGTTTGTGTGCGCAGGCAATCGTAAAGCTTGGGAGATGGCCGGTGAGCGAATGAGTGCTGCGATCTGAAATCTGACCTCTAGATGGCAGAATTTTACACACTGTACCTTTGAAACAAATGTGCTAAACGTCCAAACGCGCGCATCAAGTCTGTGTAAGTTTTCCAACACCGCGAGCTGACGTCTGAGGGTCGAACACACCGTACGTGCTGCAGAGGAAACATACGCCGGCGTCGTGAGGTGTTGCTCTCCGGGTGGCGCCTGGGGCTCCTGTCATTGATTTAGCTGGCTGTATTTGTGCTGCGTCTGTGTTTACACTTCACACTGTGTGTGCTGTCTGTTTGTAGCTAGAGGACACAGACTCATCTCCAGATGTTCCTGTGGAGACAGAAGACAACAGCAGCGCGTCGCAGGTACACTTTACAAAAACAAAAGAAAAGAAATCTTTATTCTCCTGAATTAGAATTTTTGCAAGACAGCTGGAAGGTTTTATATCTGAAATCTCATGGATCCATCTTGAACACCAGCCATCTAAAGGGACCGGACCAATTAGGTGACCACAGAGGGAAAAAAAAGAGGCGGCGATTATTTGTGGAAGACAGCGTGAAGCTTCTGCAAAACAGTAAACAGCCACAGCAGCAGCAGAAGCGACGATGCAAATATCACAGTAGCTGCTTAAGTCTAAACAAAACAAAAAAAACAACAACACACAAAAAACGTTTTCTCCACTTTCTGCTGGGTTTTTGAGTTTTGCACAAGGCATCGTCGTCCACAACAACCATCCACGAGTTTTGCACTTGTAGAAAGTGTTGCTTGCCACCTCCTCCCATGTGCAAAATGTCTCACCTGCATCAAATTGTTTCAAATCACCTGATGCTTCTGTGTTTTCTGCGTGTTTTCAGTTGGAGGAGCTGATAAAAGAGGTGCAGGTACTCAAGGCGGAGCTGAGGACTCGGGACAAGACCATCGCCCAGCTCACGTTCCAACTCCAGCAGCAGCAGCAGGAACAAACGGTGAGTTGGTGTCAACTGCGGCCCTGCTGTCGGGAAGTTAAGTGTCGGTAGTGTTGAGGGACATGTTGTAGGACACATATAACGGGACGAGAGACTGACAATAGGATATATAAGAGGGCCGCTGCGGGTTTAGGGCCCTCTTACCCTCTGAGTATGTGAATAAAAAAACCTGGGGCAGGAGAGCAGAGAGGGAGAAACTCTGGGCGTCCTCTTTACGAGAGGATCCATTCAGAGGTTGCTAATATTAAACACACCTTATCCTTGTGCACAAGGAAAAATGTATTAAAATACGATATTGTTTGCCATCACCGCTGAAGGAAATCAAGTCTCATACAGTGGGAGCGTGAGAGCAATCTCGGGAGTGCATTTGCTATTCTTGCAGCGTCCGTGTAGCCCGAGTGCTTACAAAACACTTACTGGCAAAACTATTATTCCTCCAGCGGTGATGTTTCTACTTTGTGTTCCCGTGGCTTTTGTTTGTATCAGAAGCTGCGTTTCCATTACAGTTTTTCACGACATAAAAGCGATTGTTCTAAAAATTTCCACAAAGTATAATTGCGATTTGCAGGTGTTTCCACTGAGTAGTGTAAAACGCTTAAGCCTTTGCTTAGCGTCTGCTTTTGTTGGTTCATGTTGGTCTGTTGTTAAGATTGGTCGTTTCCATTACCACTTTTTTATTGCGATAATCAGGTTTTGCGCAATTCTGGGGGCAATGGAAACGCAGCTAAGATGGACTGACTTCACATTAACGTCTGCATCTGCATTTCACGCCTCCTATTTTTTTTTCAAATTGGATCACGAAAAAAAAGGCACGAGATCAAGTGGCGAGACGTTTCCTCTAGGCTCGCCAAACGTGAGGCATTTATGATGTCATCGCGAAAACAATGAAAAAGGCGTTTTTAGCGCACGCTACTACTGCGGGCATTTCTCTCTGACATGCTCAAGACTGCATAGCGATAACCTCCGTTCTGTTCACTTAAAGCCGCCTCCCTCGCCTCTCGAATATTCGTTTGTGTCATGACAAGGCTCCCTTGTTAGCAAAACAGCCGTAAACTCGGCTGACATTATTCAAATCGTCCCGGCCACACCACATGTCTCCAATTATAGAGACGGCACCCACCCGCTGCAGGTCTCTCCAGGCCTGGGCTGCCGCTGATGGAACATCACCCTTAACAAGCGAGGAGAGTCAAGGAAAACAGAGGACCTATTTTATACTTTTTATTCTGGCCAGGCCTCCGCCTTAAGCAAATGACTCGCAGTGGCAGGAAGAGGAAAGATTGTTAGCTTATGTCGAGGGCGGACGAGAGGGGAAGCACGACGCTCGAGCTGCTGTCGCACTGGTGGGGACCCGACATGAGGGAAGAAGATGCTGATTTTAACAGGGCTGTACCTGATCATTAGACTCAGTCTTGCGGTCATTTTTTCTTTTTCTCCCCTCACGCTTGCCCCTTGGAATTTCGTCAAAAGCTGTAACAGTCGCCAAGTAGCGGCACCCACGTGAAACAGGATATCGGCCGCCTGTGATGCCTTTAAGCAGCCGTGTGGTTCAGTGAAGCAGTATTTGTAATGCGCCAATCCACTAGGATGCAGCTTTTTAGTTAGTGCAAGCGTGCTAATGCCTTTATTGCCATTGCCCATTATTGTAACCAAGCGTGTGATCATCGCGTGCAAATCCACGTGAAACTTGGCACTTTGTCGTGCATTATCGTGGCTCTTTCATTTTAAAGTGTTAACGTAACAGCTTTTTTGTTTTGCCTTTGTGTTCACACCTTAAAAACGTGGCTCCCAGCTCCTCCGCGCCGGCCAAGCTGAACTTGGCGCTCGCCGGTGCCAAACGTGAGCGTGCAAAAATCGAGGGTTGGGCCTTTAAGTGGTGGCAGCCGAGGTTGGAGTGGGGATTGAGAATAATTCTGCCTCATATAAAATGTATTCATTATTTAAACTTTATTCAAAACAGATTAAGTATATTGATTTTTTTTTCTTTTTAACCAACTTCAGATTGCTTCTTTTGTCCAACCAGCAGGGGAAAAAAAAAAACACATTAAAAGCGAATCAGTGCAAAAGTGCTGAGTCACCCCCTTGCATTAAATAGAGAGGAAACAGCTCAGCTACAGTGTCTGTCGGGATTCCCTGGAGTCTGCCTGACATGATGCGCGCCCACCACCGGCCTACTGGACGTGCAGCGCCTCTGGTAAACTGGTTAAAATGTGAGACTGCCGTCGCTGACGAGTCGCATAAACAGAAGTGGGTGAAGCGTCACGGAGGACTGTGGAGATGCAGTGGAGATGCAGCGGGGTGGGCAGGGGCGCTTGACTGAACAGAACATAATGGAGTAATGAGAAAACAATGGAGCTGTGTGTGGGTCCGTTGTGGTACTCTGTGTGTGTGTGTGTGTGTGTGTGTGTGTGTGTGTGTGTGTGTGTGTGTGTGTGTGTGTTGGGGGGCCTTAGAGGAAAGAATGGGATAGAAAATGAAATAATGGCGGAGAGAGAAGTGGAGCTTTCAAAGATGGAGAAAGAGAGAGAGAGAGAGAGAAGAAAAAGATTTGACAGAATGCCGCTCTCTCCGCCACCCATTATGGGCTGAATTGTGAATTGGAATAACAATTTCTGTCTGATTGTGGCACATATGCAGCCGGGCGCAGGACGATGTGCCATTATTCTGCCCTGCTATTAAAAAAAGAAAAGAAAATGCCGCTCACAAAGATGTTTATTGTGCGTCGCAGATCCACCATCGTCGGCGGGTCTAGTGAGAAAATGGAAGATAATCTTTGTTGAAAAATGTAAAATGTGCTGAGGTTACTTTTTAAGACTTTTCCTTTTCTGACTTTGACCCCAGTGTTGCTCGTCGTGTCCTTATACATCTGCTGATTGCTGGTTTGTGTTTGACAACAGACCCGACGACGCGTGGCGCTTCGGAACTTGTGACCTCGAATATGAAAAACTGACACATTCATTTCTCCTCACGGTTCTTAGGAATAGAAACCCAGTGCCTAATAAATTCAAGGTGCTCACTTAAAGAAAAAAAAGCCTGCTTGAACTCGGCTGCAATCCCGCATTTCTATCATAGATGGTCTTTCGTCACCTTCACACATTCCACTTCAAATAAGTTTTTTCCTATTTTTTTGTTACATCCTCTTTTTATGCAGACACGAAGATCTACTGAAGCGAGCAAAGACTTTTTTCTTTTTTTTTTCTTCTTCGCACTTTTCTCAAGTCAAAATGAGGTCAATCCAACTTTGTGTTCGAGTCTCCCGCTCATGTGCCGCTCCTTGCTTCTCCTTCCCGCCGCAGGGTCAGCAGACCAGGTGCCAGTGCCACCACCAGAGGGCTCCCTCTTCATTGCAGCGGGACAAGCGGGCGCAGCAGCATCATCACTACGACAAGGCCACCCAGACCTACTGGAGGCCTCCGGCACAGGGCCACACTGTGAGTCCCTCCCCCTCGCCTTCTGTCTGACCTGTTGAACATCTGTGCTGACGGCCTCCAAGTCATGTGACCCAGTCAAGCTCACGCAATGGCCCCAAAAAGCGTGCAGGGCAAACGGGGAACTCCCACAATGGAGCAAATTTGCTCCATTGTGGGAGTTCCTCATGTCAGATGACCTTTCAAAACTACAACTAGCTAAACAACTACGTCCTCCTGGTGGACTGCAGTTAATCAGACGCTAAAGACTCTTGATAGCCCGTGTCGTCCGGTAAACAGGAGCTTTGTTGTGTTGGAGAGTGACGGGCGTGTGGTGTGGGAGGCGGATAGAGAGGGTGAAGAAGAGGAAGAAGCAGCAGCAGCGGCAGCTAATGGGAGATGCAGCACACAGAGAGGAACGTGAGAGGTGAATAAACATTAGTCCAGTGCAGTGCGGTGTCATGCTGTAATGGCGCGCCGCGTGGCAGGCAGGTATCGATCCGATGGCAGGAGTGGCCGCAGCCTGGGCCGCCTGGTAAACACTCTCCTGATTGACCCGCGCCTCGATGAAAGGCGAAGGTCACAACACGCAAACAGGCAGAAGACCAGGGGAGAGCGACAGGTGGCGTCACCAGCTGCATTTCCAATGCAGTTTGTCCGCACAATAAAAGCGATTGTTCTAAGATTTCGACAAAGTACAATTGCGATTTGCAGATTTTTCCACTGAATGGTGTGAAGCGTATAAGCCGAATTACATTCGCTTATGTTTTTTTTTTTTTTTTTTTACATTTTGATGATTTGATTTCCGTTTGGATTTGAATGCGTCATTCATTTAGGCTGCGGAGGAAGTTGACGACGGGGAAAACAAACATGCAAGTGGACGGACGGTCGGAGGAACAGACGGACAGTCTTGCCTGTGCACATTCCGTCCGGTTGGGCCCCTCCCTCCCCCCGCCCACTCGCTTGCTCGCCGCCGTTAGAGAGAGAGAGAGCGTGGCTTAACTTGTTGCCATGGCAACAGTCCAAACCCCGGCTCGCTGTGCTGGATGGGAACGATCCCTAACGTCTCGCCACGAAATAAACAGGGGAAAAAAATTACAGAATATTTTTATTAATCAATTTAAGTAATCAAAGAGAAAATTTTAACAACCATTCTTGACAGCAAACAAACCTAAACAAACAAAAGCAAACCTAAATTTTCGTACGAAAATACTTTGTCGAATTACGGCTTATGCGATTCACACCGCTCAATGGAAACACCTGCAAATTCGCAATTGTACTTTGTCGAAATTTTAGAAATACGAACTGGAAACGCAGCTACTCCAGTGAGGAAGTGACACTCAAATACCTGGAAAAGTCGCATTTAATGCACTTGTCGGCAGCAGGGGAAGGTGAAGCCAGAGCTTCAGGGCGGAGTCACACACACCGCAGGAAAGCAAAGCCCAGCTCCTTCTCTTCCTCATCATCCTCCTCCTCCCGCTCCCACTCTTCTGTTTCCTCCTTTTTTTCCAATGCTCCTTGTATTCCCTCCCCCTCGGTCGTCCGTTAATCTTCATCACCGCGTCCTCACCGGTGAGAAGACTTGTCCGTACTCCCTCGTTCGCCCTCCGGCACGCCAATTTTGCGGGTGCCAAAAACGCTTTTTCGTGTTTGGGGACGTTTTTATCTTTCGGTTTGCCGTTGAGCGTAAGCGGGGCGGGTTTGTTCTCTTTGTCGCATGGCGCGACCGTTTAATAAGGCGCGAGAGCAGAGAGAGTAAATAGAAAACAGAGGGGGAGGATGTTGTTTCTTTCTCCCTCTTGTCGTGCTTTAAGATGGTATCAAAGCTTTGACAGCTGCTCCCACAGGTTCAGCCCCCGAGCAGCCTCACTTCTCACCGTTCCTCACACACAGATCCTCTTTTAATGCTTGTTTTTTCACTCTATATTTTCATATATATATATATATATATATATATATATATATGTATATGTATATATATATGTATATGTATATGTATATATATATGTATATGTATATATATATATATATATATATATATATATATGTATATATATATATATATATATATATATATATATATATATATATATATATATATATATATATATATATACATACATATGTATATATGTATATATATATATGATTATTTTTTGAGCTTGTCTGTTCTGTCTCAGGACATTTTACACAAATATTTTCTTTACCTCATTTCCATCATTCAAGTCTTCCTCTGTTCTTCACTCCCTTGCATTAAAACATTTTTTTGCTTTATTTTTCCTGTTTTGTTTTTTTTTCAACCTTCAACTGTCTGCAAAGCCATTTACTTCTGACATTTAAAGGGCTGCTGTACCACAGCACTGGAGTAGCTCTTGCCCTCTGACAGTATTTTGATGGCTAAGCTGAAAGGATGAGCCAGGAATAATTTTTAATGTCAGAGGCCACGAGCTGTAATCTTTTTTTAATGCCCGTATCTGCAGCTGGACGGGTAAAACTTCCACCCTGGTATCTGGAGTAGAAAGTCCGGACTTTAGAGGAAAACTCACCATAGCCAAAGAAGCCGGGCATGACCTTTGAGTGCTGCTCAGCCACTCATGCCGCATCGACACATTCAATGCTTGTTTTCAAGCCAGCCAATTTTTAGGTTTTTATAAAATCCCAAACACTTTTGAGCTTTCTTCTATTGGGGTCTTTTCAATCGGTTCCTCTGTTGGTAAAGTCTCGTCCTATTTCCCAAAGTCAGTTGGGCGGCTCCGCCATCACATCCCCAGCCACCGCTCTGGGCTACGGCTCCCGCTGCTTTCCATTTTAACGCCTGTACAAATCAAGTTGGGAAGGGAAACAAGTCCTCTGTGTTTGCACTTGTTGCTAAGACAAAAACAACTTTCACAACTCAAATCTCAAGCTTTTCTTTATCCAAATGATTATTATTATTATTATTATTATTATTATTATTATTATTATTATTTCTATTATTATCCAGCCCAACTGCAAAGGGGGCCAATTTTCTCCCCCGCTCTACAATCACTCTCTCGACTTGCTTTCTGTCCCGCAGAGCAGAAAATAACAGTTACCTGTCAGGGCTACCAGATGTGTTTTTCCTGCTCACAACATCTGGCCCCACAGGAGGAGGAGGAGGAAGAGGAGGAAGAGGAGGAGCAGCACGCGTGCGCGTGGACAAAAACAATTCCTTTACCTCGAACATGTGCGTGGGAATGTTTGCATAAGAGCGTGACACATGTGTCTCCAGTGAGTCAGTGTGACTCAACAGTCAAGTCAGGGCCGGGCACTCGGAGGAGGGCCATCGTATTAATCACCCGGATAAACAAATGCGCCGATGAGCAGCGGTGGAGAAACAATGGGGACGCAGCAGGCAGTGTTTCATCAGTGGAAGACAAAGGAGATAATTGCAGCCGGCCTCCTCCTCCTCCTCCCCCTCCTTTTCTTCTATCTCCGTCTCTCTCTCTCTCTCTTTCTCTCTTGCTTAGCAAACTCACCTCCGTCCAGCCCTCCTCATTTCTCCGACTCCCTTTTTCTCCCCTTGTTTCTGTTCCTGTCCCCTTCCACTGTTCCGATTTAATGAAATGTATTTTCATACAGAGAGAGAGCGGGAGAGAGAAGGCGGGCGAGAGAGTGTTGGCGTCAGTTTAGCTCGGTTGAAAGTCATTTCCCCCCCCCTCCATTCTCACATCCTGACGTCCTTTCCACCCACGTCTCCCCCCCCTCTGTCTGCACTGTTGCATCACAGAAACACCCTCACCAGCGCTCTCTCTCTCACTAACACACACACACACACACACACACACACACACACACACACACACACACACACACACACACACACACACATCAGTACAGAGTGTTGGGCATCTCGGGCAGGTGAGGATTTAATTGCCGGAGTCAGTGAATTGAGAAATTGTGGCTCGACCTGAGGCATTAAGTCCAGCCAGTCACCTCGAGTTCTCCGGAGTGGATTTGGGGATTCAGGCAGAGCGCGGGGCCGTCTCAGGGACACAGCCTTGGGACCCAACCTTTTTTTTTCTTTCGCTCTCTCTCTCTTTTTTTTTTTTTCAAAACAGCAGGTTGCTGGGTCACTAACAACTGATCGTGATGCCTCGTTTTAATTAGTTATCATCCTTCTTTGACGAAAAAAGTTTGTCCGTCTGTTCAAAAATTCTGCAGAATCCAAATGAACCTCCTGTTACTCGCCACTGTTATCCTTGCAGTTATTAACTGATATTTTCCAGTTTATTCACGCTCTGACCTTTCATATTTATGCGTATTCCTTCCTAATTTTTCTCCACTGAATGAAGCCAGACTTCACCATGGCCCCATATTACCCAGAATTCACTCTCGCTGTGTTTTCCAAAGATGCTGCGTGTCAGTCAACAGAAGTCCTTTACGGCCTTTTTACTTTCGCTCGTTCCACTTCTCAGAAAGTGCTCGCTGACACACACAGTTCTTGAAAACAGCCTTTTGTGATGTCACAGGGGATCCTGATGCCTCTCACAGGTTAGGGGTGGGTTTGGCTCCACTCTCGTTAATTGCTTTGTTTCCGTCGTTCCGAGTTTGTGGCAGCATCAGTGTGAGAAAGTAGCTGGAATGGAGCATTTCGCAGACACAAAAAGTAAGGAAATTTGCGTTTGGTAGATTATTTCTTTGCTGTATCAATGCTTCTTGTAAATAAATCTTATATCATTGGAAATGGTGCCACATTTGTAAAGAACATACATTTGCGGGGTGAGCAGCAAAGCTAAGTGTCTGGGTTGCACCCATGAAAAATGTGACAAATCTTCTCTACCGAGTAAAACAGCTTATTTTGCCATTGACTCTTATTTGGTGGATTGGATGATTGAAATTTGAAGAAACAAGACACATTGGACAACTAACAATTTATTCATTTAACAAACAGGAGCCTCAGTAGCGTGTGGAAGAACCATAACCAAAACCCTAACCCTGCACCTTCTGACCACTGAAGCACAACCCATTTTCACAGGCACTGCCAATGAGGCCCCTGATTGGCTGCACCTGGGGGCACCAGAACCTCAAAAAAAGAGTAAATAGCAACAGCAGAAGAAGCTGTTTGGCTTGTCGGAGAAGATTTGTCACATTTTTCATGGGCGCAAGCCAGATACTTACAGTAGCTCTGCTGCTCACCCCACAAATGCATGTTCCTTACAAGTGGCACCATGTGAAAGGGGAATAAACTGGTAGATTATTTCTTTGTTGTAACAATGCTACTTGGAAATAAATCTTGTATCGTTGTAAAAGCCAAACACAAATTTCCTTACTTTTTGCGTTATGTTTATTTTGGAACTTCTCTGGACGATTAGTCGCACGACGCTTCTCTGCCGGACTCCGGGATGAAGGATATGTACCTGAAAATGGATTTGATGCGGCACCATTTCTAAATTATTTTTACACCCGAAAAGGTGGAAACAGTCGGCGGTGTTGTGGAACCCGTCGGCAGACTGCGAGACATTTTTGAAGCTACTCCATTACCCTCAGCAGGAAGCCGCAGTCTGGGCGGGTCGGGCCCTCTTTCTTCGGCGCCACTCCCACGGTTCAGGCTGTCGTGGCTGTGACCAGGCGAGGAGAAGAAGCTGCGAGCGCGGCATCAAAGTCAAAAAGAAACCCTTTTATCGTGTTTTTTCGCTTCCGAGCAGTTGTAGAAAGAATGGCGTTTAAAAAAAAAGAAAAATCCCACTTCCAGACATCAGACGTACGGGGCTGGTGGGCGTAAACCGGAGACGTCCTGATTGAATCGACGAACACTTCTATGTTTTGTTTTTTTCCGCTCAATCTCTGCCTCCCCCGTTCTTATGAGGCTCCAACGAGCGGCTGTTTTTTGGGCGAGGAGAAGCGGAATGACTGGCAGAGCCGCTGCGGAAGGTCTAATAAAGCCGGCAGACGCTGTCAGAATCGTTCGGGAGCCTCTTGTTCTCATCGCCGGAGGTTTTCCACTCGCCCTAGAATGAATCCTCGACGGGAGGCCTCGACCGAGACCTCCTGCCGAAACGGTTGCTGCTGCTCGGGGAAGGACACGGGTGAGGAGTGATCAGGGAAACTCATTGCGCCGCTCGGCAGCGGCGCTGGAATAAGGCCCGCTGAGAGGCTGCCTTCCCCTCCCCTCCATCTCCTCCTCCTCCTCCTCCTCCCCCTCCCCCTCTCCCCCTCCGTCTCTCCGCGTTTCTTCCTTCCTCCGACATGTCTGATTCTCATCTCCTCCGCGTTGGGGTCCTATTTGAGCTGCGGCCCCACTCTGCACTTCAGGGGAAATAAAAAGAAAGCACTGTTTTAGTGTTTCTGAGCGCTTAACGCGAAGGCGCCACCTCTTCACTTTGCTCCTCTGATGGTGTCAGGAATGTTTGAATTGCTTCAGCCGAGGGCTGCTCGGCTCCCAAAGAATCAGTCTTTTTGGGTGGGATATTTTTTTTTTTTAGTTTTTTTTCAGTGCTCAGTCAAGCTAAATGTTCAAATGAATGAATAATGAAAAAGGAGAATATACATCGGCAGTCTGGCCGGCTCAGATTCTCAACTCTGCAATCAAACTCTTCCATCTCGCCGACTCCCCAATCGGAAACATTATAAGTCGTCGCTAAAATATTGAGTTTATACCTCTGTGCTGAGAAGTCGAAGCTGCTCCAGATAAAAACAGTAGAAGACCAGAGTACAAGTTGTAAACATTGGCTGCCTGCTGAAGAGATGAGCGCCGGCGCTGCAGCAGTGGGTGGAATTTTCACGATAGCAGGATGACGGCGAACAGAAGTGATTGCTTTTCCCCGCGGTGTGTGCGGTCCGCCAGCCGAGGTGCAGTGACACAAAACTAACGTTGGGCCGCAGCCAATCTGATTGGTCGGCTTGACTTTCCACTGACAGAAGGTTTCAGCCGCAGCCCAAGTTTTGCCACTCCTTCCGCACCGGCTCCCTCCCAAACGGATGAGATTACGCAATGTAGAATGGATTCAAAGGCCCTTCCGTCTGTGGTTAGACAGTGCATCTGAATCACACTTAATAGCTGCGTTCCCATTACCCCTAGAATTGCTCAAAAACTTAATTATTAAGCTTATGCGCTTCACACCGTTCAATGGAAACACCTGCAAATTGGATATTTTCGAAATATCGCTTTTATTTTGCGGGAAAAAAAACAAAAAAAAAACTGGCATGGAAACGCAGCTATGTGTCAACTGTACAAGTTCACAATGGACCTCATGACCTCTCGTCTGAAGTCTTCAAAGATGCATTTGTTATCAGCCGACACTTCTCTCCTGCACCCCCGACAGTCAAGGCAAAGGGCAGGCAAAGACGAGAGTGTAATATTGCTCACATGTTCTTATGAATTTGAAAAAACAATCGATCGGATCGACAGCGAGGGGCTTCACTCTGCATTGTGCGTCCTCCCTTCTTTGTGTGGCCAGACGGTGCGATGAAAGCGTTTCACCCCCCCAAACAAAAAGCCACTTAAGGAGAAAATGATTTGGGGAGACTTGATGTAAAGTGCTTCTCATTAACCAGGATTAATATGGATGGCGGGGACGGCCTTTCTCTGTCCGCCTCTCTGTGTTTTGTGTGCTGTGGTAATTGGACTATTCATACTCATTAACAGCGCGCTTGTGCCCGAGTCTGCCTGTGTGTGCGTGTGTGTGTGTGCGTGCGCGCATGTGTGTGTGCGTGTCGGGCGTGGTTGCGCATCTTCGCCAGCCTGTGTTTTCTGGTACGTCATGCCTTTTGTCTTCTGTGTGTGTGTGTGTGTGTGTTTCTGTGTGTGTGTGTGTGTGTGTGTAGGGTGCGCTGCCCACCCAGTTGCTGCCCCCTTGGCAGGCACAGCATCAGGGCTTGACCCGTGCCAGCATGCCCCAGCGCAGACAGAGTGAGTCACTAACATCCTTTTGCAACCTCCTCTACGTCATTTCATAACACCACACACACACACACACACACATACACACACACACATACACACACACACACACACACACACATACACACACACACATACACACACACACACACACATACACCGGGTGTATAAACAGCATGGAAACCTCTTTGTATGCAGCTGCAATTAAACCCCCCCCACCTCACCTGTGGAATCTGTTCGTGCCGAACGTCTCGTTTTACGCGTGTTTGCTCCAAGATGTTCAAAATACGATCTTGCATGCTCAACAAAAGGAAATCTTCTCTTCATTTAGCGCTTGATTGGCCCGGGTGCTTCGCTCAGAGCGCCTGTTCGTGCAGGGATCCGTCTTTTTTATTTTATTATATATTCTTTTGATCTCATCTCTGCGTTCAGTCATTTTTGCAATGTTTTGTTTTTTTTCCCCTTCCTCACCTCCTCTGGGTCGCGCCTCCAAAGTGCGTCAATAACTTATTCACAAAAGGTTATTAGAGTGAGAGCGCCGCGGAAAGAGATAAAGGAGCCGTTCTGTCTGCGGGTGGATGCAGCGCACGGTGTTGAACAAGCACACGGCGGCGCAACGAGAACCCTATTCCTGATCTCTGAGTTTGGATTTGAGTCAAACAGCCAAACAACGGCTTCAACTTCGCACTTCCAAAACCTGCCGCTGCGACGGCGGACCTTTTTGTACGAGCGAGGCGCTGACGAGAGGTGAAAGCTGCTGAACTCAGCGCACAACAAACAACCCCCCTCCCCCCCCCCCCCCCCCCCCCTCCCGGTGCCGCCCCGCCCCTGCGCCCGCGAGGCGAGGCGAGAATAACGAGGCGCCATCAGCATTATGACGCTATTAGCGCGTTATGTCGCAAATTGCGATCTCTCGCTGTTTTTCGCAGGCTAATTTTGACGGATTTTGCGGCGAGAGCTGCGTGCCGTTCACGCGAGCCTCTTTGAGCCGCTATCAGCCGCTATCAGCCGGATGCACCGACGCTTCAATTAAGCAGAAACGCATCACATCAGAAGGACGCGCGCTTGCCGTGGGAGAGAATTGGTGGGAGGGGAGCGCCGGTGGCACCTCTCACAGGCATGTACAGTATAGCTGCGGCCGCATACACACTCGCACTTTCTGTGATTTATAAGAAAGAACGGACGGGGCCACTAATGGTCTGACCTCCCGCCGGGAACTCCGGCTGGAAATTAATCAGCCAAACTTTTTGCAGCAGGAAATAAAGAAAGGGTCTTTGAATTGGTGGCTGTGATTCCTTCCATAGGGTCCACTGCAAAGAGGCCCCGCTGATTTTGTCTATGCTCTTGCAAAAAAAAAAAAACAGTCTTGTCATTAACTACTTAAAATGTCCAGTGCAATTCTTTGTCTGTCTGCTGTCTGCCTCTCGGCCTGTTCTTACTTTTTTCCATCCACTTCGTCACTTTATGCGTCGTCCAAATTGCCAACTTCCAAACCTCCAAATATCTCTTTCCTGTCTGCACATCTCATCTTCTCTTTTCTGGCAAGAGCAGCTTTTTTTGTCTCGGCCTAAGCCTTCAGTGGTGACCGCAGTCCCGCTGCTGCGTGCGTGCTGATGTGTACAATAACTCCAAGCAGCCTCGCTGATCCTGAAATTGCTGAAGAAAACACTCACAATCCCTCCCGAATCAAGTCGGAGATATCGGAGAACTGCGGTGTAAAAATTCCTTGAATGTGCTCAAGACTTTCTGCAAATCTCTCATAACTTTGAGATCATTCAGACAAGAAGTGGAACTGTTCAGATCTATTTCCTCTCCTTCTCCTCTCACTGCGCTTGCAGCTCAGGTCCACACTCATTTCCAACTTGAGCAAACTGAGTATCCTGTGCTCACCTCCAAATTTATTCATGCGTATGTTCTATGTATGTCTTGGAAACGAAATGAGTGTACGACTGATGTACACCACCGGTCAAAAGCTTAGACACACCTTCTCATGCATTTTTTCCAACTTCCTACACTGCAGGTAGATACTGAAGACATCAAATATATGAGAAAGATATATGTAATTATGCAGCAAAGAAAAACATGTTAAATAACTCTAAATATGCTTTTTATGAAAGGTGAATTTGGTGGAAAGGTGGAATTTAAGTCTAAAATGTGTTTGACTTAATTCACACTTTTTTTGTTTCCTACATAATTCCATGTGTGTTCATATGTAGTTTTGATGCCTTAAGTGAGAAACTGCAAAGTCAACAGTCATGAGAATGAAAGAAAAGACATTAGATTCAGCGGGTGTGTCCAAACCTTTGACTGGTGGTGTGCGCTGTTTGATAAAAGTGTACCAGAAAGGAAGGAAGGAATCCGGATGGAAGTAAGCACTTTGGGACGGATCACTAACATCTTCATCTTGTTCTCTCCTCCTATTATCTTCTGCGTCTTGCGAAAGTGTCGTGACTTTTTAATCTGCCGTCTTCTCTCCTCTCTCCCTGACAAGCAGCCGAGCGTCTAGTGCACTACTTCTGTGACACAGCGTGGTACAGTAACTCTCTCTCCTTCTGACATGCAGCCATCACGCTTGCGTGGCGACCCAACATCTTGCACGCCGGGTCGGCGGTTTGGTGTCCCGACGGAAGCATGTCCTTGGTTCTGCACAATGTTCAGTTTGTTGAGTTGAGTTTTTTGCCTCGTGCCTGGAAATGACAACTTTTTGTATCGCAGTCCAGCCTGCTGTTTGTAGTATGGTTTGTTCATGTTGTTATCATCGCATTATTATTTGAATCAGTTGGACTGTTTAGTAGTTACTTTTGCACAGTGGTCGTTCTCACATTCTCACTTTCACATTTGTTTTTTTTAATTTGATCCATCTCGTTAAGTTGTGCATGTTTTGGTAATTGTGACCCGTGCTTCGGATATTAGGTGTTTTTTTTTCTTTTCTTTTTTTTCTACTGCTATGCTATTTAAATGTTCCTCGTCCCTGCTGTTTCAACTCCTCCCACTAAGCCGCCGCCTTCCAAACACGGGGAGCGAGCCGCAAATCTCCATCACCTCTCGCGTAATCCGCGCCGTCGAGCCGTTGCTCCGATCCGAACGCGACACTAAATCACCGCCGCGCGGGCTGCGCCATCACATCTCATTTAGCTCCAGAGCGGAATGCCAGGCACGCCGCGCTCCTTGTCTCTCGGCAGGGGAGAAGGTATTTATTTAGAGGCTTCTTCGGGCCTCTTTGCATTCCGCTTTCCCCATCAAGCCTGCCCACTTGCCCCCACCTGACGGAGGCTGAGGGAGGCTGGAGAGGATACGATTGGCTGCCGTGGATCCCTGGCACCTTGCAGGTGGCGCTTCACTTTGTCGCCAAAGTGATAGCTGTCATTCCGGAGCTGAGGTGTTTTCTTCTCGCCGATGACTCTCGTTGCCGTCGGCGACAAAAAAAAAAAAGAAAAAAAGAAAACTGTGTGCAAGATTGTGTATCAGTCCCATCGCTGTCTCTGTCAGAGCTGCCTAATGTTTGGGTTCTTAAAGTTTAGACATATTACTGATGTGGATGTGAATATTTCCGTTGGCGTTTTGCCAATATTGCTCTAAAAGCCAAATTATGATAAGGGTGCATGAACTTGGTTTTGTTTGCCTGAGCCTGAGACAGTGGAAAAACAAGTCGTAACGTCCTCGGGACTCCGAATTACCATCAGCAAAATTACACAGTTTGAAATCCTTAGACTATTTTTTTTATTTTTTTTTATGGCCCAAACGGAAAGTTTTTTGGAAAATGCTTTAGTCGACCGTGGCCGTGGCACTGAGGCAGGGGGCCAGGAGATGGAGCTGTGGCCTCGGACATCTCCTCCCCCTCGCTACACCAGTGAGTAATGATGGGGAGCAGGCGGAGCAGCCTGACCTCTGCGGCTACACGTTCATCATCCGCATCAGCGTCATTTCCTATTCACACCTACAGAGAATGTGGGGTGGGTGGGGGGAGGCTTCTGTCAGCCACCGCTGGATCTTCCCGACGCTTCCCAGCAGCTTCCTGCTCCGCTCTGGATCTCCGATCCTTCAGCTCGCAACCTCCGTCCATCCGACACACTCATCCGTCCACACCGGAATCACCGTCGCAGGAAAAGGGAATCTTTCTAACAGATGTCGGCCGGCTGAAAAATCGTTTTTCATTATCTGCAAAGACGTTTCATCAGTCAGCGGTCGTGGTAGATGTTTTTCCTTCTGATCTGAATATCTGATCTGGCCTGTTTTGGTCTGCAGATATGCTCAGCGGTAGGCCGGCGTCCATAGGGACCCATACATCATCGAACCGCTGCCGTTGACTCTGATCCAGCCAATAAAGCCAGGAGCGGCCAGTCAATAAACCCTCTGCAGGGGGCAGTGATGGAGTTTAGTGAAGTCTCTTCCAGCGAGATGTTTATCCGGATCGCACCAAAGCCCTGGATTTCTTGTTTGCTTTGAGGGAACCATCAGAACCCCCACCCGCCCAAACTAAACATAGATACACAACGTATATCTACGGCGTGACACTGAGTGCCTGCTGCTGCGGCTTTGCGGCTGGCTGCTACAGTATATTGTCAGGTTTTGTGTTGATACCCCGCCGGAGGCGAGGCAGCGGCGGGTCCAAATCCCCCTACCCCCCCCCTCTCCCCGGTGGCCACGCAGGCGGCCGCGTCACTGCCCTCACGTTGATTGTCCCGGTACTCTGCTGCGCAGCGCTGAGCACAATGAAAAAGAAAGAATAAAGACTCAGGGAGGGGGACATAAAAGAAAAAAGATGCGCAGCACACATAAGGTTTACTCCGCTGCTGTTCAGCGTCTGGGCCGGTGCTGAATGGGTGGTCCGGTCGTTGTGGTGCTTCCAAAGAGTCGTGCGACGCTGCGATGTTTGACAGTCATCAAGAAATAAGTGGCACGCAAAGACGCCCGGCCGCCTCGTTGACAGCAGGCGTCAAGTCCCTCCCGCCCCGCCGCAGCCAAAACATCTCAAATTTAATATATTTGCACAAGAAAGTCGCTTTCATAACCAAGCAAACACACTTTCCACCGCGGGCTGAGTGACTCTTCTCCCTGAAATTACCGCGTCGAAAAATAATTTTCTCTCTCCCTTCCTCTCCCCCGACAGCCTCAAATTCTACAGCCTTCCAGCCGCTGCCTCAGCGAGCTGCTCCCCCGGGGAAGACCAGTAAGAACTCCCCCCACCGAGGGCCGCAGTGAAGAAGAGGAGCACGGCGGTGGCGGCGACGCCCGCCGACCTCTCCAGGACCTTCGGCCCCCGGACCCCTCCACTCCGGCCCACCCCGGCGAGACGGGACGCGGCGCCGCCCTCGCCCGTCCCGCCTCCGCCGCCCACCCTCGCACGCTGCTGCAGCCTCTCGGCCTCCGCAAGCGCGCCTCCCTCTTGGCGCCCAGGCCAGCGGGGGGCGGCGCCATCGCCCCCACCGCCGCCACCTCGGCCCTCGGCCCCCCGACTGATCACGCCAGGCAGCTGCCTCCCCCGTCCCGCGGCCTCCCCTCCTTCAGCCTCAGTCGCACCTCCCTGCTTCAGCCTCAGCGGACTCCCAGGAGCTACGGGGGGGCGACGGAGTCCGAGCAGGGGGTCCCGCCCCCTCCGGCCCGCTCGTGCCTGCCCAAGCCAAAGACCCCCTGAGGAGGCCACCGCCGCCCCGTCACAACCAGGAAGTGGAAATCAACTCTGACATTAATATTCACTGCCACCTTCTCTCTCGCTCTCTCTCTCTCTCTCTCTCTCTCGCTCTCTCTCTCTCTCTCTCTCTGCACTGCCGTTAGAGTGGCAGCTTTGTTTTCACAGCGCGAGCGTCAACATACACTAAGCTCATAAACTGGTTCGAACCGGTTCCCCGCTGCCCGCCCGCGTCGTTGACTTTGGCGGCGTGACTCCTGTATTGTTACTAAATTAGCATCCGCAAATCCCGCCTGAGTCTTATCGACGGATGTATCGGAGAGCTCTCACTTTGACGCCCGTTACAGCAGCACCACGCACGCACGCGCGCACACGCACACACACACACGCACACACGCACACACACACACACACGGACACACACACACACACACACACGGACCACTCAAGCCAGAAGAAGAAGAGCATTGCTGCTGCTGCTGCTGCTGCTCAGGAAAGTTCCTGCTCTTCGCCGTTCGCGTTGCTTCCGCTAACGGCCTGCAGGCTGTTAGCGCGTTACCTGCTTTCAAACCTGCGGAGGAGATGCGGACGTGACCTTTTTGCGCCGTTGATAAAAGGGCCGTCGGAGGGAAGAGACCGCCCGGAGCGAATCTCTGAAAGTGTTTTTAGAGGTGGAGCGTCGAGGAAAGTGTGTGCGTGTGTGTGTGTGTGGTTTTTTTTTCGCCCCCCCAAGGATGTTTGTGTGTGTGCGTACGTGTGCGTTAAGGTGAGGGGGGTGAGCACAAGAAGGGAGGGAGGAGAGAGGAGGGCACAGGGCCGGGTGTTCCAGTTCACTTTGCTCTCTTAGCAGGTGAACTCAGGAGCCAAAGATGCATTAACAGCAAAAATAAAAAAAAATAATAAGGCAGCAGACTTCCTGTGTAATTGTAGGAGCGTAGTCACCTGTCTGAGAGTCCGCAGCTCCATCTGCATGAAACGTAGCAACACGGAGCAAGTGTTATTTTTCTTCTTCTTCGAATAAAACCGTCCGTGTTTGCAGTGCAAACGCAGTCGCTGCAGAAGCGATCCGGTTTCATTTGGCGACGCCGGTGTACAACAGAGGATTAAAAAAAAGCGGAACATTTGGGTTCAGGTTGTGAACGGTAGCGCTGCTCCCCCCCCCCCCCCCCTCTTTAATGGAAATCTAGCAGTTGAGTCATTTGCAAAGAGGAACATTGTGACAGTACACAGTGACTCCCTTGATCAGGCTCCAGTCTCCCTCAGCGGCCCACGCATCATCAAACAGGTTTTTCATTAGACCCCATGAAACTGCTGCTGCTGCCGCCGCCTGGCACACACACACACACACACACACAAAATAAAGAGAGAGAGAGCAGTTGAAACCTCCTTTCCTCTTCCTCTCACTTTTTGCACTTTTTTTCGGGGGGGAACATCAAAGGTATTAGCGCGCTGCCTTTTAAAGGTGGGGAGCCTTCGGGCCCTTCAGTGGTCTTTCTGAGGGAGTTTTTTCAGCAAATTGTGTTTATCTCTCCTTTGCAGTTTTTTTTTTTTTTTTTTTCATTTGCAGTCAAACGTCCCCGAACGGAGAGCAGCAGCGTGTTAAAAAGGCCTTCTGACAGCGACTCTGCTCTCTTCTCCGTCACCCCGCGTGACCGCTTGGTGTAACGCCCGCGGCTCTGTCCGGTCTAGCGCGTCCCATAATGCACCCTGCGTCGACGGCGAGGGGAGGGGCCACGTCGGGCACATACACATGTGGACGGGCGAGCGCCGCGGCCGGGGCGGGGGGGGGCGGACGGACGGACGGACGCCTCTTACATGCACGGGGAGCTCTGACGAAAACTCAAAGAGACGCGGAACTCGGAGCCAAACGCATGCGTCAGTTCTCACTCGCCCAGTAGCCAAAAGCAAAAAAGAAAGAAAATTAAGAAAGAAAGAGGGGGGGGGGAGAAGAGGCTTTGAATCCCTGTGACAAAGTGCAAGAAGAGAAAGTCCGCTGGGTCGTGACGGATTGGAGGAAAATGAGCTCCGGGAGTTGCGACGTGATTAATCGGCTTCCCATTGCCAAACAGGGGAAGATGACCGTCTCTCAGATTAGGCAGGAAATGGGCTGCGGCTCCTGGCTGATAAAGCGTGTTTACCTGTTGGACGAGTCGGCCAATTGTGCCAAAGCAGCCGAGCGTTCAGCGCCGCAGCGCCGAGCCAAGAAAAACGAAACAAACAATGACCAAAAAAATAAATAAATAAAATAAACCCAGAGAGGCGGCGTGACTCAGAGAGACATTGAGATGAAATAAAGAAAGTGATGAGGATGATGAGGAAGATGAGGGAGCTCTGGCGGAGCTCCGGCCCGTGAATGAATGAATGTCCTCAAAATGTTGCAGAGGTGTTTCGGAGAGAGGAGGATGAGAGGAGGAGGGAATATTGTTTGCGCACCCCGCGGTCCAGAGAGTAGCCCGGTCCCCCTCGGCTGAGTCGCACACCACTTAGCCTTAGCCCAACAGGAAATCAATGTCGCCTGCTGCTGCTGCTGCTGCTGCTGCTGCTGCTGTTGTTTGTGTGTCTGAGTGCGAGTGCGTCTGCAGGCACCTCTGGCTGACAGCCTTCCTCTAAGTGTGTGTGTCTGTGTGTGTTCTGTTAGCTTAGCACCCTCTATTAGCTCAGCATGCCTTTGCTTTGATGCTCAGGGAGGTTATAGAAGCAGCTACACTAAAACTCACTCTGTGTGTGCCACCATCCACCAACACGCCAGAGCTGAGACTCCCCCATTGTTCTCCCCTCGATCTCCAAATCAGTGTCCCAGCTCGGTTTAGCAGTCAAGCCCATCAGCTGTCCTGAAACAACGCGGCTGGTGAGCCTTAGATCCTCTTCCTCAGCAGCAGCAGCAGCAGCAGCAGCAGCGGTGGCGGCGGCCGGGATCAATCCCAACACAGGTTGTTGATATTCTGATTCTCTTCGGGTGGTTGACAGAAGTTCCTGGAGGATTTTGTATCTCTTGTATCGAGGGACGACGGTGTTTTCAGCGGTTAAACACAAAGTTGCACAGAAAACGGACCACAATCCACTGCTTCTCAGCGGTTCCACAACAAAATCAACCTGACTCTGTCACTACGCAGCTTTCTTTTGCTTTTGTGCTCTTCCACACTATGTAAAACACAAAGATGGACACAAACAATCTCAATCGGCACAGACGGCTGCATTGCAGACGATTCATTCAGCCGGCTCTGTGTTAGCGAACGGTGCACCTGCTAAAATTAAAGAAGCACACTCGTTTTCAAATTAATTATTGTGTAACTTACATTATATATTTGTGAATTGTTATTCGGAAGCCAGTTTGTTTTTATTTTTTGTGTTTTTTTTTTATGTTTTTTTTATTTAACTTTTAAGACAAGGTGAACGTGTCGCCAGACAACTCCAGCGAGCCTCCACATCGGAAGCGGCTGCTCGCTCACTTCAAGCCCGCTTTGTTTGTGTTGAGGTGAAAGTCAACTCTTCTAACTGATAATCTCAAAGCCGAGTGGGGCGGCCGCTCGTCACGTTGACCAGGTCAAGTGTGACGGTTTCACAGCGGCGTCACGTGACGGCGTATTTAACCCCCCCCCCCCCCCCCCCCCCAATGCTACATGTTTGATGCTGCCTACACGGTAAACTGTGCAATATTGTTTGGGGTTGTTGTATGCGATGAATTAAAGCAAGAAAACTTTTTATTTAATTTTTTGTTTAATTTAAAGAAAATCTAATAATCTAAACTAATCTAATCTGAAGCACTTTAAAAGGACGTTAACCATCGACGTGGAAGTGGACCTGCTTTTGGGTTTCCGCCGCATCGATCTGCGTTTCCTCTCTCTCTCTCTCTCCCCGCTCGGCTCAGTCTGTGTCGGTCAAATTGCCTTTTCTTGCAGAGCCGTGCGAGAGCAACAATAGCCAAGGTCGAACGCCCTCCCGCCATCTCAATAGAGAGAGAAAAAAAAAAAAAAACACATCAAAAAGATGAAGAAAAAGAGCTTTCTGATGGGATCTGCTGCTGGAAGCGAACATCTCTCTCATCTAAATCTTCTCCCGCGTGTCGACGCGGCGTTCCTCCCGTGTGGAGGTGACGCGTCGGACGGCGGAGCAGCGTCGGCACTTCTACTTCTGCGTTTCCGCCGATGTGTAACGTCGCTCAGACATTAAAAAATCTGCTGATGTCAGTGCGACGCGACGCACGCTTTGTTTTCACAGTCTGGCTGTTGAGTATCTGTGCAAATAAATCAGGATTGTGAAACAGATGGTGTCCTCGTCTTCATTCTGTTCAACGCCGTGATCTTTTTTTTTTTTTTTTCATCTCAATGTTCTGAATATCCGGCATACATTCCGTTGCTTGTGCAAAAGGCCTTCAGCAATTCTCAGTTTTTATTCACAGACTGAGAAGTGAGCGGTGATCCTCCAAACATTTTAAGGCTGGACTTCCCGAGAACCAACTATATAACCTCGCTCTTTATTTTGACTCTACATTTGAATTTATTCTATTTTAATGTTTATTTAACAGGGGCAATACATACATTTCCACAAGAAAGGGGGAAATGTGATGCATATCAGACGTCTAGCTTCAGCTAATTTGCAGTCTTTGTCCCTGGTCAATGCTTTTGGAATACAATGAGATATACTGAAAAACCTATTTAAAATTAAATCATGCAAATGTAGTGAACGACACAAAAAAACCCAAACAGTTGCAGTTGTCAGTTACAAATAAATACACGAGTTAAATGTAGGTGCTGTTATATTGACTTCATGGGAAATGTTCACGTTTACACCTCTGCTGCTGCTTGAGCCAATGTTTTACTTTCACACTAAACCTCTTTGGTTTTGCTTGGGATTTAGGTGTGTACTTCGCACTGAGAGGGATGATTGGCCAAATGTTGCCCTGCATCTTGGAATTTGACAGTTCTACTTGGTTCTGCTCCTTGTCTTTGTCCTGGAGTTGTCTGTCTTTTTTAAAGATCCGTGACATCGCTCGTGGGAGGCTATGGAAACGGCTGTTTCCCTTAGCTTTAGATGCTAAGGGACCTAGTAGAAGCAGCTACGCTCTCTGTTTGTAAAGTGAAAATAAAGGTCTGGTAACTTGAGTCATTGCCTTGGGTCCAGGCAGCAATGAAGCAGGACAGTTGTGACAGAACCATGACGAGCAGATATAAATGAGCCGCCTTAAAAAAGAGACAATCGCGCCTCTCCTGCCCTCCTGACTGAATTACACAGACCAGCATTACCCATCACTATTTATCACAAACCAGGAGGCCTGCCTGTGCCTCGCTAATGAGGTTACATGCTTTAGCGGCGGTGGCTGGCTAACAGGCTGCCAGAGCAGGAGGGCCGGCGCTGTCCAGTCATTAACCTGGAAATGTGCGAGATGGAGTGCAAGAGGTTCTCCAAGAAGAGATAGTCGGTCTCTCTCTCTCTCTCTCTCTCTCTCTCTCTCTCTCTCTCTCTCTCTCTTTTTAAACTGTCTGTCAACGTGTTTTGAGTTGCTGTAATCAAAAAGAGCTGCAGTGTCAGAGAGGCTAAGTGCTCTGTTTAAATACAGAATACTGTGGGCGGAATTCAGAATGAAACGCCTCGGTTATCCAGAGGGTGGCGTCATGCATTTATCATCAGCTTTTAGAAATATTGTGTTTTTTTTTATAACTGAGTCGAATAAGGAGACGTTGAAAAATGTTAATGTAACTATTGGCCCAATGTGATCATTGATTCAGGGTCAGAAGGATCCCAAGTGCATCATTTGAGGAATTTAAAAGACACTGTTGTTTCTTTGTCACTTTCATGGAGCTCGGAATACAAATGTCCCGCAGTGCCCGCAGCTCCCCCTAGAGGCAGGAGAGGTTTCGCGCTCGTTTCTCAGCAGCTACGATCACAGCCAATTAAGGAAGGTGTCATAACACGATGTGTGCTAAACTTCACACAGTCCACTTCCTTTCACAGTCGGATGCGACCATTATAAAACATTTGCATTTTCAAATTTGGGAGTTTTATCGACTTTTTGGGCAGACCGAATAACCACAGTGAGTCGTTTCCAGGTGAGTTTGCCGTTCCATTTTTCTTTCTGCTTAAATGTATTGGTTTTCTTTTGTATCACAATGGTCTTCCTCGCCCTCTGGCCTGTGTCTCAGTGGAGCCCTGCTGATTGTTGTAGCTGAATTTGCCTTTATACCTCATTGTTGCTGTCTGAAAAACAATTTCTTTGTTATTTTCCCTCCTTTAAAGACGTCCTTTTTTTTGCCACACTTTTGTTCTCTGAATCTCTTCTAATTGATGCCCTCAGCCTAGAAGAGACGTGATGATAAGCAATCTAGTCATCATTATTTATTGTTGTTATTGATCTCCTCCTCCTCCTCCTCGTTATCGCTATTGTTGTTAAAAAATCATCATGAATAATTTTATTGGCTCCGGTTTCCCTCTTCAGAAGCCTCTTGTTGGGCCTGGCGAGAGGCTGCAGCAGGTGGTCTCGGGGGTTTATTCAATCCAGCCCCAAGATTCGGCTGAACATGTGAGAGGAGTGTGCACTCCATCCTGCAGCTCCCCTCCTCTTGATATCATAATCTCATTCCTGCTCCCGAGCCGCCGCTCCCCGCTGCTGCACTCAGCCTCAAAGTGTGCCCGCCGTTGTCTGCCCCGAGCTTTGATTGTTTACTCGTCAAAGAGCACACGTTCAGCTAATAATAATGATAGCAACGCTGCTGATCTGCCGCACGGCTTACGGAGGAATATTTCCTCCCCGTCTCTCTGTGGCCTCGCTGGCTGCGGCCTGCCTGCTTGGATTCATCTTTCACGCGGCGACAGATTACACCCCGTGGCTGTGTTGCTGTTGTTGTTGCTTGATCTTTGTGCGCGCGCGGTTCTTTAAATCCTCTCAGTGCGGTTTTTATCAGACTGAACTTTGTGTCGCGTCACGCTAAGCCCGCTAAAGGTTCACGTGAGGATTACTGTAGGCCCAGGACGAGAGCAGTTTCCCAAATGAGAGGAATAGGCTTCACATTCGGCCGCCGACAGCTTTGCGTTGGTCTCGCTAGTGTGTTTAATGTGTCTCTAACAGTGACGTACGTGGGACATATGAAAGAAAAATTGTTTACTTGTTTTGCTTGATCTATTTAAAAAAAACAAAAGTACGCGTTCCTGAAAATCTGTTTCGTTCTAAACACGCGGCAGCTACAACAAAGCATCCGTTTTAGCAGTAAGATCAAAGGAAGCGAAGGAGGAGGAGGAGGCTGTAAACGAAGGCACAAATGTGCTTCAAGTTTAATCAGTAGTCCAGGTTGAAAGGATGTAAACACGAGGATAACGCTGAGGCGGTGAAATGTGTTGCAGCATATGTTCCCCTCTACACCCAAACATTTGGATGATCGGAAAACCTCGTCTTTGCCAAATAAATTTGAAATTAAGCAGCGCTTTGTTCAACTTGTTCAAATTGCTTCCGTGTCTGTGGGGATGAGCTCTGAATGTTTTTTTTTTTTGTTTTTTTTAAATCACATCCTGGTCGTGGCATCGTTTTCTGTAACTGACGACTGAAAACAAGCAAAAGTTGTTTCAAGTTGATTTTTTTTTTTTTCCCCCAGCAGAAGGAATCAAAAGCGGTATTTCACTGTGAAGCTGCTACCAGGAGGCCATTTAGCAGCGGCGCCACATGTAGATGTAGTTTGAAGGCAGAGTAAACAAAGGCCACCATCATTAAGTATATGACTTTGGCGCTGTAGAATAAAGGTTAATGTCTTGTTTAATGTCTGATGACGTTGATGTGGTCTTTGTTTTAGATGGCTCCTCTCCTCTAATATAAAACCCAGTTAAGCTGACTTTCATGTTGAGCGGCTGATTAACGCTGATGATGCCCCGACGCTGCTGCTGCTGCTGCGCTCCACTTTAGCTTGGCTGCTTATTGAAAACCTTTTGCAGGATCAGTGTGGCGGTGCACCTAGCAGCCTGTCTGGACAAAGTTAATGATGGTTGTGCCGACCACAGTGTGGTGCACGAGCAAGGAACGTGTTCAGTGTAAAAAGGATCTAAGAGTCAGTTTGACTACAGTCGCTGCGCCTTCCTGCATCATTGATATCAAACAATGCGGTGGGTGTATTTTTGAATTTTTATGTTTTGCCGCATGAGTTTCGCAGACAGATTTGAGACCTCCTGCGTATTTACACACGTTTGTGTCCCTGATGACCTTTACGCTTTACTGCCTGCGACGTCTGCCTTGCCCTTCGGATGGCTTTGCTCTCACCTCTCCGGCTGAGGCATCAGTGTTTTGGAGAAAATCCGCTGGTGTCAGGATGTGCAGGTGTGTGCGGTGGGCTGGGGTGCCTCAGGGGTCAGTGTCGGGCCCTGCTCCGTTCTCTCCTCGTACGTATTCCCTCTGCGACTGACAGCCAGACATCAACAGAGATATTTCTCGTTATCTCCTGTACCCGTCCAAAGTTATCTGGCGGTGTTTTTCTTTCCACCACTTTCAAGTCCACAGTTAAGTTCAGCTCCAGTTCCACAATTCGTCCTCCTTAATGACCTGATCGAGCATCAAACGGTGGTTAAGCGAGGACCCCTTGAAATGAAAATCAGATAAAAAAAAAAACGCTCATTATCAACCATTAAGCAATACCTTTGTGTTCGTCTGTCTAGCCAAGCCTCAGAAATTGCCTTATTTTTGACTCTGCGGTGTCCTTGGAGCCAAACTCTGGAGAATTAATGGGAAACTTGAGAAACATTTCCTTACTGAAAATTCTTCTGTTGGAATCCGTACTGAGGATGATCATTAATGCTTTTAGTTCAGTGCAGAACCCATCAGATTATTATAATAGGCCTATTTAAACTTGTATTAGTGATGAGATTGACTGGTATACATGCTGTTCAAAGCTACACTTCACAGGTTTCCAGTTCATTTTGGAATTTATTGTAAACATTTTTGCTCCTGTCTGACTTGTTAGAGCCAGAAACTCCTACTCAGTCTTGGGTCATTAGGTCAGAGTTCCTTGTACTCACTTTAAGACCCCAATGGGGCTGATGTTTTCAGACAGTGTCTGCCGGACTGAAATCTGCAGGATTTTATCCAGGCAAAGACTTCTGCAACCTTTTCATCCCCCCTGTGTTCTTTTTATTGTCTTATTTGATATTTGTTTGCTTTTATGACACGTGCGTTTCTATGTTTTCATCACTTTCCTGTTGCGAAGCACTTTGTGTCTTATTTAATCTGCGCGGGATGCTGCAGAAATAACCTTCACTTACCTCTGAAGATTGCAATCCAGACTCCACTGTGTCTCGTACATAGACTCACCTGTGCGTGCAGGTGGTCAATCGGCCATCCATTTGTATTCCACTTTGGCAGAAAAGGCAATTGGTCACCCTGCTTTAGCTTCACGTTATTTGCAACAACAACAAAAAAAAAGCCCCTGAGCCTGTTGTGGCAACGTGCAGCAGGGTTCAGCGCTTCTGTTTAGTTTGCGCCAAAGGTACCAGCAGCCTTTGTAGATTGGGCTTGTAAAGAGCTCCTCTGCCACCGGGGGTGCCGGGCCACCGCTCTCCAAGGAGAAAATGCCAGCCTCGTTCTGCTCCTCAGGCAAGACTTTCAAATATTCACAAACGCTGCGGGCGAGACGGCTTAAGTTGAGTGCAGATGGAAGGTTTGCAGAGGGGGTACACAACGCCGTGGGTCGCCTTTGGAATGTGACCATAATTGGATCCCCCGACAGCTGTTTGACTTTCCTTTTCCTTTAGGACAGGAGCCTCTTGCACAGTCACAGCCGCTGTAATTCCCCAGCTAAATGTTCACCGCCACGCGTGGATGTCGCCGGAGACTAACATACCGACCGACTTACCGACCGCTCGTCTCTTCTGCCAGCGGCCGTCAAGGATGACAGATGACAAAAACCAGTCTGTGAGCAGGTACGCGGTGCATTATGTCAGACGTTGTCAGTTGTTGGCAAAGTGAGGTTTCCACCAGTGTGACAGATATGCAAGGGCTGGAGAGTTTGTGCCTATTTTAACACAGTTTCTGAAGTCTGTGACTAAAAGCAGTTTTTCTGTTGATGTGCAGCTCTGCTTCTTAATTTCACAGAGTCTACCGTGTAAATTTACCATTTATAGGTCCAGTGTGTAAAGTTTGGCTTGGTTCATGATTGGTAATGGCTTAATGTACTGCCCGTAAATACATTCATAATAGTGAAGTGTATCCAATAAACAATAAATGTAATTTGGTTTTCCTCCCCCTTAGAACAGTTCATACATATTTACTGTATTGGAGAATATACACAGTCAGGGTCTTGCTCCTAGTTAGCTGCCATATTGCACCGCCACTTTCTTTTTAAGGAATCCCGCCTGACAGTGGCATAAATACAAAATGTGCTGTCAGGCGGGCTTCCTTGAAAACACACTGGACCCTTAAAGAGATTGATTTTAGCCTTGCAAATTGTTGTTTTTCTTTAGCCGTCTAATCAAATCTTAAGGACGGGGAAAGATATTTGGATCCAGTCTGCAAGTCTGAAAATTTGATTAAAAATGTTTTTTTTTTTTGTTTTTTTTTTTGTTAGACTTAAAACAGACCAGTCAGGGCTGACAAGCGAGACAGAGTCCTTTTCATTTGTATTTTTTAAATTTCTTTTTCGATCGATCCCTGACAGAAAACCATACTTAAGTTGCCCTGGAAACAACAGTTAAACCCCACCCCAAAAAAAACAAAAAAACACAAAAACAAAAACAAAAAAACAATTATAGTTATTAAGAAAAAAAAAAAAAAAAAAAAAAAAGATCTAAGACATAAAGCAGTGGGAAGAAGAGAGAGCAGAAGGCAGCACTGAATCATGAAGCAGCCGCAGCTCAGCCGGCCCTCGGTTGTAAAGAGCATGTCAGGATGTTGGAGAGATTAAACAAATCCTTTGCCGGCTCGACTGCATTCGACATGAGTGCTGTGTCCGGGGTTAAATTGCTACCTGCCGACACCAAAACAGTCCGCGCACAATTCCAAGGCTCAGCTCTTCCCCGCCATCTCCGGCGGGTCGGCGCTCTATCATGTCTATCACCTCCCAGGCATTACAAGCCTGGAGAAAGGATTCTTATCCAAACCATCTTATACCTAGAAAATCCCCTTTGAAAAAGTCCTGGAAAAGGTTCAGCGAAAGAAGAGAGGCCCCAGATGAAAACGCAAAGTTCAGCTAACTTTGTTGTAACGATGCTACACCGCAGAGGTCTCAATTCGACTCCTACCGAGTTGAACACTTTTGCAGAGTTGAAGCAAAACTCTCCGCAGTTGAAATTTAACACTGGCGGTACTGAATTCACACAACATTAGTGTACAGTGTCAAAATGTCAGTGTGTCATTTTTAACACAAAATAGAGTCAAAACAATTTTGACTCTATAGACAGTGTTAAATATAACTCACAATGACTCTTTAATATAATTGTTTTCTATTACAACACTACTCAATAATACCCAATTTCACTTCCCAAAACATTACATACTTCTTAAAAAATGTATTAAAAAAATATTTAATACAAAAGTTTTTTGTTTGAATCTTTTTTTTTATTTCTAATTACAAAAGCCATAAACAAAAGAACAGAAAGCACTCTGCACAAACAATAACAACAACACGTCATTAGCATTATCAGGCAACTTTGCCCTAAAAAGAAATGCAAACAATCCTGCCAATACCCGAGTACATGACCAAAGGTGGAGCGTGGTGGACAAAATGCAGCGCCTCCTCAAATTCTGCCGCTCACAAAATGTTGGAAAAAAAAAAAAAAAAAAAGAAAATCGACAAAATGAATTTGAGATCATGAACCCTCATCATCCGCTCTGGAGACGACACGACTGCTCACACAGGCCGCCGCCGCCGCCTACGGAACTTGAAAAGCGCTCGCGGGGCTCTCATTACTGAGCCACGTCATAAACACAGGGCAACGATGGAGTCTATGGAGTGTATGTAGAGGTCCATTTATGAGAAACCTGCTTCCTGCTGGTCATTTATGGGCCACTGGACACGCGCTGCAAGATGTAATTAAGTGGTCGTGCTGCATACTTAACAGAGTTTAGACCCGGTATCATAGATTTTCAGCTCATCGTGAATGCAGCGCATGGCTTTCTAATGTTAACTGCCCCAAGGTCTTGAATAATTAGCCTGGCATAATGAGCACCGCTGCTCTTTAAAATGACTTGACGTTAATTATTATACGATTGCATTTTCGCGGAAGTCTTTATAAAGTCCTTCTTTTTTTTGCTTTGAGGGCCTTCGGTTGTGCAGACATACCTTTAGTTATTCATGTATCAAAAGGAATTGTTACATTTCAAACCTCAAACCAATATCAAGATGCAGAGGTGAGCAGTTGTAGTCGTAGAAGTTCTGTGGTTTTGAATTTTTAGCAGAAATAAATGCGTGGGTTCTCTCCGGGTTCTCCGGCTTCCTCCCACAGTCCAAAAACATGCATGTGAGGTCAATTGAACACTCTAAATTGTCCGTAGGTGTGCATGTGAGTGTGAATGGTTGTCTGTCTCTTTGTGGCCCTGCGATGAACTGGCGACTTGTCCAGGGTGTCACCCTGCCTTCGCCCTAAGACAGCTGGGATAGGCTCCAGCAGACCCCCGTGACCCTGAATAAGCAGGTATAGAAGATGAATGAATGAATGAAGATGAATGATCTTTGATGGTGTCCCTGCAAGGCGTGAGTGCCCATCACCACCAAACAGAAAAAAAAAAAAAAAAAAAAAATCCCTTTTCACCAGACTCTATTTCTTTTTTTTCCATCACTTTGATGTTGATTTGAATTTGCGGAAGCTCTCGCCACTCTTGATTGGTCACAACAAACACACTCAGTTAGTCGAGGGGAGGATGACAAATACCGGCTGGAAAAAAACAAACCAACCAAAATATTTCTTTAAGCGGCTTTTCCGCCAAAGCGCTCTCTTCACGCTACCCTGGCAGCTCGACGACATGCAAACAGCAAATGTTTTCCTCAGCGCCGCGTCATGTTTGCGATCACTTTTCGTCTGCAAAGGAATTAGTCGGGGACTAAATAAAAGGCTGAGAATGAATGAGGATCATTTGCAAAGTGTTTTTTTTTCTTTTTTGGAAAGCATTAAATAGAAACAGCGTTCTTTTGGATGTACACGTCGCTTTGAAAGTGAGTTTTGGTCCACATGCTGCAAAGAAGAACAAATGAGGAGGTAAAACTGCAGCGTGGCAGGAGACAGGATGATAAAGATTCAGGGAACTGGAGCGGAACTGAACCAACTCACTCCCGCAGTGATCCAACAAAGTTAAATGACTTGTGTTTTTGCTACATTTCGGGAGCGAAATTGCATTTTTTTTTTTGTTTGTTTTGTTTTGCTTTAACACTAATAATTGACGTCCACTCACATGCGACCTCAGCACAGTGATTGTCAGCAGAGGGGAAAGTAGAAAAAAAACAAAACGTGGCAACGAAAGAGGAAATGAAGCATTCTCAGCCGAAGGAGGAGAAAATATCCGGCTGGTGTCAAATTAAATCTAAACAGAATGTTGCAAACAAAAACACAACACAGGGCCGGGCTTCGGCTGCTGAATTTCAAAGGCCTTTTTTCATAATGCATCTTGAGACTGGAGCGTGGGAACACAACAAACACACAAGCATTAGATGTTTGCGCTGCCGACGGATTAAAACGTCTCCGTGCGACAAAACCTCGGTAACAAGCCCAAAGAATAATCTTGAAATTTAAGAAGGCAGAGACTTTGAGAAGAGAGCAGTCAGCGTTTATTAAAGGCCGATTGAACTTGAAAGGTTAAGACGCTCGCCCAAAAATAAAAAGGATCTCTAGGAGTGTGTTAGTTCTCTCTTTCTGTGTTTTTTCTTTTCTCACTTCTCAGATTTAAAACTTGCCAAACCAAAAGTCATGATTTTAATACATTCAAAAAATACCTCCATACTCTGTATTTTGCACTCACACCACCTGTGAAATGTGAGGTATTTTGATTTGACAGCTCCTATTGATCTGAGCTTCAGGGTCAAGGTCCTTCTCACTGAGACGATGGACACAGAGGCGCCGACGCCGACTGCGGTTTCCGTCTCCCCCTTCGCTCCGCTTCACTCCGGCTGAAAGAGACCGACACTTCCTGCCAAAAACACCATTGCGTTTTTTCAGACTGACGTCGCCGCTGCATCTCCTCACTTTGGTCGCCGCGTCCCTGCAGGAAGCTGACTTTCAGTATCCGGACCTCCTTGAAAACTCCCTCCTCAGCGTGTTTTGTCCCCGGTGGACGTCCCCTCTCCTCCGTCTTCGTCTCTGCTCGGTCGGAGGCGGCTGGGAGGAGACCGGCGTCCCGGGGAGAGCCTTTGTCAGTAACTGATCAGCCGGCGGTGCCTCGGTGGCAGGAACCTCCATCACCACCGGGGCGCTCCACCTCCCCTACGTGGATCACGTCCCGCTCTGTGGCTGGATGTGGTGCGGAGGAGGACAATCTGTTGCCAGAAAGACCCTCTCACAGCTCACCTGAGATACCTTCACAAAGACGTGTGGAGGTTCTGACTCTGAAAGAGTAGAGTAACTGATTTTTATTCACTGGTTTTTGCAATGATCACTGTGAGCGCTCGCTAGCTAGCTGATGCACCTTTTTTTTTTTTTCCCCCAAAACAAGATTTATATTTTTCTCACTCTGTGTGCTACTTAATACTCTTGAACATGGCGTTTAATGTAAACAAACACATTTATCAGGCCACCAAACATTTTCCACAGCAAAAAACTGCTCACGTCCAGAACAAGTAGATTATCTCTAAGTGCCTTTCGAAATAAACAACACTTCTTTTAGCCAAATTTCTTTGCAAATGTCTGTAGATCTAATCCAGCTCAGGGTCGCGGGGGGTCGCTCGAGTCTCTCCCGGCTGTCGTCGGGCGAAAGCAAGACGGACGAGTCTCTGGTGGTTGCAGCAGCCGGAGAGAAGCCGAGCTGACACAGGGAGAACGTGCCAACTCCACATAGAGGATCAAGTCTGGATCTGCGTTCCTGTGATTTAGCTGCAGTAACAATAGAGAAAAAAAAAAATGCTTTCGACCATTTGGATTGTGATGCGTCTAAAGCAGTGTTTTTTCAACCATTGTGACAGGGCACACTAATGTACCATGGGATAATGTCAGGTGTGCCGTGAAAAATTAAACAATTTCTCTTCATTAGTCTAAAAAAGCCAAAAACATTCCATTGTGGAGTGACTGTGCTTAAAAATTGAATGTCAAACTATTTTTAGTTCCTCCCAGGATATCAGCTTTGTGTGCATCTGCACTGGTTTCCCAGGTTTCACACTGACTGTGTGTAAATAAATAAATTAAGAGACCATATTGTCATTATTAGGGTAAATAGTGTCATTTTGTAATACTTTTTGCCATGGGATTTTTCAATGTAAGAAAAGCATTGTGGCTCAAAAAAGGTTGGAAAACACTGATCAAAGGAGCGTTCTGTTGGCACACCACTAACCTGCAGTTATGAGACCTTCAGGCTTGTTGGATGCAGAAATGCAACATGCGGCTTCCCTCCCTCCTTCTTCTGGAGGCCGTCACGTGATCCATCGTCTGTCTCAGGAGCCTCGGCGTTGGACCGCAGAGCCTCGGCGGGCGCTAACGCAGTCCGACAGTGACTCGGGCAGCTCTCCCCCCGTATCCTCCAGAGCAAAATTGGAGACGGAAACAAGCGGCCGCGTGATGGACAGACACAATCACCCAGTGTTTTCTCGCTAGCGCACATCTGTCAAGCGTCTCCCTGTTTTTTTTCAAACGCATCAATATAGTGTTTGACAGCGGAGGGAATACGCGGGCCGAGGTTCCGCCGAGCTACCTGTGTCACCGCTGACACTCTGCTCACACGTCAATGCCTTTAGTGTAAGAGATGCTGACAGCAAGCCTGCGCTGATGGCTGGAGAGCAGGAGAGAGGGCCGAGGGGGGAGGAGCTCCAGGTCAGGGGAGATTCCTGCAGGAGGAGGTCAGGGTCGATCCGAGCTCAGCTCATTGTCTGGCAGGTGCAAACATTGAGCTCCGGCCACCGCTGAAAGCTGGTAAAGTGGCCCACGGTGACCTGCAGGGGCCAAACACATCAGTCTGGACTGGATGTTAAACTGGGCCTTGATTGGGATGAAACCAGCAGACTTCCTGGCTAACCAGTAAAGAAAATCACCACGTCTTAGATTGTTAGCGGAGTAGTGATGCCAGCCAAAGAAGTCAGGGTTGAAAATGTCTCATTTCTGAAAGTGCAGAGACTCCAATTATGAGTAAAACTCCAGTATAAAGAGAATCTCACATCATACAGTATGTGACCTCCCACAGAGCAGCAGAGAGCTTCTCAGTGGCTAACATGCTTCAGACGTCTGATGAACACAACCTTGATCCTCATGACTGACTAAGGCATTATCAACCTGACTAAAAATCTCTACCTTGAAAATGCTCAGGGCCAACTTATATTTTTGTGTTTATATGTATATGTATATACATAAGTATGTATATATTTTTGCTCCGTCACACAATTGTTTTATGCTGTAAAACTTTTAAGGAGGATCGTCCGACAGCATGTTTCGTATTTAGTTGACTGTCAGATGGGCCTCATTAAAATATGGTGGTGCAAGACGGCAGTTAACTAGGAGCAAGGCCCTTATTGCTCTGTGTATATTCCTATATATGCGACAACTGTTGTAAAAGTAGGAAAACCAAATGAATTTTATTCATATATGTTAAACTTTTACCAATATAAAAATCATAAAACAAGCCAAATTTTACTAGCTGGACTTTTAAATATAATTCAAGGTTCAGCAGAAACGACACAATGAAAGCAGCCACTTTGAGTCATAACTGTCATTTACTATCAGACCTCCCTACCAGTCCTGCAAATATACGTCAATAATCTGTATCAGTTCGGCGATGTCGGAGTCGTTCCTGGCTTTCACATCAATGTCGATTCAGATTTCCCCTGCAGAAGCTCCAATCAGTCCCAGCGGAGGTGGCTGCAACTTTCTAAATCCTCTCTCTGGCTCTTCCTCATGTTTGGGCCCAGATTGCCTATTTGGGGGTTGGTGATGCAACGACTCCCGCCTGTCACATCAGCGTTTTGCCTTTTTTTTTTTTTTCTTTTTGCCACATTCTTCTCAATTACGCCGACGCGATGGGGAGGGACACGTGGGAAAAGGTTGAGGTGGGGCCTGTTTGGGCGGGAGGCGGGATTCGCTGATGCAGAGTGACGCTTGGCGTAAAGTGCCCTCGCGGAAATGGCACGGAGGTGGGGAGGTGTCAGCTCCATGAGGCGGCGCAGGAAGAATCCCTTTCAGGTCGGCTCAGCGCCGCTCGCCGTCTCCGCCCCGTTTTGCGCGTGGAGTGACGGAGATGGCGGTCGACGACGGCGGCGACTCGTGAGCGCGACCTCCGTCCTCTGGGGTCAACGTGACTCAGCACCTGCGTCGCTCCGCCTCAGCCTCAGCCTCCTCTTCCTCCGTCATCGGGACTGTCATTACCTCTCTCTCCCCCGTGTGCGGCCGAGCGATGTGGACGGCCGCTCCGGCAGGGTGACGGACGCGTTTCTCAGAAAGTTTTGGGGGAGACGGTAGAAAAAGCCTTTTCTTTCTTTCTTTATTTTTTGATAAAGGTTGAAGGCCATTTTAAACGTCCAGTGTGTCAAAATTTAAGGAAGCCTGGTATTGAAGGAAGCCTGTCTCACTTTGTGTTTCATATTTAGTTCACCGGGCTTTAATATAATCGTTTTATACGATTATATTGATAACTTCTTTTTTTGGTGCGAGTTCACCAGTGTAGCGCATAGACGCTATTCCATTCCTCACCTGTGGGTGGCGGTGAGCACGGTGCACCGCCCCGGGGAGACAGGAAGCGCTGCGGTGCACCACCTTCACGCTACGCCTGAAAAGTTAACACGTGTTCACCGCCTCATCTGTATCAATGTGCGTCTTCTTGTCCCGTAGGTGAGTGAATGATGTGAAAGCACCGTGAAATGTGAGACAGCGTGTCCGGGTAATCAATGAACCCAGAGGAAAAAAAAAAAAAAAAAAAAAACTAGCTTGTTGCGGCTATCGTCGGTGTTTGCTCGGGCATTCACCTCGCGCTGCGCTATACGTCACGGTCCCCCCGTCAATATTGTTTTTATGTACTGCATGTCGGCCCTATGAAGACATGTTGGTTGTACACACATACACACGCGCACTCACACACAACCCCGTATTTGTATTTACTGTCTTAGTTTGTTTGTTGGAATTAAATCTTGGGTGAAAAAAACAAAAAACAAAACAGGCCCCAGATTTGTTGCGTTGCCCTTTGGATGACTTTACCGGCAATGAGGAAGTCAATAGAGACGACAAGGCGGGAAGAGAAATAGAATGAGACAAAGTGGGGCTATCTGCTCCTGCTGCTGCTGTTGTGTGCATTTTAAAGAGCCTGCTGCATCCCGGGCCGCTGGGGTTTGTTGAAAATAAATAAATAAATAAATAAATAAATAATCTTCCACCTAATCAACACTGTGTTGAACATGTTATTGGTTTCGCGGTACCAATCGGTTACCTTTTACGTTTAGGGGGAGAGAGTGATCTTAATGTTGCTTCATGTTTGGCGGTGAAAAAACAAATCACCACAGACGAAGACCAGGAAGAGGAGTTGTCAGCGTTGCCCCAGAGACTAGCGCCGCCGCTGTTGCTGTGGCGACAGGTTTAGCAGAAACTGGCAGCGTTTTCCTCTGTGGACATGGCCCATCGTTAGTCAAACGGCTGTTGGGAGGAGTTTACCACCATCTTGAGGCGTACATTGCTCATTTTGCCCCTTGGACTAGTGGTTCTCAAACTTTCTCTGTCACACCCCACCTTGCAGGAAGAAGGTTTTTCATGCCCTGCCCCCCCGACCCCCAAATTTGGGGCTAGAAGCCCCAAATTTGACGTGGCTGTGTCTTGAGGGATCCCGATGAACTTGCAAGTGGTCCCATGTCTCTAGGACAAAGTTGACTTTTGACCCCATAGACTTGCATGGCATTAGGGTTAGCGATAAGGCTGGAATTAGGGTAAGGGTTAGGGTTAGGGTTACTGCTGGAATTAGGGTTAGGGTTTCGGGGTTCCTCATGGGCTAGAAGCACCAAATTTGACGTGGCTGTGTCTTGAGGGATCCTGATGAACCTGCAAGTGGTCCCATGTCTCTAGGACAACGTTGACTTTTGTCTGCTAAACAGTGCTAAATAAGTCTGATTGGACCACTTATGAGTGCTAGACAGAAGGTTTGACCACCAACTCTGCAACAGTTTCCTGTGGGCTTTTTTTTCTCCAGATGGATGCACAAGAAAAAACTCCACCTGTTGCGCTAACATTTTGTTCCCCTGCAGGCGTGTCAATAACAGGAAGCAAATTTTTTCTCCTTTAGCTGTTGTTTTTTTCCTCCTAGGTTTTTTTTTTTTATGTCTTATTTTTCATTTTCATGGAAAACCTTTTGAGTCGGGGATTATAATCGATCACGCAGCCTAATTAATTTCGTGGCCTCGCCTTTTGACTCAATCAATTAATAATGAAAATAACGGCTTTCATTTGCAGCAGTCAGAATTCACGAGAGCGTGGATGTGTTCCCATTTTGGGGAGCGTGTTCGGCGATATGGATCGACGGCTGACAAGTCAGTCAATTCCCTTTTATTAGGAGCTTTTAATTTAATTGGACTGTCTTGACATTTAGTTCGCTCGTTCGTGCCCACCGGAGGAGAAATCCCACAGACGTCTCCACAGACTGTGTTTACAGGCTGAGGGTGGAATATTTAGCACAACGTGGTGTTGTTGTTGGTTCCTGTTTTCTGATCTCACATTTGGCTGATGCTTGCTGAAATGTCGGGGGTTCAAAATCCCAAAACCACGTTAAAAATCACATTACCGTGGTCACCGTAATAAATCTACGGTCCCACCTGCTGCATCGTATTACACTTTAAAATGACTGGGACTCTGGCACACAACTCAAGTGCACGTCTGTTTCTAGACATCTATAGGTGAAGCGTCCAATATTTGGAGATTTTGAGAAGAAACAGCGGCATCAAATGGTTACATTTTAGATTGCAGCGTCTTTCTCTCCCCCTCCCTCTTCCGAGCTTGCCAGTGAACTACGGTGGCCCGCACACCTTGCTCTTTTTTTAAAATATTTTTGTTTGATTGCAGCCTATTTTTTGAAAAAGTTTTAAATTTGCAGTTTCTCAAATACAAAGGGATTTGTTGCCATAAAAGCTATTTAAAAATGCATACTGACAAAGATCTGTAGGTTTTATCTGCCATTCTTAGTATATCTATTCAAATCAACAGGTGGTTCAGGGATTCAAGAGGCACGCAACCACACAAGGTCTGTGATAAAAGAAAAATGCCAGCCATCGAGTATCGACAGCAGTTCAGAAGGTGAGTGCTTTCTTTTTTTATTAACCGCGATACCACAGCTCATAAAATAAAGCCGTAGGATCAAGTGGGACATCAGAAAACGGGGATTAACATCAGGGTGACCTCCACCAGGTGGGATTTGCCGAGAGACAAAATGTTTACAGAGTGAAGTCGCCTGACGAGTCAGAGCTGAATACATGACACCGGGTCTGTGTGATTGAAGGTGCACTGTCCTCTCTTGCCACCAGAGGCTGCAAAATGTGGAGCGCCGAGCCTCTAAAACCCCAGGAGTCAAACCTACGGTCAAACTGTTCTATCTGGAGGAAGATTCTTTCAATAAATATCAATGTTGCCCTTGCAAGTTTGTCCAAGTTTGACATTTTGGCCTCACTGTGTATCTGAGTTTGACACCCTTCATCTAAACGGCAACATTTGAGTTTTGATTGAGTTCAACAGTACAGACAAATAAAGAATGTTTTGGATGTGAGTTAGTCACTGCTCACTAGTGTGTCTTCTTCTCTCCTCCTCATCTTCCCTCCTCCTCTTCATCCTCCCTCACCCTCCCTCTCCTCTTCCTCCAGCTGCAGGCCGCCTGCCCGACTCTGCTCCTGTCAGGACTCCGGCCAGAAGGAAAAGGTTACCTGTCGTTGACGGCGCCCTCTCCCTCCGCCGACGGCTCGTCTCGGAGGTCCCGCGTCCCTACTGTAAGTGCAAGCGCGCGTGAGAGCTAACAAGGGCGCGGTGAGGCGATGCGGAGAGACGAGGCGGCGCTGAAATATTTATCGGTGGCGGCCGAGAGCAGCGACGACGCCTCCACGACTTTGCTGCCCGTCTCGTCCCTCCCCCCCCTGCAAACGCGGGCGGACGGCCGGTTTAGCGGCCGCACGTGCGCTAAAAGATGTGGCCTGATCTGGCACTATGTTGTTTTTTTTCCTTTTTTTTTAACCCCACTTTTGTCATCTCAAAGTTTGTTTGCCTTCACCTGATTTGACTTGACAGAGGAACTTGAGAAAAGAGAGCAGAGAGTAGTAAGAAGAAGAAGAAGAAGCTCCAAACAGATGCTTAGCTCAGAATAGTTTGTGGCCCGTCTGACCAAACACGACTGAAACTTTAGCCTTGTGCGTCCTGAAATAGTTTTTATTTTTGAATGTAACAAAATAACATGAGAAACAAAACTTGGCTCCTGGTTGACTGCTGCGACAGTTACGATCCTTCAGCCCGGCTCACCTTCACCCTCGTCAAACCATTTCCGATCACAGCTGATAGATGTGTTTAATATCCGCACTTTTTAATATTGGGGGGGGGGGGGGGGGGGGCGAAATTCACATTTGGCACACCTCAAAAAGGCAGGAATGTCTGGCCAGATGATCTTCACAACATTCACACTGTCAGGGTGAATCACAACTTAGGAAACCAGCTTAAAAAAAATAGGTTCTTACGTACTAGTAGATAGAAAATTAGGCTCGGGAAGTGACAGATCATTTCACCAGTCTATTTTTTTCATGTTTTTAATCATTAAGCCTCAAGATTTACATCTAAAATAGTGAATTTATTACTACTTAGCCATGTTAATTACTCCATGATGCCCAGAATAAAATTGACTTCTAAATGAAGCCATTAATATCAGCGGAACAGTAAATTGGAATCAAATTAAAATAAATAATTAAGCCATTAGAACATTTGCCTTCTTGTGCCATTTAAAAAAAAAAAACAATAAAAAAATCAATAAAAGAAAATAATAAATCCTAAATCCTTAAGTTAAGAAATGATGTTCCAGTGTCATCGGACCCACAGCATATTTGGACAGTAACGACTTTAATAAACCAGCAGAGTGATAAACGCCCTGACAGCAGAATGGGAGTCTGAGGCGCCATAATGAAGGCGGCTCCTAATGGGAAGTGGCATCAAATAAGACGCAGGAAGTTCCCTATTAATTAATCAGCTGCAATGAACTGCTTGCGTTTCATAATTTACATTGAGCAAACACACACACACACACACACACACGCACAAACACATAAACACGTGCACACTACCTGCCTTCCTGTTTTTATTTATGAGCGGGGCGCCGCCTCCGTCCCCGCCGTCGTCGTCGCTTCCCCCGACTCCGACTGTGATTTTCTGCTTTAATGAAATGGCAAACTTGCAATTACGGCCGCTGCTTTAATTGCCACTCCGTCAGTGAATCTCAGCTAATTCCATTTTTCATTGAACGTATGGCCCTCCGCTGATAATTTAATGCGTTTTTCTAGTTGACGCCGCTCTGCTTGTCGTACAATTGTTATTATTATTGTTATCATTTTCTCTTTGTTTTTGTTGTTCTGTTTTGGTCCCTGCCGGGGGGGGCGGGGGGGGGGGGGAGGAGCCGAGCGCCGGTGAGCAATAACTCCAACAAACTGACGTGTGAAGACGCAGGCCGAGAAACAAAGAGACATTAAGAGATGAGAACGGGGAGAGAGTGGGGCTGTCGGGGGACACGGACGCTGCAGTGGCGGCGTCGGCAGACACTTCAAGAGAGTCATTTGGGGGAGAGTGAGTGTAAAGTGGAAGGCAAATGTGGCAAGTTATTATTTATTTATTTTAATTTCCCTCGCTGCAGACCTCGTGAGTAACGTGATGCTGTTGCAAGGCGGCCCCAGCCGAGGGAGTCAGGCACGGGTTAGGCGTCTCTGATTATGGCCCGAGAGAGGATGCTCGGTAATTATCAGCAAACTGCTGCTCTTAGCTTGCCAGTGATGATGGTGATGATGATGGTGATGCAGTTTTTGGGGGCGCTCCGGCTGTCACACTCATTTCTGAGGAGTGACGTGCAACTCTGAAGCTTCACCCGCTCAGGACGTCCCAGCGGTGATGGTAGGAGCCGGCTTCCTGCGGACTTTGAACCACACAACTCATTTATTTTGCAGCATGCGGGGACGAGGCGAGCAAAGATCTTTTGAAGAGTGAAATGAAGTTGGAAAAAAAAAAAAAAAAACTTTTTGTGGACATGCGTGCCTTTTGTAGAAAGTCTTTATCACTCGCACAAAGGAGACAGGAGGCCCATCAGGATTAGAAATATGTTGCCGTTGGCAGATTTGTCAAAACAATTCACTTCATCAACGTCTTCTAGCAGTGCTTTGTTCGTCTCTAAGATGTCCATGAACTCCGCAGAAATGACAAGAAGTCCATCTTCTTGTCCTCCTAATGCCCAAATTCAACTGGGCCATCATTATAATCATCATCATTTTTATTATTTCATATACTAGCTGATAAACTACGTCCATCTCGATCTCTAGTCTGATTGCTGTTATAGAATCACTGTCATCTACAGGTCAACAACAGAACATCACCTGCTCTAACTTAAAGGTCCAGTGTGAAATATTTGACGTGATTCATGATTTTATATTGGAAAAAAACTTAATATACTGCCTATAAATACATTAATAACAGTGTATACTCACAGTGCAATAAAAGTAATTTGGTTTTCCTCTGCTTATATATACAAGAATATACATAGATCAACAAGGGTCGCTGCCATCTTACACTGCCACTTTCTAAGGAAGCCTGGTGTGGACAATCCAACCCGCAGGAGAGCAAGTTTCGTAATTTGGGGTAATGCTCCATCTTCACATAAACCAGCGAAAAAGAAGATGGCAAGGTATCCAAGTTTGGGTGCGCAGGCCACTGTAGCTCACTGGCAAGCTCAGGAGGGGGAGGGAGAGCAAAAGACGCTGCAATTTAAAATGTAACCACTTGATGTCGCTGTTTCTTCTTCAAAATCGCCACACGTAACACACTTCACCTTTAAAGGTAACAGTCCTTTAGTTTCGGCCCTCTGTGACATCAAAATGGGAAGTGATGACAGATTGATGAGCGGTCGTGTCCCTTGACACAAAGCATCAGTTTTTGCGGGCAGCTGTAAACAGAGGGCTAAAGCTATGCAAGTGAGGTTGCCACGTTCAAAAGCTGCAGCAGCAGTTTCCTCCCTCAGGCTACTTCCTGGTTGGAGTCGGACTAATCCGTGTCACGGTGTGCAGAGATGAATCAGTTAGCTGCGGTGGTGGATTTGCGGTCGCCTGGTTGACGGTCAGCCCGCCGCAGGATTAAATCTGCCCTCCTGCCGGGATCTCCAGCTGCAATTTGGCAGTGGAGGCTGGGAAGGAAGCGGATAGAAGGCACGTAGGGAACCAATGAGAAACCAGGGAATTAACTCCGACAGTGGCAGTGTCACGGAGGTGGTTTCGCAAGACAGGGATTAGCAAGGACGGGTTCAAGAGAGCTTGTCTGGTTTCATCAAAAGGTCGAAGGTCACTTAGTGGAAGGGACACAGACAAATGAATCTGTTTGTTTGTTTGTTTTTAAGTGCAAGCCTGTTTTTTTGACCTTGCATGAAGTCATTGTCTGCTGAGAGCAATTTGTCCAAATATCTTTGTTGCCATGGTTCCTACAGCCACCGATACAATAGTACAGCCGTAAGACTTAAAAAAAAAAACATTGCAAGAACACAATAGATGCTCATTGAGTGCTTGCACAACTATTAGTTCCATAAAAGAAGGAAAATGAGAAAAATATAGTGCTCCCAATGCTTTTTGTGGTGACCTATTGATAGTTAATGCATTTGTTGTATCTCAGAACTGGCATTTTTTTCTGTCACCTCATGAGTAAGAGTTTTGGTTGGAAATGTATGAGGAACCTGGACAGCTGGAGGTTGTCTTGTTGAAAACATTTTATTGACTGACGTCTGACGGCACTGAACCAGGAGGAGGGACGTTGTTGTTGTTGTGACTGCATCTCAAGTGCTCGACGTCAGAGGGGCTTTAATGAGTTTTCGTGTGAAGAAAAGATGCTGGAAGATGTGAGAAATCAGTTTCCGCTAAAAACAAACTTATATTTTGTAGCTCCGCAGTTGTGACGGTGTGCAGCAATTCAAGTGTCAAGCTGTAGGGTGGAAATGAAAATGGATGTGCATGAAAACACTACTGCAGCGCAGGAAAGATGTTTTTATAAAGTGATACAGTTGTTACGATACAACTAGCTCTAGAAAGAGCATTAATTGTGTTTTATACGCAAGCTAATGAACACTTTTTTCAAGCAAATGAGAGACGAGAGGACTGTTGTGCAGACGAGGTTAACTTCCATCCTTGGACTTTTTCTTCTCCACAGAAGGAAGTTGTCAGAGTTTTCTCTTTGATGTCTTTTTAGGCCCTGAAAATGTTCCCCTTCTCTCTCCCTCCCTTTGCTCCCCGTGTCGTGCTGCGCTCGCTTTTGTCAAAGTTGCACAAGGCTGAAGTTATGTAAGTCACAAGGAGCACTCCAGGTGGAAAAGGCAGTGTTTACTGCGCCTGGCGCTGTCCTCAGAATTGGAAAATGAGCCGCGCCGCTGTTTGCCGGGTCGGGACGCCGAGGGTTAACTTGCCCGGCCGCGGCGTAATCAGAGGCAATCAGGAGGTCCTGCGCTGACCTCTAATGATCCCCGGCTCAGTTGTTATGCAGATAAGCTCGGCCCGGCGCCGACACCCTCAGAATGCCTAAACATTTCACGTCGTTTCCGCCGAGCCTCAGCCGGCAGCAGGTTCCCGGCTGGAGATTTTATTTCTGCAGCCGATTGCATCGGCGCCTTTTAGTGTTTTTAGTTTTTTTTAAATGTTTATTTTGTAATTGGTGGTCAGCACTGTCACCTATCAGCAAGAAGGTTGTGGGTCTGATTCCCATGGCAATATTTTAAGATTTACCATGAATCGTGTTTCTAGTCGGAGGCGTCTGGTCCCGTTTATTTTTGTATTGCGGTGTATCGGAGGAAAAAAAAAAGTTTTGACCTGTTCTTGCAATACCACCGGTGGCCACTGCGTGCCGGCAGAACGGTAGCGCCACCGTATCCAATATCCAATGCATCACTGAGATCGCAGCACTTCGACCAATCACAAATGAGTCTGAAATCCAGACAGTTTCAGCTCTGCATCGCTTCGTGATTACACCTCGACTTCCCCTCGATGCTCAACCTGACGCTGCGGTGTAGCTGGATCGAGTGCCATAGAGCGATCGCCACTCCTGCTGGGACCGAGTAGCCCCCGCAGAAAACCTCTCGTCCAATCAGAACGCTTGCTGCTTCATAACTCATGGCCGACGTGTTATATTGACGTTCACCTTTCAAAGGTCACATCTTCAGGTGGTTTCTCCACTGTTGATGCCAAACATCAATTTTTTTAGAGTAGTTTTTCAGCCGTTTTTTTTTTTTATTATTATTGTTAATTTTAACAATGCGTCCTGCTGCCGCCTGCTGTGATTATCTGTGATTAAAGCTAATGTGTGCAATCACGCCGCCGTCAGCGCTGAACAGGCGCACAGCAGCGAGACCACGACTTTCCTTCCGTTTCCTCCGCAGCCACTTGCACACCTGTGGTGTCGACGCGCGCTAGTCGCCTGACGTGATCGCTTTGTGATTTTAATTTGATATTTAAGTTGAAGTACGACATCATTGCGACACTTTAAAGCACTCAGTATTGTAATCTTCTCATCTGTGAGAACATCTATTTCATTAAAAAAAACAAATTGAATCTTGCACTCATTATCATCATAAATGTTTTATTTTTTATTTTTTTTAAAGCTGATTTATGATCTTCCCTCCCTGCTAATAACCTCTGCCGAGCTGAGAATTCGTCTCCTGAGCCTTCGGTGCCAAGTGAGTCTTGTAAGATCAAACCGGGGGTCACGCCAGATGAAAGTCTGACATTGTTCCGTGTGAATAATGGACACGGCTTCAGGGTTTCCTTTTTTTTTTCTTCTTTTTTTCCTAGAATACCCTCCTTCCATTTCCTGGTCGAGACACCCATTAGTGACTCGAGTCACAGCTCCTTTTTTCCCCCCTTTGTGTAAATGTTGAGTCCGTCAGTAAAATCTGACGTCATTGCGACGCTTTTGCAGCATTTTGTGTCTTCATTTTGCGTTTGAAGCTTCATTATTGTCCGACTGACACTTTTTCATTTAATTTAAATTTTAATTGTTTTGTATCAACTGCGCTCGCCGCCTCCAGCGGACAGTAAAGAGACACTAAGTGATGTTTTTTTTTAGTTTATGAGAGACGCGCCACAAATTGCTAGTGCGTTTTTTTAACTGAATAATTATTATTATTATTATTTTTTTAAATTAAAGGTGGTATTGAAAGCGTCCATTGAAAAGGTATGGAAACGTATGAAGAGGAGGGAAAATGAGAGAGAAGGCTGAGCGTTGCCATGGTGACTCTCAATAGAGAAGCTGTGCGCCCCCTCCCCCCCATCCCCCCGGCTTTTTGAAAGCTTATTGAGTTGACCGGTGGGCAGCGGAGCAGAATGTTACGGACACTCTCTCCATCCCCCTGATTAGTCGCTCGCTCTCCCCTTCATTTTTCATTCATTTGAATCATTAACGCTGCACTCCCTCGCCCTCGCCCGCCGCCGCTGTCAGAACGGGAGACGATTCTTTTAAAGGGTCTTTTGGCGCGCTGGGGGATAAACAACATGCAAATGCACTTCCGCATGTTTTTTCCTGATACCTGGAAATGAGGCCGCGTGCTCAGCAGCAGAGTGGCGGTAATGGAACGGTCATGACAGCCGTGTCTGTTGTGTTTAAGGAACAACAGAGAGAGTCGGAATTATTTTGTTTTTTTGTTTTTGTTTTTCGACAAAAATCAAATTTGTTTTCTGGGATTTTATTTTTATATTATTTTTTGTCTCCTGCAGATTTCATTTATTCCGTGTGATTACAATGTGAACCGAAGCATAAATGCAATTCTGAAGTTTGGATCCTGCCCTCGTTCTGTGATCTTCACACACTGCATGTTGCTGCATGTTGCTGCCTGTTGATGGCACCGAGTGCGATGCTGATGGATGAGCCGGATTACGCAGCTGGAAATCTGAGCGATCCGAATGGCCCTCGGAGCCGAAACGATGAGCCTGTGTGAATCTTTGACTCATCACGTCTCCAGTCAATTTTTTTTTTTTTTTTTTGATGATTTCCCTTTTGTTTCGTTTGTTTGTTTTTTTTGGTCCTGCTCACTGTGACGATCAGAGATCAACTTCTCATCTCCTCCTCCCCTGATGTCGCTCATTAGATCCGTCAGCTGTGACGTCTCCTCCTGCTGTGCTGCGCTCACTCACTCTGCCGCTCAGGTTGTCAATCCTCTGAAGGGTTTTTTTTTTTTGTTTTCGTTCTGCCGTTGCGACAACGAGATGTGGATTCTCTTATCTGTTCCCTTCCACACCGATAACTCAGACGTGCCTCCCGACGCCGTCGAGCTCCCCGCACTTGTTCCTATTGTCCCCTAAAACCTGGATGGGAGGTGGCGCTCGTGCCTGAGTGGCGGGACCAGGAGATCTGGCCTCGACAGCTGAGGCGCTCGCGGACTCTTCAGACGAGTGCTTCCCCTCGGTCGGCCAAGTTTAGGTGTTCAAGGGGCTTCATTGTACATTCTGCGCAGTCTGGACCATCTCGAGATTTACTTGGCACAATAACACCGTCGACGGCGGCTGTAGCTGCAGATGGGAGGGCTCGACTTGATGAGGCCCATGAATTATGCAGGAGGCGGTGAGATTTTTTCTTGTTGCATGTTGGGAGAAAGACCCTGAGTCATCCGGTCGGGCGGAGACGTGTGAGTTGGTTTTTTTGGGGAGGTGCTCAGATTGAGTTTTCGAAAAGAGCTGCTGCTGTCGACACAGACAGCTGGAGGCCGAAATCCCAATGCCTCTGCCCAAGCATGGGCTCAAGCATGGGCTTGGGGTGCGATTGCAACACCTGGGAGAGGCGGCGGCCCAGTATGGTGTGTGAACTCACACCGGTTCACACTGGTTTACACGAGTGCCTGTCGGAACAAGAAAATGGAGCAAGATGATGGACTCTACTCAGGCCGTTGACTGGCTGGAGACAACGCCTGCAAAAAACACACTTTCATCTCGTGAGGTGACGATTGTTGTGTCTCGCTGTGGTGCTCCGACACTGCCTGCCTCCAGGGGGCGTTTGAGCTGCATCGGACACACTTGTAACCAGTGTGGATGAAGAAGATGAAGTTCGTACCCGTTCAAAAGAAAATGGGTTTCTCTGAAAAAGGTCAAACACTTTGTCATTTTGGGCTCGTGTTTACACAAAAGCTGGCATTTTCTCCAAAGGCCGAAACCACACAATTTTGAAAATTCTCTGCAGGGTAGGAAAGTTTGAAAAGCTCCCCCGATCCCCCGATCCCCCGCCTTGCAACCTGAGCCGGCCGTAAGGTGCAGACGACAACTCACAACAACAACAACCACGTCGGTGCTCATGGATCCATCGTGGATTGTGTGCAAAGTGAAAATAAACACAACGAAAGCCATTTGCAAACCTCCTGTTTTACTGTTTTATTTCTTTTCTATTGAGTCGGCGGACTGGGAGGCCCGGCAGAGGTACTGCGTTTTACGAGAATGATCTGTTTAAAAAAAAGTGCCGTCTTCGTGTAAATGGGGCCTTAGGAAGCAGGCGGCCAGTTGGCAGGAAGGCGGGGATAGATGATCAGCTCGTCGCCATGGGGTGTGGCCTCCTCCTCGTCTAATTAGTCTCCGGTGCGACTCGCTCCGTCTCACCCATCCACGCTCCTGACGAACTGCTGCTGAGTCCCTGCTGCAGTCTGATGGTGAACATATATACACCCACGGAAACAGTCGGACAGACGTACACCTTCTTTCGGCGGACCATTGTCCCCTTTGTATCAAAGGTTTCAGTATATTCAAGCTGAAACCCTCCATCACTGCACAGTCTTGACGTGTTCATCAGCCGTTCAGTCTCCAGAGTCATCAGTCTCAGCAGCTCGAGCAGCACTCTGGACTCTGCAGGGGATTCATCTCGCGGCTGCTGCTGCTGCTGCTGCTGCTGCTATTCAGGGCCAGAGACCCTTTGATCAGCGAGTCTCCCAGCGGAGCCGGAAAAAGCCGCAGACTTTTGACGAGGCTTAATTTCTTACACATCACCCACTCGACTAAACGTCATTACTCGCCTCATTTTTTTTTTTTGACTGCCTCCCCCCTTCCTGATGGACGCCGAAGCCCACAGGGGAGAAGCGGCCCAGCTGGAGCCGAAGTCACGCCGTCGAGGGTTTGCATCACGCCGACGCGCCGCAGTGAGACGCTGCTTCCCGTTTCTATTTTGCATACGAGTTCGCCTAAAGCAGTAAGTTTGCTGGTTTTATCAAATCAGGGTAAGCTAATAATCAGCGGCATAGAAACAACATATGCAACAGTAGCTTGGATGAGGCTGGATGGCATGTATGGTGTCGTGCAACACTGTCAGTGGCATTTACAGTGGTGCTTTTTTTTTTTTTTTCAAACTCTCTCGAAAGTCAACCAGGAGGCATCTCAAAGTGTTCTGTACAATCAGGAGAAAACCAACTGAACCCTCCAGAGCAGCAGGGGGCGACAGTGGCCAGGAAAAACTCCCATGTGGGAAAAAAACCTAGAGCTGATCCAGACTCCACTGGGCACTCATCTGCGTTGACCAACCTGCTGTGGCCTCCTGCTGCCTCACAAACTGCCGGCTGGCGTGTTGGATGAAGATAAACCCGATCTGACCGGGCGAGCGCCTCAACAGGTGTCGTCCCTCCGCCTGCAGTCTGGCCTCAGAGAGCTCAGACAACCGACTGAAGACGCCCAAACAGAGTGTGAGCGAGCGAGTGTTATCTGTGAGGTTCAAAGGTACAGCGCCACCTGCAGGAACCGCAGCTTCTGGCTGTCAACGGTGCAGGTTTATTTTTATGTCTGATTTTTCTGCTCCACCTCTCCGCCCTCTGCGTGCGCCGCTGAATGAACGATTGTAACCGGACGAGGGTGTGAAAGAAGGACTGATCCCTTTCAGACTGCCGAGCTGTTTCGCTGAATCAGAGTTAAAGCGGAGCGCGTTTCACGCCGTGCTGATGCCCCGCGCCTCTGCTGTCAGGAGTAACGATCCTCGTTTAAATAACAGAGGTAATTAGGGAGGAGAAGCGATAGCAGGAGTCGCATCGCTCGCGGAGCTAATCGCAAGCCCTCAAACTCAAAACGCCGTCGCCGAGTGCAGCTGCCACGCCGCTGCAGCTGCCACGCCGCGTTTCCCTCTGAGGCTGCGACACCCAGCGCTGCTCAAGAGAGATCATCGGCCCGCTCCAAACGCTCCGAGCCGGATGAATCACAGCGCCGGCAATCCGACGAGGGTCTCAAAGGCCAGAGACACGAATGGAAAAATATTTATTACCTTTTTGTGATTTTCTTCGTTCTTTTTTTTTTTATTTGTTTTTTCCTTGTCAGCGTCTATAGATTGAAGCTGTCAAAAAGCATTTTGTCACATCCCACACGTTCCGTATGTGAGATCAGAGGTCGAGAGAGAGAGAGAGAGAGAAAGAGAGAGAGAGCGAGAGAGAGAGAGAGAGAGAGATCCGTCATCAGGGCTGTTCTGGGGTCGGCGTCGCAGCATTGTTGTTTTCAGGCACCGTGTTCAGATCGCTGATGAACAGCCGACCCACAACAACGCCTCGACAGTCGGAGGGGACGAAATATTGCGCTGAAATGGGAAAAGCGACATATGGGGCGGCACGGAGAGCAGGGAGGGTTTGTGCGAGCCGAGGAAGGACGGGACTCGTTGAGATCGGCAGAGCTTGACGTGAGACGTCAGATGAAGCATTTCTAAATGTTTTGGTCGCGTCTCAGCCCGTTGATGGCAAAGAGGGAGGCCAAAGCTGATTGGTCGAGATCATTGTGTCTGTCAACAGCCTTTCGCCACCGCTACTTTAGCCCAGTAGCTAACTGTCGAAGCATTGTGTCGCGGTGCACTGCTGGTCTCAATTATGAAGCGGAAAGTATTCTTCAAGTTCCGTTCGACTCTTGCAACCAATCAAATTACTTGACAGTAACAGGAAATGGAAGTTATGCAGTCAATTATTTTTATTTTTTGTCTTAGTGATAACTTTGCTTCATGTTTTGTCTTAGCTAGGAAAACACACGCGTGCCAATTCAATCTCCACTTCCAGTCATACCTTCATCCAAGGACAAACTGAAGGTTAGCTAATCATATTATTGTGTCCGGGAACACAAACACAGCCTGACCTGATGTCACTGTGAGCCGACGGAGAGGACACACGCTGTTCATGGCCATCGATTACCCGGAAGGGTGAGTTATTTTTTTCCTGCGATATTTGGAAAAGATGAGTGTGCTTCGAAATGACAAAAGGCTTAGCTTTTAATTGAGCGATGCGACGGAAAAAAATCTAAAGATTTCCAGCGACATTGTTATTCCTCATTTTACAAACAGTGACAGGACCACAGCTGGTCTTAAATTTCATTTGCGCTTGTCAATCGTATTAAGTTCCATAAGAACCACGTCAGATTATAAAGTTACCACTGGTATATTTCTCTTCCCTTCCCTTATCTTTTTCTTTTTTTGCCAATTTTGCCTCAGATAAATAAATAAGCAAATAATCAAGTTTCTAATCTAATTTCTTTTTGTTTGTTTTTTTTTTAACTTTGATGCTCTCTTTTGATAACAAGCAAATGTTCATGCACATATTTCACATTTGGATGACAAGAACAACAGTAATTGTTGGCTGCTGGGCTCTTTCATCTGAAATGTTTGTTCCCTGCTCTTGCCCTGATGCGTGTACCGCCATCCGGGCAGCGGAGCGGCTGCTTTTGAAATCCTTCTGATGTCGTCCCAACTTGATAAATAAATCGCCAGATGACGGAGAATTTCTTAAAACTATCCTGTAAAAAGTATTTCAACATACATAGAAACTTAGTGCAAAGTGCAGCAAAGGCTTTCAGATTTTGTTATGTGTGTGTGTGTGTGTGTGTGTGTGTTTGTGCTGCAGATGGAACTCTGCCATCTTTGCTTCTCTTCCATTAGAGGTGGAAGCTGTTTGCCACCATCCATCTGACGCCGTCGCAGGAACACAGAACCCGCTCATCAGCAGCAGCCATTGCAGGTGTCTTTGCTGGGGGGGAAAAAAATAAAAAACTATCCGGGAAAATAGATGTACCACGAACAAAAGTACGCTCAAAATATAAAAGCATTACTCACTGTTTTTTGTTGTTGTTGTTTTTCGCACCTTCACTGGGTGACTGAGTTCCTCCTCTTCGGCTCGGCACCAGCTGGCGGTAGCTTAGTCATACATAAAATCAGGCCCGGGCCGACGTATACGACAACATAACCTTTTAGAAAACTTTATCCTGCGCTGTATTTTATAATGAAAGAAGACATAAAGTTTAGCTCACAGATGGGAACACTTTATTTTGGAGAGATTTGTGGGCACCTGGAGTTGAATGAGGTGAGGGGTGTTTTGTTTTCGCTTTTCTTTGGTGCTGATGGATCTGAGGACGGGATTCTGTGAGCCGCCGCTGTGTTTATTGATGGTGAGAAGAAATCAATGGTTTGGATGAGGAGGATAAACACCATGAGTGATATAAACTGAATCTGGGAAGCCTTGTAGGAAAAGAAGAAGCTCTAAAGCACCAGAGGAAAGACAAGTGGATGGAAACATGCAAGTTGAAATGAATAGTCGATGTAAATGAAAGTTGCCATTGGCAATGATCGTCATCATCATCGTCATCATCATCATCATCATCGGTAAAAATGAAATAAATCACTTAAACCAAATTTCATTTGGAATAAATACAGACAAAATTGCTTTTTTCTTCATTCTGCATTTTTCATTGCATTATCAGATCAAGTCCCTCAAATTGCTACATATATATGTGACTTGTGCACACAATAATTTCCCCTTGCATTCATTTTGGTGTGCATGGAAGGCCGTTAAAGTGTGGCGAACCCTGTTACTGCACGGTTTTCAAACAAACCACCACGTGATTCCTAACGAGTCTCTCTTGTCTTCAGCACCTCAAGCACCCCAGCAACTGGCAGTCAGCATCAGGTTTTCCTCTGATGTGGAAGAGGCAGACAGCTCTCCCGGACCAAGGACCAAGTGTCGAGTCCTTTGTATTTCCAGGTCAGTTGCCATCCTGTTGTTGGACATACAGTAGAGACGGCTGTATGTATTTAATTAGATGGTTTTTCTTCATGCAGATTCACAGATCCCCAGCACAGAACAGAACATGTAACCATATATAGAAACAGGACGTAAGTACAATGTATGAAGTATGTAGAATATATCACTGATGTCGTAGGCGCCATATAAGGAAAGAAAAGAAAAAGAGGTGATTGGTTTCTATGGGAACCAGCTGCCCGCTGCCCCCAGTGGCTCCTCAGTCCGCGAGCCAGAAAAATGGTCCCGGTGAACGTAATCAAAATGGAAATCTTGCAAAAGGAGTCATATAAATTTAAATCACTCAGCCTCGTGCGCCGCGACGACGCCTCGTGCGCACGTTTAGCAGCTGACCTGATGGGGGCGGGAAAAAAAGGGAAAGAAAAAAAAAAAAACATCTCGGTGCAACAGGTCCGGACTCTGATCCTTGACGAGGAGCTCGTGCGGCGACAAATCAGGAGCGAATTACGCGCCGCCGGGCTCTAAATGAATGATCACATGTATGGAGAGCTGTCACTTATCTCGTAATTGGCTCACAGTTTAGGCCTATGTATGCAAATTTCAGACGTGACGAGTTTACCAGCGGCTCTGTTCCGGCGGAGCCAGCAGACGGAACGATGCGCGCTCGCAGGGACTGTTGACGCCGCCACCACCGCCTTCCTGGAATCGCTGCAGCCGAGCGGGAACTTTTCTGCTCCCCGGAACAATGTGACCGGCGCCAGCTTCTGCTTGCATCTCAATCTTTTTTTTCCCCCACAGTTCCAAACCATGTGTTTATTTCTCGTGCCGTCACCGTCAAACACACCTGGCCCGCGCCCGAGGGAATCAGGTCCAGGCCCGCGAAGGAGCCTTCGCCAAAGTGAAATGTGGATGTAATAATAAGCCTCTGTCTGCGTTCTTTAGTCTCTCCATCTCCAAATGACAAAACAAATTAGAGCCCGCAGCCTATAAATAATTAGATGCTTGAGCGAATGCGATGTGTTTAATTTCCATCCATTACGGCGAAGCGGCTCCTCGCGTGCGGTTCGAGGGTCAGAGGGATCCGTGGAGTTGTTTCCCCGGCGATGCGCAGTCACAAGCTGGTTCCGGTCCCTGGACAGGTTGCCGGTTCAACGCCGGGCTGTCGCCAAGAGACCAACAAGCGCTCCGGCTCACATTAAACGCCTACCGACAATTAGAAACACGGCGCTTGTCGGCGGATGGTGGGAGGAAGTAGGAGCGCTTGGAGAGAACACAGAGACACAAACAGATATTAGCATAGACATCCACACATTGACTAAATGCTCAAGTCGTGGTGCAATATTAGCAAAAAAAAAATAAAAAGATTATATTTTAAAATATATTTAGAAAAAGTTTCGTTTTTTTCTGTGCATGATTGTCACGTGAAAATACTCAAATGTCCAATTAGCATCCAAAGATTGGCACAAAAAGCTAAAAATACTAAAAATAAAGATGGGATGCATTACTAATGAAGTGAAGGTCACAACTGTTGGGTACAAGGGTACCCAACAGTCAGTGGCATTCAGTGTCAGTGGCACTTGACAGCAGCGCTTTGCACCCATGTGAACAAACACTAAGCAGGTTCTTTTGTTTCTTTCAATCTTTAATCATCAACTAGTTGCAGTTGTTTGCTTCCGATCGTATTACTGAATTAGACAAACCGAGTTGAATATTTCATATTTAACTTCCAGACGTTCTCTGAAGCGTTGGGTAATGTTGCTTTTAAAAGAGTCATAAAAATAAATGAGTGAAACGAAGTAATGCTTGGCTGCGCTGCCGAGGGCGGCGGGAGTCTCTGCGACTTCACCTGATTCTGAAGTGATGCTGCGAGGTGTTAATTGCGGCGCTCAGCGAGTGCCAGCGTTGGCTGTTGTTGACATTTTTCCACGCCAGAGAGGATTTAACTTCCGCCTCCTCCTGTCAATCGGCGTTTGGTGGAGTTCTCAGCGTCCGTGCTGCTACGGTCACGCTCCGGAGGAGGGGGCGGAGTCCACAGGTGGGGCCACGCCAGCAGAGTTGCGGGCGTGGATTCAGCGATTGGCGGGAAGTGGCGCAGATGAGGAAGAGGAGCTCTTGCTTACGGAAGATCCCGTCGCTTGGCTTCGGTCGAAGGGCCTCGGTTGCTTCGCCCTGCTCCTGTTGGGACGGCGGCGGCCGGATGAGGAGGCAGAGCGAAGGTGAAGGCGAAGGTGTGGTCGCTGCTGCAGCTTGGTTAATGACATCCAAGCTGCTCCGCCTTCGTCCATCTGAAGGGACATCTGCTCGGCCCCCCGGGCAGAGTGACGGCAAACTGGAGTGTGTGTGTGTGTGTGTGTGTGTGTGTGTGTGCGTGCGTGCGTGCGTGCGTGCGTGTGTGAGCGAGAAAGAGAGAAAGTCGGAGAGGTTGGGACACAGACCTGCAGTTTCTCACCTGACATCTTGTGCTGCTCCAGGGGAAACAGAACATGAGGTGTTGAAAATAGTTTTAACACCTCTATTGAGAAAAAAAAAAAAGAAGAAGGAGAAGCTGCTCCAGAAGGTACGCAGCTCCTGACCGGTCACCACCACCGTCTTTCAGCTGACTTTGATGAAACTGCGGGTCTGCGGTCCAGTCCTGTGCCGTCTGCAATTCTGTCATTACCCCCAGTTTTCACGCTGAGGTGCAGAAAGCTGTATTTTGGTGTTGTTGTTTCCGAGTCCAGTCGATCTCGGCTGCTCTCCGCTCCCCCGCCGGCTCTGATCTCAACTCTCGCTTCCTGTGACTCTACGCAAATCGGATCATCTCTCCAAAACCTTTTTGTGTGTTTTGTGCGTGGAGGAAAAATGTCCCATTATGTCCCATTTTCACTATTTGTCATTGACAAACCCTTTTAACCAATCATGAACTTTGATTCAATATAGCCCCATATGTTTGTATTAGCAAATCAGCATTTTTAACATTATATCTCTTATGTCATTAACACACTTTTGAACTGAACAGTTGTTAAATGTTCGCCTAAACTTCTCTAGTTTAATAAAATATTTTTAATTATTTTATTTTCAAGATTTTGTCATTTTTGAATCTAGATAAATGCAAGTGCGATGACAAAAGAATAGCAACAGAATAAAACACTATTTTAGACCGAGTGTACTATTTTTAGAACAGGCCTGCCGGGGGGCACTGGCCTGGTGACCCCCGCCGTAAGGTTTTCCTGCCACTTTAGCCCTTTAGCAACAGCTAAGGTGCGACGCCAACACCTGGCTTGCGTCGCCGCCCCCTGCTGAGCTGCAGCGCACCGTTCTGCCAGAAACCGGCCTTGTTTTTTCGGTCTTCCTTTCACGTGAAATTTCCCGCCTCTTCCCGCTAAAACAGCCACGGGTGCAGCAGCAGCAGCAGCAGCTGTAGCATCGGCGCTAATCTGTTTAGCAGCAGCCTGACTCGGCGTCCCTCGCTGTGTTTATTCGGGGTCTTTTTAGGACGACTCGCAGCAGTCGCTTCCCCCACTTTTTTTTTTTTTCAATTTCTTTCTTGTTTCTTTGTCACGACTCAAGCTGATTGAAGCTGATTGGTTACACTGAGCTAAGAGCGGCAGAAGTCTATTAAGATTGGAGCTTTTTAAGATTAATGGACGTGATTACAGACGTGATATCTGGCCGATCCAGGTGCAGGGACGTCGTCCCACTCTGATGTTGCTCACTGCTGCTCCGCGGTAGCTGAAGTCTCAGCCGTCTTTGACTGAGTCTCATAAAAAAAAAAAAAAAAAACTAAAAATGTGCGTCAGTAATAAACGCTGCCAGTCTGCAGCTCAAAAGCAATATCTTGACTCCAGAGTGGCCCAGAGTTTTCAATTTTTAAGTGGGGGCCTGTAGGATGAGTGAAGCGTGACGGCGTGGCGATAATCCCGGTTCGACGCTTGTAATTTGCCCGTAATTCCCTTTAAATTCAATTGGCGGAGCGACTATCGAGGCTCGCCCGAGTTTAGTTCTGCCTTCCTGCCACGACTTTGTGTGCCGCGACAGGACCGGAGGCGGCGGAGCTCAGGCACGAAATCCTCCTCCCGCCCCCACACACACACACACACACACACACACACACACACACACACACACACACACACACACACACGCTTGTCCCCAGTGTCTGCAGAGGACAGGCCGCCTCACCCGCAGTGTCACCCTGAACTTTTAATCTGAAAACTTGGGGACAGAAACAAAGCAGAGCTTGTGTGTGTCAGCTGTTTTGACAGATGGCGTGCCGCTTGCCAGCTCATCAATATATTTCTAGTATATTGATGCAGGTATTGCAGGAGGGCCTGGACTCTTCTCCAATGTTGCTGTAGAAGAATCTGCATGTAGTTTGTGCAGCTGCCTGCCTCACTCTTCGTCTTGCTCTGACCTTGTCAGCGTCGTAGCTGAAGTTCTGCTTTCAACTGAAGGACTTCCTAAATCACTCTTGTGCAGGTTCGAAAATAACGATCTCCGTGCAAAATCAACATGCATGTAGTGGTGTAGTTTATGGCCACCGAACCCTTAAAATTCAGCTTAGATTTGTTGTTTCAAGACAGCCTCGCTCTTTTTTAGGCTCTCGCGGGCTGCATAAAGAGACGCGGCAGCCTGCCGGGCCCGCAGGTGTGACACAGGTGATCTATGAAATGCAGTTTCTTTTTATTAGCAGCACCGCAGGACGTGTAAAAAAAAAAAGTATCTGAGATCCAACAGGGGCCTCATCGCTTCTGCCTGCTGCGTGACTTAAGAGTTGGCCGCTGCCATGTCAAATCCCACTCGGCGGCATTCTGAGGAGATCTGGCGCCGTCGCGTTTCAGCCGTCCTCTTAAAGGAAACGCGTGTGTTGCGGACGGCAGATGGGCCTCTGGTTCTCAAACGCGCCGCAGATTGAGCTGCATTTTGAGGAGGCAGCTGTAAAAAAACGGCGCCAAAGGCTTTCGTGGGTCTGCCTGGTGCCTGATGTGTGTAATGTGAAAGTGGAGGGCTGCTCCAAGAAGGAGGATTAACATGTGGCTCAGTGAGAAAACCGTCATGGTTGATAAATTTCTTTTAGTTTAGGGAAAAACAAGACAGGAATTCAAGTCATCAGTGAAACTGTAGCTGTTGAATTTCACTGCTGTTCGTTAAATAGGAAAATTTCTTGCTTGTTTTTGGAAATTCTAGCTGGCATAATTTTCCCGATCGACATCAAGACTTGTAGCAACTATAACTCTACAAAAACTCCTAAATATGTGACGGTGCAGGGAAAGCAGAGCGACCAGAAGCTACGAATCAACGGCAGAGTTGCAGCAAATATGGAGATTTATTTTTCCTGGAACGTTCATTTATTCAACTTTCTTCGCTGTCGCAGCACTTGTAGAATGCATCCGCCCACTTTGCATATGCATTGATCTGCACAGGACAAAAATGAGAGTTAAACAGCAATTTGACAGGAAAGAATCCCTTAAAATGCTCTTATGGTTGTTCTTAATGGAGTGTTTGGCTCGGGTTCATGTTACGAGACTCACAGTTTGACAAAGGCTGTCTAATTCTAAATTGCATCCCACTCTGCAAAAAACCCAAAAGGGGTCGATTCTGTCTGACGCCAAGTCTCCCGATGAACAGAAAATCTTTTTTTTACTCCCTCCCCAGTGATGCTAAAGTTTTTCCTGTGTGAGGAGAAACTTCAGACGCTTTGTTCTAATAGCACTCAGACAGCATTGTACTTAGCCGTCAGAGTAAAAAAAAACCCCACTGTAAATGCTCCTGACAGCTGAAGCAGGAAGCCGATGTTTCGTTCTGCTCCGAGCTGCCGTGCCTGCTGCTCTTTTTAAACTCTGTTTTGGCTGCTGGTCAGCAAACGGCACCTGTTTGTGAAAACTGCGTGTTCCCAGGCTGAGGCGCTGAGAGGAGGAAGGAAAAAAAAAACTTGTTAAATTTTGAAAAAGCGAGCGGGGGAGTCAAAATGTTGAGATCTTGAGTGCGTCCGTAGCGTCTTGTGTCTGATGCATCCGTGACTTTCCTTCCTCGATATCCAAACACCGCTCGCCGATTATTCTGGTCGGCGTCCAACGCCTCTCTGCTGCTTTCCAGGGAGAGAAATTGCTGCGAGTTCTGTAACAAGCTTGCTCGGTTTAACTTTGTTTCAACAAGTTCTGGAATGGAAGCAGGACTTTGCTGCGCGGGGAAGAAAAAAAAAAAAAAAATCCCTAACAATTGCTGCTCTGTCATGATGTCCCCCGGCCGTCAGAAGAGAAGATACTTCGAGAAATTTGCATTGACACGCAAGCGCAGCGCCACTGTGGAGTTGCGATAATCAAACCTCCTTGACTGAGGCAGGCACAGGGAGACAAATTGAAAGCGGCAGGAAACATTGATTTGTTTTAAACGTCTAGTTCTGAGGGATAGTAAACAGTACAGGGGAAGCTGCCAGACAGAGCTGGTTGGTTAATTTGTCAGACAAAACTGTTGATTTGGAACTGTTTTCTGTCAGCCTGTTGGATATGCAATAGTTTAGTTAATAGTTGTTCAAATCTGAGCAAAGGCAACAAAAAACAAACAAACAATCAAATACTCAAATTGTCAACATAAATGTCTTTCCATAAATGCCCTCGATTAAAATCCTAATTTATATGTTAACGCGGACAATTTGTGTTTGCGCGTTTGTCTCCGGGTGCGTCGACACGGCGAGCTGAAAGGTTTAATTACAGGCTGAAATCTTTCAGACTCTGCAGAGTGATCAGTGTGAGAGAGAGAGAGAGAGAGAGAGTTCCTATTCCAACTGTCACATTCTCTTTTTAAATGGCTGGGTCATTAGATTAGTGTGTAATTATTCAGTTTTTAAATTCAATAAGGATAGTCATTACAGGAAGAATGGGGAGGTGGAGATAATGGAGTGCAGAGAGGCAGCGAGGGCAGCTGCGGCGAAATCGCCCCACAATTCCATTCTGTCTGACTGAGCGGCGGTAAAAATAGACCCCAGCAGCATAAATAGACGGGCTTCCTCATTTTTGTTTTTGGGTTTTTTTGTTTTTTGTTTTGTTTTCAGTTCTTTCTTCATCAGCGCCGTTTTGCCAATGAAGACCTTTTTCTTATTGCATTTTCGGAAAAAGTTTAATATCTTCCGCGATGTTTGTGCGGCGGGAATTAATCTAGTTTTCACAGTTCATCTAAAAGTTCGGCGCACAACTTCTTCCCTCTTTAATGGGTGTTTTTTGGTTTGGCTCTTTCACGCGTTTGTCTCACGAAAGTGTCGCCGGTGTCGTCGTGTGTTTGAGTCATTTCGCTGTAGCCGAACACACCGTGCTGCTTTTAAATAGAACCACATCAAGGCCGTTCGAGCCTCCGTGGGAAAACTCGTAACGGCGCAAGAGACTTCCTCCTGGTGCGAGGGAACCACGTTTGTCACACGCGCAAGTTACGATTTGCGCAACGCCGTATCGATGGCCAGGCTTTACCGTCTTCTCCTAAGAGGGCGCCGGGCAGGCAACCAGAGTTGTACAGTCCTCTGCCAAACCAGACGGGGGCGCTGTGTGAATGCCAGGGGTCCCACGCTCCCCCGTCTCACGGCTGTTAATGATACAAGCTATTTTTATAAACCCTCATTTTAAGGCTGAAAAACTGCATAGTGCTGCTTTAAGACGGTACAGTCATGCATTTTAAAGGTCTGTTTCTTTTACTTCCACCAGATGGTCAAACAATCTGCTACGTTGAAAAAAAAAAAAAAAAAAAAAAAGGGTCCCAAAACAAGCAACAGACTGTATCACATGCATATTGGATATCCTGCTGAACGGTGCAGCTTCTTCTTCTTTTTGGCCGGTTGACTCCGTCTCCGCTCGGACTCGGGTCGGCCGCCTCAGAAACAAGGTCGTTCTTAACCGGACCACTGCGGGGGACGCAGTACGTTGTAAATAACATACTGGTGGAGAGCAGCAAACAATATTCATCCAAGCGGACAGGAGAAAACAAACACCAGCCAGAGACGAGCTTGGGACTTTACGGTAACATTTGACGAGACAGAAGTGGTGTGGGAGAAACAGACAACTGTTGGGATTCTGCCGGCTCCGGGAGTTCCGTCTGGTATTCGGCAAGAGAAAGAAAGAGAGAGGCGCCGCGGCGCAGCGAATAAAACATTTATGGCCCCGTCAGGATGCCGTGTTTCTTGTGGATTATTTATCAAATAGCGAGGAGTTGTTTATCACACGGCTAATGCTGCTCAGGTAGGGGCCTGGCAACTTCAACCTGGTGGGGCCTCGCGATAAATATTAATCTGTTTTTGCTGCAAAATGAAGGGAGAGAAACGGACGCGGGGCTCCGCGTTGACCTGAGAGTGCCAGTGTGGTGGATGCTCTTGTCTGCACTGTTGTCTTGGAGGGGGGGGGGAGACAAATATGAGGCATACATGATTTAATGGGGACCCTTTGGGAGGGCGGATATTGGTGCGTTACAGTGCGGCTAATAGAGGGAAGTCGGCGGCTAGCATGCCTGCAACAGCGGCGCTAGGCAGAACTGATAGGCTTCCCCAGGGACACAGCCGGCCTCCTTATTAAAAACACCGTCTGTAATCTGTAGATAATCAGAGGTCGGCGCTGATTGACCCAATTAAGCTGTGAGGGCACCAGGGTCGGCCTCGCAATAAAGTCATTATCTAATCCTGATTAGTCCCTGTATAATTCGGCCACAGGTCAGTGACGGCGGCGTGATGTTGTTTTGCGTATCAGAGACCCCCTGCAGTTGTCAACATCCTGCACCAGCGTCGTTTGCGTTCAGGAATGAAGCTGCGCCGTTGCATTGTGCTGTACTAAAGCAATCAACCATATTTTGAGCAATAACTTAACTTAATGATAGATGTGGTGATTTTTTTAAAAAAGAAATCATGATTAAATAAATAAAAACATCATGTGGGATAACTGAACTGCACCCCAAGCTGATTTCAAAGATGCTTTTTCAAGCGTCAGAGGCTATATATATATATATTTATATATATATATATATATATATATTTATTTTTATTTTTTTCTGAGACCAGTGCTCCTGTCAATCTAAGTTTACTCATTAAAGCTCGCCATCTGCTGTTCATTCTTGATTAACTCAGTGAATCACTTGGTCGTCTATACTGTAGATGCCGCTGTCGGTAACAGATGGACCTTAAAAGAATATCATTCACCTCCCCCCAAAAAAAAAATCTGATCTGACATGATAGGAAGATAGCGAGGCTCGAGAGAAATTTCATTTAAGAACAATGCAACCGCGCTGACTGCGTGATTGGTCGTTCCACCCCGCCTCCCAATGACATCGGGATTCCATTCACATGGTTTCGGCTGTCATGGCAGGTGCTTTATAATTAATATATTATGATATTAAATATCAGTCCAGTGACTGTCGTCAAAGCTCAAAGTTTCCAGAGCAGAAATTGAAAAGTTTCCCCCAGGACATGAGAGCAAAAGTAAAAGTATAAATTAAAAAAAAAAGAAGAAAATCCCTCTAGCACTTTAAGGTATGATGGCCAATGAATGGATAATAAGGCTGCCGCAGCCTCGGCAGCCTGGACAGACGGTCAGCGATCTCCCCGCAGGGAGAGGAGAAGTTATTTTACAGCAGATTGCCTCATGCTGCCCACACGAGCTAATTATACGGACTATTCATGCGAGTCTTGTATGGCAGAATTGTATAATTACAAAGACTCTGTTCGTGTGATAATGTGCTGGAGAAAAAGACGGGGGGGAAGAAAAAAAAAAACACGTATTTGATGGAGATTTTAGTTTTACAAGCAACGGCTCCATTAGGCGATTTCCAACCGCGTGTGGTGCATTATCATCTTTATCTATATGTCTCCACAGAGATCTTTTACTGGCACGTGGATTCATTTCACTCTGCTTGTTGCAACAGTCAGAAGTGCACTGATGCCTTTTTTTTTTTTTTTAGATAAAAGTTTTATCGTTAGCTGAGGTTACATGAGCACTTTTTTTTTCAGCGCAAACTCATGAAATGATTCAGATTTAAAAGAAGAGTTCACCTGCACTGTAGAAGCTCTGCTGATGTTTTCCAGTCCACATTACCATTCTGGGGCTTCCACAGTGGCAACGCTTTCAGCTGTGGGTTCCAGAAACAACAGAAGCGGAACACAACAACAACAGAAGAACACAACCTGTCTCTGAACTGCTTGTGTGTTGTCCCCAAACTGCAGGTGTCTAATTAGCCTCAAAACTGTCGAGTTTTTAGACAGGAATATCCAGGGTAGCCTCCTAGCTAGCAGCTACAGTCATGCTAACGCTCGCCGGTTGAGCCAGACATGAAAACATTTTTGCTGTTTTTAATTTTTTTTAACTGTGGCCACCACAGGCTTTCATTTTACTGCCGTTGATCAGTGTCGTTTGCCCTCCGTGAAACTGTAACTCAGTCACCCTTCTACCAATTAGAAAGAAATACCAGAGCCTCAATGGGCCAAAGAGTGACAATTAAAATTGGGTGACATTTTTATTTTAATCAGTCAACAGTCAACTATCCCTTTAAGATTTGCCGTCAACCTCCTGTGATGACATGCCTGGTGTTGCCAACTTTCATAAAAAAAAAAAAAATAACCAAGGCCCGTCTTTGCTCTTCACTGCTTGCTGTTATTTTTGAATTGATCTGTTTTGAGTCGTTTTTTTTTAAGGTGCCAAACTGGCGTATGAGAGATGCGCCCTGACGACGTCGCCTTGTCTAACCCTCCTGTCCTCGCCTGCTCCAAATCTCTAGAAAGCCCAGGGTGCGAAGAAACCTGCAGAGGGAAGTGCTTTGCCAACCGAGTGTGACAGAAAAACTTTGAGATGTTTCACAAATCTCACTCACGGAGCCGTGTGGGCTGTTGTGGGGATTTATGGTTTTAGATAAAGTCACTGTCAGATCTGCCATCCCCTGTTTTGTGTTGCAGTTTGTTTTTGTTTTTTTTAGGTGGCTGTGCAGAAAACCTCCACAGCCACCCTTGTTTTGTCCTGTTGTGTTTTGCTGTCAAGTCGGATCTCACATGCGGAAGGCGTTCGGCTGCAGTTTGCTGTTCACTCTGTGCGTTTTTTCCACTGCCTTGCCGAAGGAAAGGTTTGCATGTCGAGTGTTTACGTAGCATGCAGTGGCGAGCCGTGCATTTCACGTCTAGGCCGTCGGTGTCATCATATTTAGTCCACACTAAATGAATACAACTCATAATATCCTCGATATGACGCCACGGCCTTAAGAATCCATAGAGCCAGTACATTCAGTCCACCAAAACTACACTTGGTGAGCTTCAACTGCTGTCCAAACATGTCCAATATGCACTGTCGACATTTTGTGTACACCAACGAAACACTAATGGAAAAAAAAAAATTTGAACATGTTGGCGCCAATACGCCATGTTTACATTAAAATTTTCAGATGATTCGGCGGCTAAATCTTTATATTCTTCCTCAAACATTGTGGGTTTGCCGTGGTAGATTGAGTTCAGTCTCTAAGGTTCTCAGGGCTTGTTACCCAATCACACGACGCGTGCGCGTGAAATTCATTGTCAAGCCAGCTCGCTGGTCTTGGCATCTTAGGCTCGAGTTCTGATTGGCTGTCGTAACTTAACTAAGTAAACATGACAGTGAACAGGAGCCCGCTATGTTAATTCTGCCGTCCCCGGGCAGATTTCATAGAACCTGACAGCACAAGCTAGCTGAAATATGATTGGCTAAAAACTCCACCATAATGTACAACAATGGAAGCAGCACAACCAAGTGGATATTATATGATTTGGAAGGAACAGATTATGGAGAATAACTTTATTATCATATTTATGTGAAAATGTACTTTTCTACAGAGAAGCCAAGCTGGGCCCCGATGGCCCTCCACTGGTGGCATGTAGCTTTTTTTTTTTTGTTTTAATGATTTTATTTACTTGTATTGGCTTTGAATCTCCTACATTCAGAAAACTGGACACCTTGTACACTCACATCCTCTCTGACCGAACAGTCGTACTTCCTTTAGAATCAGCAGAGGCAGGAGGTGGAAGGAAGAGTCTGGCGCTGGCAGCCGACTGCTTGCTCTTGTCAGTTAGTTAGAACAGGAAGTGGGACGGTGGCAGGAGTCAGGCACTCTCCTCGGAGCGCGGTGTCCAGACTGGCAGGCAGGCAGGACCTCCGGACAGGAAAGGTGACGCCGCGTCGAATCGACGGTGTCGCCACCCACAGAGGAGACCAGACGTGTCTCCTCAGTCGAGGAGCGGAGGAGGAATAGTTTGGCTGAGTGTTACTTCTTCCAGCGGGGGCACCGTGGTGCAGCAGCGTGCAGACACCTTGTTATTATTTATTTTTTTAATTGTTTTTTTCTCTGTCTGCTGTTTGTCGTGGCCACCGGAGGAAGTGTCAGGTGCGACGCGGGTCCTGTTTGCTGTGAGGCGACCAAGCGGCGACTCCTCTGGGAATTTGCATATATATACATATACATATACTGTATATATATTTAAGTCTATATTTTTTTCCCGCCAGCTGAAAGTCGGCTTTTGGTGTGAAAAGCAACAGATGGCGGCTCCACGCGTGTCACAGTCAGATGTTTGCTTGCATCCTGAGGCCCAGGCCAACAGTGTGGGCCAGAGCCTGCGAGAAGGGATTAGCTGGAGTCAGTTTATTTTGAATACATCGGCAGGGTAAATATTCAAACACAAAAACGCACTGCAGTAGCCAAAGGGAAGCCATGGTTGCTGCATATAGGAGCTCTTTCCTTCATGTTGGGAAAAACAGCTGGTTTTCTTGCCGGGATTGGGAAAATTCAAGCTTTCCTAGTAATATTGGGATGTGGTTACGGCGGCCTTCATTGAGTTCATCAATGCAAAGATCGGTGTCAGTCCTTCCGGCTTTGGGTTGGACACTCAACCTGACAGGGCCGTGTATATAGATTAGTAACTTCTTTGCGTCTTTCCTGCTGATTGATGCCTTGTCTCCTTTCCTCTGATGATGACAGGTGAGTTAGCCCCCCCCCCCCGTGTGGCCTCCCTCGCAGCTCCGGCCGTGAAAGAGACACCAAAAGCGTTCTTATTTCCTGTCCTGCTTTTATGCATTGCACAACTGGGCTCGTTTAAACCAATTCAAAATTTTAACATAGGTCCCAATTCTGGTCAATGAATTCAGATAAAAAAAACCAAAAAAAACAAAACTCAAACCAACACACCTGTTTCGTACTTATTTAAATATTTTTTAAGTTTAGGATTGGAGTTAGTTAGTGTAAGGGTTGGGTCACCAACTATTCGCACTGATTTGTTTACATCTTCTTTCTTTAAGAGGCGAAGTTGTTAAAGGAGGCTTGAACCAGGAACCTGGCACGCAATACACCAACTCTCTCTAGAATGAACACTGAGCTATTAGTCCTGATACTGCGCTGACAGGATAGTGAAGTACTCTTACTGCAAGCTATGCACGAACCACTCTATTCATTACACCCAGTTTGGGCTAGGTAAAAAGTTTTTTTTTTTCCCCTAAGCTAATTGTTTTGTTTTTGTTTTAAAGAACCAACAACTTATTTAATTAGTGATACTTAACGAGCCATTTTCAAATCGTGGGGCACCTGCAGTATGCGTGATAAGCTAACACTTTGAGCTTCGCTACACCTTCGCCCGAACGACCTTCCATCGGTGCGGCGTCGAGCCAAGCAGACATCGCAGCGTTTAAACATTTTTTTTATCAGATGTTTTTTTTATTTTATTTTCATATGAAACAAATCAATTCCTTCCAATGTCGCTTATGTGTGTGAAATAATGTTTTTTTTTGTCTCTTGTCATGAACTCTCACAGTACATTCAGTTAATGTTGATCTGAAAGAAAACATTTTTTTTTTCCTCTTATTTTGGCACTTTAAAAAAACACAAAGAATTGTCACCTTTATTCATCGGGAACAAAATTTACAAAGCCATTAGAACAGTCATATTTTTGATACTTTTGATTTTTTTTTTTCATAAACTCAACAATTGAATATTCAAAATACACCTTTTTTAATGTAACTTCTCTTCTCTTCTCTTGGTACTTACAAATATGTACATTTTAAAGTCTCAGTGTCTTGTCGTCGTACTGACTCGTCATCACTAGTAGTAAAAATTCTCTTTAAAGTGTTTTTTAATTTTTTTTATTTATATCTCTGTTCTGTTTGCACTCGGTGTTGCTCTGCGCTGTCCCGTCGGAGCTGGAGTGTCTGTGAACGCTCTCTCTCTGCGCGTGTCTGTGTTTGTGTGTGTCTGTGTATATGTGTTTGTGTGTGTTTGTGCGAGCGCGCGCCTGTGCGGATGTGCTCAGATTGACGTCCCGTGGCTGGGCTCGCTGCCTTCAGGGATGGGCCCGCCCGGCACTGGCTGGTAGGACATTGGCATGGGCGTCTTGACGGGGCTCTGGCGGAAGAGGCCGCCGTTGGGCGCCCTGTGTTTGCAGCGGATGGAGGGCATGGTGGCGCTGCTGAGCGGCAGGGGCAAGGTCCGGCCTGCAGCGCTGCCCAGCGTCCTTCCTCCGTGTCCCTCCTGTAGGAAGGTGGTGACGGAGAGCCGTGGCAGCGCCCCCCGGTGGCCGGGGTAGTCCCGTGCCGACAAGGCCTCCAGGGAGTGGCTGGGCTGCATGCTGCCAATGTCCAGGGCCGAGATCTCGATAGACTGACCCGGCAGCTGCTTGTGGGCCAGGTCGTCGTCCAGCAGGCTGTTCAAACGGTGGTGGACCTGCTCCAGGTTCACCTCTTTGTCCTGCAGCGTGGAGGAAGAGGAGGAGGAGGAGGAGGGGGTGGGGGAGATGGAAGAGGAGGAGGAGGAGAAGGAGAAAGAGGAGGGGGTGGAGTAGGAGGAAGAGGTGGAGGGGGTGAATAAGGTGGAGGAACAGGAGGAGGTGGGGGAGGAAGAGGTGGATGAGGAGTAGGAGATGGAGGAGGAGGAGGAGCCGAAGGGGGAGGAGATGGAAGAGGATGAGGAGGAGGAGGTGAAAGAGGAGGAGGAGGAAAAGGTGGAGGGGGTGAATAAGGAGGATGATGATGAGGAGGAAGAGGAGAAGAGGGTGAATAAGGAGGAGGAACAAGAAGAGGAAAAGGAGGAGGAAGAGGAGGCGTGAATGCAAATTGCAGAGGTGAGGAGGCGGAGCATGAAGTGCGGGAGGTGGTAGAGCGGGAAAGTGATGGATGAGATGGGATGGAGGTAGAAGAGAGAGTGACGGAGAACAGAGAGAGACGGTTATTATTAACGCTTGTTTCATTTTCACTGTCAAGCCTAGTTTCACTGGAGACCAGTGCACTTCACTGTTGTCATCCTGAGAAAGTCGAACCCAAATCTCTGATTTAATCAAGCTGAAATCAGGGAATCACAAAGTGATTATCAGCTTAATGTTTTTTTTTTTTAGACAAGGCAACCGAGAAAAAAAAAAAAGATTTGACCAAAGTGTGTGCTCGTGTCTGTCTGTGTCTGTGAGTGTCTGTGTGTGTGTGTGTGTGTGTGCATGTGCGGGTTCGCAGAAGGTAAAGTAGACGAAGACGTCTCCTCGTGCACAATCGTCTAAAAAAATGTTCCCCCCGCAATTGGGCGGCGACGCGTCCCACTGAGGAGCATCGGCCGCTAACGAGACACGAGCTCAATAAATCACAGGCAATAAAATCTGAACAAAGACGACCTAATTAAAAGTCCCATGTCAGAGAGGCGTCTCCCCTTTTATCCTGCCGGGGACGGGAGATCTGAGAATTGGACCGCTGCGTAAAAAGTGAGATCATTGTTTGTCAAACTCAAATAAAAGTGAGTCAAATTGTTGCGCAAGGACGCTCATCATCAGCCAGTTTTTGGCCAAAAAAAAAAAAGAAAAAAAAGGGGGGGGAGGGGGGTGGAAGAAGAGTGCAGCAAGGTCACGAGGAGTGTGATGTTCCCGTCCCTGTCGTTTTATTCAGATCGCTGCACAGCCCAGAGGGGGGGAGGAAAAAAAAAAATGTAGCAGGGACACGGACACATTTTTATTTTTGGAGACTTTTGGCTGCAGCGGCGCAGGAAGTCAAAACTGGATGAGGGCAAGTTTGCGGCTTCATGTGGCCTAGTGACAGTAGCTGCGTTTCCACGGCAGTTTTTTTTCCCCGCAAAATAAAAGCCATCTTTCTGCAGTTGCAATTAGCAGGTGTTCCCACTGAATGGTGTGAAGTGCATAAGCCCTAATTACGTTTGCTTTTGTTTGTTTACGTTTGTTTGCTGTCGAGAGTGGTCGTTATATTTTTCTGTTTGATTACTTGTAAAAAAAAAAAATATCCCATCTCCTCCTCCGCCCGGACGTAACGCAACATTTTCACTTGGAAGTGAATCTCGCGATGGTCGTACGTCACGTCCGGTGACGTGTAAATTCAAAAAAAAGTGTTTCCATGACTCTTTTGCGATACGCCTCTATACCAATACGTCTGAAAAACCACCTCATGAGAGCGTAAAAAACTTTTAGCCATATTTGAGAGGTTTATTCGAAGTTGAGCCGTTTCTGTGACCAGTTTTTTTTTTTGGATTGCGATATTTGGGTTTTGCGCAATTCTAAGGGGAATGGAAACGCAGCTAATGTTTGCTAATGAAAATTGCGTTAAATTCGCCACCAAGCAGCTTTGGTCTTTATTTTCCTGAATTTGATGTAGTGTTCAGAAGACTCATTTAAAAGACAAGTTATGATACGGGACCTTTTTTCATTAGTTAAAGTATCTTTGGCGATGACGCTGGTTCATCGATACTTGTTTCATTTGTCAATTCGCTGTTGACCAATGAGGTGACAGCACACGCAAGAGAAGAGGAGGGGAGTGAAAAACAAACAAACGGCTAAATAAATAGATTCTGTGTGTGTGTGTGTGTGTGTGTGTGTGTGTGTGTGTGTGTGTGTGTGTGTGCGTGCGTGTGTGTGTGTCTGTGTGTGCGTGTGTGTGTGCGTGTGCGTGTCACATTCTGGATGGCGTGAACAAGCAAACGATAAACAACAGCACGGACGATGGCGGTGAGGTGACAGATGAGGGCGACGTTTCCTACCCTTGCCCCACCCCCTCTATATGCCCCGCCCCCGCCCCACCCGGCCCCCTCTCCCCCCCACCCCCCGACACAGCAGCCAGTGACCCTCCAGTGCAACAAATGGGAGCTGTGAGAGCCTCGGCCTCTTGTCTAGTTTTTCTTTCTATTCAAGTTGTCAATGATGCAGAAACACTTGAACAAAATCTTTAACGCCAAGCAACTGCTTGTTTGGACATCAAAGCACTTTCTCCCTCCGCCAGAAAGGATCAAACATCTGCTTCCTTCAAATTGAAATTGCATGTTTTTCTGGCCCCCAAAGCAACAAATCCTCAAAGTCATCGAATTAAAAGGCAATAAAACACCTTTCCAATTTCTTCTCCGTCTTATTACCGACTCGTGGAGTTCAATCTCAAATGAAGACCCTCAGGAAAAAACACTCTCCAATTTCCGTGTTTTTAATTTTCTCCGAACATAGCTTTCAAATTTAGCGATATTAATTTTGTAAAGGCCTAAACAAATATATATATTTGAGAGGGAGTCAATTTAGTTAAACTCCTCAGTGCTGTTGAGATTAGGGTTGCGTTCACACTGACTGGTGCCCGGGTAGGTTTGATAAGTAACTGGAGAACCCAAAAAGCTGTTAACCTTGCAGCATTTAAAGGGATAGTTTGTTTTTACCACGCACCACTTTGTAGATTTGGGCCCTGGTGACATTTTCTTGAACTCATTAACATTCAAGAGAGAAATAATCCAAGACAACTTTGTGTAATTCGCAGTAAAGTTTGCTCTCTCGCTTGAAGCAGTTTTTTTTTTTTTTTTTTTTTTTTTTTTAAGATCTCGAATTGGAATTCCGTCCATCCATGAAACTCCGGAAAGGTTACGGGGTTTTGCAAAATGCCACCGGAGCCTGAATCCACAAAGTGGTGAGCAATAACTGGCTGAAAGACACTTTTTGGGGGGTGAATTAGACCTTTAAGAGGGGAGACAAAGTGTTTGATGCTGACAAGGGCGTAAAATATGCTTGATGTGAATCTATAAACGCTGCGACCGGCAGACAAGGACGGACGTCAAACACGTCCAAAGTCTCTGCGTCGGCACGTGACAAACAGCAGCATGTTGTCGTTGGCACACATACACCAAACAGGGACGTGAAGAGCAGCAAATCAAACGCTAATATCTGTTGAGTTTGATTTTGCGTCAGAGCGGCAGGCCGAGGCTCACGTTCCACATTCCAAATCTGCATTCTTTTTTCTTTTTTTTGCTCACACTTTAGTTTAGGGATCCATGTCAAGCCTTAGTTTGTTTTTTTTTTTTTTTTTTTTTTGGTCTGGACGCCTCATGCAGACGGACGGCGAGGTGATGGAGTCGGAGCTCGAGGGCGTTAAGACTTGAATGGATGAGCTAAAGAGAGCTATTGTACAACTGAAGCACTTTGTGGACTCAGCAGTACAATCTCAGTGTTTTTTTTTCCTCCAAAGACCAGGTGCCCTTTAATCACACAAACTCCAGTGAGCTCAGCTCAGCTGTTCAGGCCTTAATGTGCACAATTCTGCTCCCTCTTTTTTTTTTTTAATAATAACTTTTTTTTTTTTTTTTTTTTTTTTTAAATGTGTGGTATGAGAGAGAAGCCTCAGCAGTCCCCCCCCGACCAGTGTGCGAAATACAGGGAGGTCGAACCCCCCCCAATTAACCCCTGAAATCATCAAAGCATTAAAGAGGGTCTCATAATTTTTTCAAAAATTATATATATATATATATATATATATATATATAAAAAAAAAAAAATCTATATAATTGTCATTAATGGTCACTAAAATGTCTTTAAGATCACCTTGTCAAATAATCATTTTTTTTTAAAAATACTCATGCTGCATTTCAAGGAAATTCAGATTGGTATTAAGTAACAATCCGGAGGATGGGGACCCCCCCCCCCCCCACCGCGGAATACTGACGGATATTTCGCACACTGGCCCCCCTCCCCACCCAAAAAGCAGCCCAACCTCTCTCCCGCCCGCCATGAGAAGGAATGATCACATGATGTCTGGACCATCGTCAGGGGCACACCTATCACAACTGGGTGTACTGCAGCTCGACTAAATCGGGGCTGGCGTCAGGGCCTGCTGGATCCATAAAGTAGAGTGTGGCAGTGGCGTCTCTGGGCAGCACCGGGGGGCCCGGGGGTCTGGGTCTGGACCAGGGCCTCGGTGGGGCGGGGGGACCCGTGGCGTCCACCACGGCCCGGTTCTGGCCCAGCAGGCTCGGGCCTGGGCCCTTGTCCGACGGCTTGTCGGCGGTCACCTCTTTGGGCTGCTCCCTGCGGCAGTGGTTGCTGCTCCACCAGGTCTCCAGCGCGGCCACCAGCAGGGCCAGCAGCAGCCCGGCGGCCAGGATGCAGAAGACGCCGGCGAAGCTGTGCAGGTGCAGCGAGCGGCCCTCCGGCTGGGCGTCGGCGTGGCTCTGCAGGTCGCAGCGGCCTTTCTTTGGCCACCACTTCTGTTTGAGGATGTCCAGGTCGCCTTTTTCCTGCAGCTCCAGAATCCTGCAGAGATGTTCATTTGCACTCCTTATTCTTTCACGCCTGGGCGCCCGCGCGCTCGCCCTTCCTGTCGTAACGCCGCGGCCCCCGCTGCCGGACGCGCGCGTCAATAGCGCCCGGCGATTTCGCCAAACGCCGGCTGATCCGATTACAAAAGCCGATTCATTAACTGGTGGGAAATTTAATTTTAATCTGCACACATGAAGGAGGATTCTAAAATCAATGTACGAATGCTCTTAATGACTGTAATTACATTACATTATTGCCGACCTGACCCTGCATTAGCATAAATACTAAGCTCATTAAAAGCCCATTGTGCGGTTTACTGGCTGCAGTTAAAATGGGAGAATGACACATCGTGGCTGGTTTCTTAAGGCTGTAATTGGTTTGAATGATGGCTCTAATTATTGCTCCAACACCAACCTGTAAAGAGCGTATTGAGCGCAGCGATATAAAGAGAGGGAGGGGCTTCTTATTCAAACTTTGTTTTTGTTTTGTCTCTAACTTGACTTATCGTAATGACTCTCTTGGAATTTGGCTCTGCACTCCGCACCATCCTGAGTCAACGGTTCCGCTGCCGTCCTCATGCTGTCTCTTAACCTGATATGCCCCTGGTGGAACGTGCACAACCAGCCAATCAAACTGCTCAACTTTTTCATGCAAGTAGCATTTCAGACCCAAGAGCTGCTTTCAACCGGGCTCAAAAGTTATTTTGGCAGCACAGCTGGTTTGGTTGCAACTGTGTTTCAACTGTGTTCAACTGGATTCAGGCGGAAGTCGCTGTTAATAGGACTGAAACCTACAGGTTGGATCCATTCACTGTATATAAAGATGGACAGAGCTTCCGGTTTCAAAAAGGAGAAAAAAACAAACTATAAATTTGGAAATGAACATTAAATTAACACATTTACAGACTGGTTACATTTTTTTGGGTGTAAATTGCAATTAAAAAAAAAATCATGAAAAACACTCTAATTTCCGTTTTTTTCTGATTTGGTCTAATTTTTAGCTAAAATGACCATAAAGTTGTGGGCGTGGCTTCAGTTTTGCAGCCAATTGTAGTGCTCTCAAGCTCTGGTACCAAAATGCTGTATATGTCAGGCTGTATGGGCCCATTAATGCGGAAGTCAAAAACTTTTTCGACGTATTCGCGCCGCCATCTTGGACTCTTGGGGTCCTGGTTTCGAACCGGTGTAAACGGTCCGGCGGTCCGAACCCAGCGCCGTGGAACGTACTTCTGGGAGAAGAGGTCCCTGTAGGGGCTGCCGTGCTGCAGGGCGACGCCGTAGCCCCGGGTGCTCATGCTGTTGCCCGCCACCGTCAGCGTGCAGTCGTCGTCGGTCAGCGCCGCGTACTCCACCACCGCCATGTCCCACAGGAAGGCGTAGGACTCGCGCTTCGCCTGCAGGGTTCGACGGGAGGGGCGGAAATATTCCATAAAAATACAAAAAAAAAAACAGTCCCAACACGGCACACTTGAAACACAAAGGATGATAAATAATGCAGGCCGGGATGTCTTGGCCCACCTGCCACTTTACTTTGCTTCTTCCCCCTCAAGTTTGCACAAAGATCCGACACGTTCTTTTCTTCCCGGTTAGCTATTCTCTCTTTTCCCTCCTCGGCCGACGCTGTGACTCTCTAAACGGGCCGTTTCCCCGCGATATGTCAAATTATTTATAAATCACAGCGGTTCAATGCTGAATTCTCTCTCCGCCAGCCACCGCTCAGTGTTCTCAAGATAATGGCAGACGTGTCAGATACTATCATTTTGAGATATTCACACTGCTGCCTCTCCTTTAGTTTTATTTAAGCAGAAAGAAGTGAAACTTTTAGCCGAACGTGATTTGGTTCCTTGCTTGTAATATGAGACGGAAACGCCGTCATTTCAAACACCCAAAGCTTGATTATTGATTTATTTATTCTGCCTTTGCAACTTAAATTTACATTTACGATCTTGGACTGTGCTGCCGCTTTCCAAAACACCAGGTTGCCAGATCAGGGTTGGGGGGGATTTATTTTTTTTTTCTCTCTCCAATCAATCAGCACAAACAAATCATCGCCAAGCGCACCCACTTCAACCGCAGGCACGTGACGATGGCCGAACAGCCACAGAGTCCAATCACAGCGGAGATTTGACGTTTGTTAAGTTTGGCCCCCGTTAAATTCGACGAGTTTGCGACGCTCACAGGAATTTGTCGCAGAGAACACAGCAACACGAGCTAATCTAGTTTTCTTTATGTAAAACGTTGAATATATGAATAGCTCCAGAGCAGCCTGCATCCTTCTGCCTGCCGTGTATTTTTAGAGACACTATCTTGTGCAGCGTATAGCCTCAAGCGCACGCTGCACACAATATGTGGGGCAGCTGAAAAATCGGCTCGGAATCCTTCTGAAGTTTATTTTGTTTTATTATTTTTCTCCATCTCTCACACTGCCTTTTCTGGTCGTCGTCCTCCTCCTGATGCTGCACTCGACAACTGCGGGACCTTAATTTAGCTTCCTTTACCGACAATATATTTTTTATTATAGCCAACGGAAAAACAAAACAAAACGCAGGGATTGAGCAGCGCGTGGGAGGTAACTCGCTTTCTCCTGAACGCGCAGGTCTGGATTCTGTTTATGGAGGGGGAGAGAGAGAGAGAGCCGAACGCAATTAGCTAAACAAATAATACAGCAATTTAATTACAAGTCTCTGTGTGCGCGGCACTTTAATTTGTTTGATTATGGTTCATCGCCGTGTGTAAGAGTAAATAACGGCAAGATGGGGGACGGGGCGAGACAGTCGCTCGGAATGATTTAAAACTTCAGAAGGTGAGTATTATTACTTTAAATAAATTAAACGGGGGGGCGGGGGGGAGTTAATTGTTTAATGAACATCAGCTGCTTGTCTGGAGACACTGTAGGAGGTGTACTGCCTTTAGCGACTACTGTGATGTTTTTTTTGTGTTGTTTCCTTGCTCAGCAACAACCCCAGCAATTAATTGAATTCACAGACTTGAACCAAGGGGAAAATAAGGTGAGTCTTCGCCACAGGAGCGGCGTATTAAGAAGGGCGACTTGTCTGCAAGTCTGTTTTTTAGGGCATCCCTTATCTGTCGCCCGACGAAAACAAAATGAGCTTTTGCGCGACGCGTTGTTCGAAACTGACTCGTTTGTCTGCGGGACTCGGACCCGTGTTTTGGAAGGCAAACGCTCACCTTCTTGATGCCTTCTTCCGGGCTGGACACCGAGTTGTCCAAGCCGTTGTTCTTGTTGATGACCTTCCACAGCTCGGCGAAGGTGTTGTCCTGCTCCAGAGGGTTGGTGCCTTTGGCCTGGAAATACTGGAACACGGCCGATTCTCTCACCGTTCCGTAAACCACGTCTGTCTGCCGGGAGAGATCCTGGAAGGACCTGCAGCCGCAGACACGCCAGAGATATTCAGCGTGCGGCAGATCAATACATGTTGAGGAGGGGAGAGTTTGGAAGTTGAATTTTATTATTAGTCAGTCTTTACTGCATCTAATGGAAAGAAAACACAACTGCAAACAATGTTGATGCTTTTTCTTTCCGATGTTCCACTCGCGTCTTTCTCGCCAATCACAACAACCCTGATCGGAGCCGCGTTGTGCGAAATTTCAGAAGCAAAAGTGCAAAGGTGCAGCTGCTTATTATTGGCGAATAAAAACACGCTAGCTATTCATTTTTAGTGACTTTCACGATAAATTGTCCGTTCGGTCGCTTGCCAACAGATGGCGGAGGGCCTTTAGACTACGAAATGTCTTCACGACAACAGAGTTTAATGAAACGCAGCCACTAAACCAACAGTCGCGCCGCGTTTACGGCCGACAAAACTGCCAACACTGTTAAACGTGTGTCAGCGTTTACTAGCAGAAACAGTTGGGGATCAGTCTAATTAACCCAGTTCAGCATATTTATCCCCCCCGCTCCCCCACCTCCCCCTCCAACATCGTTTCCAGCAGCATATTGTGCAAAGAATTTCACGCCAGCATAAAGCCAATCGAGAATTCGAGCAACTCAAGTACTCAAGTGTCCGTCGCGTTGACGGAGCAGGTCAAAGGTCACCGGCGGCAGCTCTGTCTCCCTACCGCCTCTGGCAGAGCGCCGCCTCGTCCTAATGGATGCTATCCAGCGGCGGCGGCGGAACGTGTCCCTCCCAGGAGACACGCTGATTATGCGTGGCCACTTTCAAAAAGGACGCTCGGCGCTGCAGCTGTACTTTAAGAATCTGAAGATCATTGCCAATTTTGCACACGCGGCGTGTGATGAATGGCGCCGTCCTCGTAATTAGAGACCGCCCGCGCTGTCGTTTCGCCGCCGCCGCCAAAACGAACGCGGAAGATTACCGTCGCATCCCCGGCCGGCCGCTCCTGGCTGATGATTCCGGCGTGCTGCTCTTTCTAATGCTAATGTTTCTGATGCAACAAGCACCTCGCAAAGTTTTTCTTTTCTATTCTCATGATAATTTCCCGAGCAGGTTGAGCAGGTGCTCTTTTCTTCACCATTACCGTTTATTTGTTGTGTCACATTCCCAGCGTTTCTAATTACTGCTTGCATTTCTCCATTTAAACACCTGAGCACCTGAGGCACAACGATGGATTGGAAAAAAAAAAAAAAAAAGTAATCTGCAGACGTGACATTTAAATTTTGCTCCGGGAGGAAGCGATATTATCAAAGGAGGTCGGAACCCCCTGTGTTTTAATTTTTGCCGGATAAGATGAAGGAGGGAGAAAAAAAAAAGAAAGACGAGAAAGCAGGACGGCGTGTGACACAAGGATTCTGTCAGATTAAACATCCGACACAGAAACATGAAGCGGAACAAGGTCTGACTCAGCTTGGCTGCAGACGCGGCGCAGATATAGATTTGACTGTTTCCCTTCGCAAAGCAGCAACAATCACTTCAATTCGGGATCAATACGCTGAAGGTGGCCCTTTGTTTATGATCCATCATGGCATAACCAAGGCACACACACACGCACACACACACACACACACACACACACACACACACACACACACACACACACACACACACACACACACACACACACACACACCTTTTCTCATTCCCTTCGACGTGCTCTGCTACACATCATTTAATCATTACACTTCCTGTTATGTGTGCCTGCCATTGTTGCCAATTGCATCCCATCATATATATATTTATATATAAATATATATATATATGTATGAAAAAACACAACAAGCTGAAAAACAAAAGCAGCAGCAGCAGGTAATGGAACGCTCAAGCATCAGCGTTCTGCAGGCTTATTTAAAATCATTACCAAAAATCAGCCAACGCTCGAACGTCGACAGTCAAACGTGAAGCTGAATAGAGGCAAAAAAAAACAAAACAGTAACAGTAACGATTCACGCCCTAATTTTATTTCACACATAAAACAATAAAATAAAGACATTGATTCCCATGTTGATTGATATGCTCTGACCCCCCCACCCCCCCCCCCCAACCCAGCCAGTCAACAGACCGTAATTCCTGTTTATCCACTCGCTCCTGCTGCAGACACACAAAAGCATGTTTTTTCCCATCATCAAAGGAAATTAATTCCTACTGAGACAGAACAAAAATGCTTTGTCTCCATTTTGTCTGACCTTTCGATGGGGTTTCTGCAGAGGCACCAAGTGCCCCCCCCCTCCCCCTCATCCCCCCAAGAAGTGTAACAAATCCGGGAAACCCAGATGGTCGACTGAGAAAATCCAATCAGGCGTGATTAATAAACACTTGTTTCAAACGGGGAGAATCAATGCATGAAATGTCTGGCGATCGGAGATCAACTTTCATGTCATTCTTTTTTTCCTCTTTCTCTGCCATGAAGGGAATAATGACTTCCTTTGAGTTTCCTTTGAGTTTGTCGTGACGCAGTTTGGAACGAATGTTCATCGTCCCCCTTCAAGGGGAGCTGCACGCCACTCCCTGCTAAATAAAAGCACCAGGCGCCGTCACGAGTGCCGGCGGAGAATCTCTCCGATTCACAATCCTGGCTCAATCTGCTTCAAGCCTCCATCCCCTGTTTTTTTTTCTTGTATTTAATTATTTATTTTTGCATTTTATTAACATGATGAGAGCGTGTGCGGCGCGGGGTTGATCCAATTTACAATTTGGACAGCGTGTACTTTTCTCCTTTAAAAGCCGCCCTATTTGTGGGAGCCAGACTGATTCTCTCCCGCAAACTATCACAAATGTAATAGAGGGAATATTAGAGTCCATGTAATTGACAATTTCCAAGCATAACCAGAGAGACTCTTCAGCTCTCTCTCTCTATCTCTATCTGTCTCTCTCTCTCACACAGACACACAGACACCAGCCAGGGTCTCCACACAGGTGTGTGGGCTGCTTGCTATTCTCCCCGCCCCTCCCCTACACGTCCACACATGGCCTTCTGCTTGACAGGAGATGGACCCGGCCGCAATCAGCTGCCTCCGCGGCCCGTCTTGCGGGATACACAAATTGGATTCATTGACAAAAACCATTTGGAGTGAAGACAGGCCAGCCGCTGGTCAGCAGGTCAGAAATCACAGCGGCAAACGCGCTTGTAGACGCCGTACGTGCGTCTCCACCGAGCCAAAAAGGAAAAAAAAAGCCGACGACAGGAGACAAACCCTCTGAGATGCGCATTCATTCGTTCCTCCACTCGCTCAAGGCCGCTGCATAGACGAGTGGCAGCAGAGTGCAGGAGGGGAAACACCCTCAGAAACAAACCTTGTAGACAGAATATTTCCACATCTCTGGGAATTTGGAGATCCTGTGCTGAACGCTCCCCTGCTTTGTCCACACTTACGGAGAAATGTTTTACAACCCCTTCTTTTTCTGTCTTTAAAAGAAAAAGAAAAAAAAACTCCATGCAAAACTGTCTCCTCTTTTAAAGAATCTTGCCCACATGCAAAGGCTTTACACCGACTGAGGGCTGAGTGGTGGAAAAATTGATGAAAGGGCGGCGTGCTATTCAAAACAGCGCTAGCGTGCTGGGTGTATTCATCTCATGCACAATTATCAATCTATCCCTTATTTTTATATCTCATCTTTAAAGAATTTTTTTTTGCAAATTTTTAGAGTAAACTTTTTAGAGAGGCAAGCAAGCCAAAAGAACAACTACTACAACAACAACAGTGGTGGCGGCAGGCTGGTGAGTTGAACTCATGGCTGCCGCCTGTGGAGCGTGACTGACAAAGATAATACTTTTTTTTTTTTTTCCTTTTCCTTTTCATTTGTGCGCAACCTGGGATTGCCGCTCAGCACCTGCCAAGGAGTCAACGTTCATTTTGAACGTCACGAGCTGCGGGACTCACGGGGCCACAGCTGTTTCCCTCACTGCCGGAACACTAAAGCGATAAAGGTTTTAAAGCGAATGCAAATGGAGGCTCCGACTCGGCGTTTGACATTTTCCCAGGAGAGCCGCCGTTACTCACGCGGCGAGTCGCTCCTGAGACTAAAGTTACTTCTGCGGAGCATCTGAATGAGAATGTGAGCGGCGGCGGTGTGTGTGTGTGTGTGTGTGTGTGGGGAGTGTGGGGGTGGTGGTAGTGGTGGCGGGGAGGCTTACCGAACAGCGTTGTCCATGCGGGACACGGTGAGGTAGGCGGCCAGGTTGGCTGTGTAGGACGAACACACGATGAGGGTGAAGAGCCACCAGCTGCCCATGACGATGCGCAGAGCCACTGATCCCAGGATGGAGTCGCTGCCTGCGGACGGAGAGGGTTGGGGGTGGTCAGGTGGGTGTAGCAGTGACATACAGAAGACGGACGTGAGCGAGGCAGAGGAGAAAACCGACTGCGGTCCAGTTCCATTTCAATTCAAAAGCCAGAGTCGCAAGGGTGCCTGTATTTTCAAGTGGTAATTGCTTTCACTTACTGGTTCATTTTCAGAATGAAATCCAAACATTTCAAATTACTGTTTGCAAATGTTTGACACATCAGGCTTAGTGCGACACATTCTCTTGCTCTTTCACTTTCAACAGCATTCAAGAGCAGTTAGGGGCGACAAACATCCCACACAAATGATGACATCAAACGAGGGCGAAGCTGACAGGAACTTATGAATGAAAGGTCTTGGATTCCGCAGTATTCACATTACTTCTGAAGTCAGTGTGGCCTCCTAATGAACAGGGAGAAAGTCCACGCTTACGTATTTGATTTTATTCGGTGCTATTGCAAGTTCGTCTTTTAAGAAATCGCATGCATAAACACGTCTGTGAAAATCAGCCCCTCGTGATGTCACAAAGGGCCACCGATACCTCGCCAAGATCCCCTAGACAATGGCCTAGAGACAACGACCCCCAGCTAGGTGTTGACTGCGCACCGTGGACTCAACAAAGCGTCACTTTTTGGCAGGAAGCCAAAACCCGACATTCTTACAGGAGGCTTCAAACACAGGGCTAAATATCTGCTCTGACGTGACCTTTGCAACCTGCAGACGCAAAACGTTGCATACACGTAAGGCTTGCTGCTTCCTGTTAATCACTCTGGCAAATTTCAAAGCGCGTGCGAAATGGCAGCGCGGCAGATCAAACGTCGGCATCATAATCACGTTCTGATGATTCAACAAATCATCCAATCAGAAACACGGTTCGCTCCGGATGCTGCCAGTCAATCAGGGCTGCCTGGCGCTCCTCACAGGAGCTCCCGGCTTTATGGGCGATGATGTGAGGAATTTACTCTCGTCACTGCTAATTTTGCTCAGGCCCTGGTTCATATTCCATTAGACGCCCCGATCTGAAAACATTTTCGAAGGCCTCGTTAATATTCATGCCGCTTCCTGCCTCTCTGACATCCTCCCCTTCACGTCTTCAATCCTTTGCCCTTCCTTGTTGTCTTTGAGGAGCGGAGGGATGGAGGAGGGAGTGAGGCTGGTTTGTCACATTAACTTGGGCCGTCGCTCCGACTCTCCCTCCCTCCCTCCCTCCCTCCCTCCCTCTCTCTCTCTCTCTCTCTCTCGCTCTCTCCCTCGCCGGCAGTGCGCCGAGCAGCATGAGAAACATGTCAGCCCGCATTCCAACTGCTGAGGAGTCGAAGCCGCGGAAACGCCGGGCGCACAACTGTTCAGGGGTGTGAAATGTGATGGAAACATATTTGTCTGAAAGTGTCCCGATCCAACACGGCTGCACCCTCGGGACACTTTGGAGGGGCGGAGCAAAAATAAATAAATAAATGAATAAATAAAAAAATAAAAAAATGAGTGCCTTGTCAGTTGCATACAACTCCGGCATCACTCATTTTTATTACGGCCGGCTTTGACTGATTTCTCGAGGTCATGCAATGTGAAACGCGTGTCCGGGAACTTTTGGTGGCTCTCAACTGGAACAAACTCCCTCTTGTTATTGTTGGGAATAAATGAGATGAGCGCAGTTCTCGTCGGCTCTCCAGGACGCTTCCAGATCACCTCGTCGTCCTCCTCCTCTTGAAACTAAACGATGGATAAAGTGGGACGGGCAGTTTGCATTAGCGTCTGGCCCCCTGTGTGGAATAGGAGCTGATTGAAAGCCTTTATGGTTCCCCCTGCAGACATAAAATGTGATTCTTCTACAAGCGAAAATGCACACGGACTCGTATGACATCCGTTAAAGGTCTTAAAGCTCAACGGGACGTCAGGATGTTGGCTTGAAGGAAAAGCCAAAGCCCGCAGATGTAATTTCCTCGGTCGAAGACACCAGGGCTGCGCGTGCGCATTGGCGTATCTGCATTAAATACTGAGCGGGCCTCAGCAAACGTTAGTGCATCGTAATGAAATCACTCAGCCGGTGCGTTTTGCCAAGGTTGTGCTCTTTGATAGCGGCCAACTGAGCGTCATCAGTCAGACATGCATCAAAGTGACCTCCGTCATTGTGAGTAATAATACTTTCCGGCCGACTGCGACGAGAAAATGGAAACGGCGGCGGGCGTGCCAAAAACTGTTCCCCCAAGAGGAAAAAAAAAAAAAGAATAAAAAATGCGGAATTGAGGGTACAAGATGGAATTAGCTTCTCTTGAAATACGCTGTTGTTGGGTTAAAAATGAAAAAAATAAAATAAAAAATAAGGCTGTGTGGCAGCGCGCCAGGCTCTGATGGATGCAGCTTTGGCTTCTGCTGAAGCAGTTATTCATTCAAACGTCATGATACACCCTGGAATTCGACCAGATTCAAAGATAAGGGACGCGGCGCTCCGTACGGAAAAGGGCACCTCTGGAGGGGAGGGGGAAAAAAAAATTGCCAGCTAAGGTAGTGGGCGCAAAAAAACTGAGTCACCACTGAATCAGCAGTGTTCGCCGGCGGCTGCACACGTGATTGGGTGTGTTATTTTTAACACCCTCCCCCTCCTCCCTTCACCACCCTGGTCTTTAATCCCTTCCAGTCACTTATGCAAAACAGAAAAAAACTGAGGCCGTGCGAGCAGCTGTGGGTCACTAGTGGTGGAGCTGGAAATGTTTCCTTGCAGTGGCCACAGGCACTAGGTCACCCACCTTGCTGGACGAAAGCCCCGTAGACGATCCAGATGGCGCTCTGGAGCGAGGTGGAGACTGCCGGCGGCGGGTGGCCCCCGGCGCCGCTGTGGCAGCGCACGGCCTGGATGCGGCGCAGCAGGAAGATCATGACGCCCACCACGGGGATGGCGGCGGCGATGCACGCCCACACGGCCAGGTCGAAGGGCGCCAGCAGCGAGAAGATGTTGATCTTCTCCTCCGACTTGCGCATGAGGATCCCCACCGAGTAGTCCAGGTAGCGCTTGCTGAAGTCCACCACGCTCTCGCGCTCCGGCGTGATGGCGATGGCCGAGATGGCCAAGTCGGCGCGCTGAGGAAGATTTTCATCACATTTAGCATCGCGACCTTTTATTTATTTCCCGGCCTCTAACTTTTAAAAGAGCAGAAACAGGATTTTATATGATCCCCTCGCTATGACTTTAAACTCCTTTTATCTGGCGGCCCATTTCGTGGTGGGGGAAAAAAAACGTCTGGAATATTCTAATGTTATCTTCTTAAAGACTTCTAGGCCAATTTAAACTTTATCTCACCATTCAACCTTTCACTTTCTCTGAAACTGTCTCCTCCATGGAGTTAAAAAAGAAAAGAAAAAAAAAACTTTTGACACAAGTGGTGCCTGGTAATTATTATTTTTTGCTTCCTCTGGCTGAGGAACCTGAAAATGGTCCGCACTGATGCGAAAAACCAGAGACATCGCTGGGATTTGAAAGAGCTTTTTCAACTCGTGTGAACGCCTCCTTAAAGTAATCTGGTATTCACACACTGTGGTGAAATTAAATTAAAGACTTGGAACCTTTTTTAATTTGAGAATAATAAAAATAAAAAGTTTAACTGTGCTGCCATGTCCAGGTTTTAAAATTAGAGAAAAATCTGGGCTGTGTAGATATAAAAACAAATATTAATAATAAAACACAGAAGCCAAATATTTACACTCACATAAATAACAGTCTGTAAAAACTCTGAGCAAACTTTTGGTTTGTCCAGCTCTTGCTTTAATTGCCCACATTTCTGTCAATAAAGAAGGCATTTCTTCAAAGGTTAATAAGCCCTTACATGGTTGCTTCTCATCATTACGGCTTTCTGAAGTTAGCAGACTTTATCAGCGTCCCTCCAAAAATGTCATATCCAGATGATCTCCCATCGTCCGCTGGGGAAAACTGGTTTACAAAAAGAGGCTTTCCGTGGTTTCTAATCACTTTCCATTTTACTGGGCCTTATTATTTGGCTTGTACCCCCTCAACAAGAGAAGTGTGGTAATCATTCAATCATTGAAGATCAGCAAAGCCAAAACAATTTGGAAGGAAAAATGGACTTAGACTGATTGAGATAAAAAAAAAAAACACACAAAAAAAACCTCCAGAGGGCCAAGCCAACCTTGCTGATGAGTTCGCCAATCATGCCGTTCCAGGAGCCGTTGGGGAGCGCCGTGCCGTACTTCCCGTCTCCAACTTGGTACATGTCATACTTGAAGCCCAGGATCTTGGCCAGGGCGTCCAGGACATCGACGGAGAAGCCTTTGTATCTCTTGGGCTGGCCCAGAATGTTCTCCGCCACCATCACGAAAGGCTCCTCCTGTCGGAGCAAAGTGATCAGGCAGGTGTGAACTCTCTTTTGAAAACTAAGAGAGAGCAGCGCGTGAGTACTTCATGGACGTGGAGTCACTTATCAACATGAACTGCAATCTGCCCCGGGGCCCAACTGCCCAACCAGGCGAGGAGACATTCACTCACATTAGGATGTTTAAGGGTGACACATTTATGAAAAGCTCTTCAGGTGATCTCCACCGCGAAACTTTATCTTGATAAAATTGTTTTCTTGTCACCTGCTGACCTGTAGCACACGGTGGCAATTCATCAGTTTTTTTTGTTTTTTTTGTTTTTTTTGATTGACTTTGAAAACGCGGTGGTTCATCCTTATGGTGTGAGTGACAGGGCACACTGAGGCGGGCCAAAGAAGGAGTTGGGGGTGGGGGAACGAAGCAGCGAGCAGTTTGGAAGCAAATTGCTTGATTAAGTGAGACTGTCAAAGGTTAGCTGAGAGAGACCCCGCATGGAAAAATATGGTGTGGGTAAATTATTGGAGAGGGAAGGGGAGGGGAAAGGTCAGAACGCCTTTTAAAGTCCCCAATTACAGACAATTTCAGAGCTTTATTTTTCATATTGGGCTCCAGAGGAGCAGCTGCGAGCAGCTTGGCTTCCTGGTAACACTGCTGCGACGTCATTGGTGAAGGGTACTGGAATTGGGCGGCTTCAGGGGGGCCGAGCCAAAGCCCCGGAGGAAGCATTGGTGAGGTTTTGGGAAAACGGGGGGTCTTTGAAACGATTATTCTTTAAAAGTTCCTTCAGTGTTGTTTCGATTTTTTATCATCCTTGTTGAGATTAAACGGATTGAGGTGAGTAACGAGGACGTTCTGTTCTGTCTATAAATACACCTGAACATCAAAACAGTTTGCTGTCTTTATTCACCTCAGCATTGTGACAAATCAAATCAAGGCTCCGATATCACATCAAATATTTAAGAGCAGATTTTCCAGAAAAAACTTTTTATAGCATTGTTTTATCGTTTCTTTCACAGCTTCTGAACAAAACAGCTCAAACCAGAGTGATCATAGAATCCACAACAGCACAAAACCCTGCTATTGATATCAGAACATCAACAGTGCCACAGCCCCAATCTCCTACTTATTTTTCTGTTCCTTGTCCCTTTATTCTAAAAGGCTGTTGTTTCATTTTTGCTGCAACTTCCATTTCCATGCAAACGTTGCTTTAATCATGATCCAAATTCAAGGTTTTCAAAGAGGAAATCTTCATATTCTCTTTATACCAGTGTTCCAACAACCTCATTATCTTGCCAGTGTGTTGGCCTCCATGCCGCTGTGTACTCGTCCCGCTGCTACAGATACATGCCTACTCAGGTCAAGTATTCATAGAATCACTTACCAGCAGTGTTGCAACCTTGAGCGTCACTCCCTGCATGCTGCTCTCGATCCGGTTCTCCTTTAGGCTACCGTTCAAACCGCGAGTGGAGTCCCAGGATGCCAGCTAATGGGGAAGAAAGAACCGCAACACACACACACACACGGAGAAGAAATATAGATTGAAAAAATAAAATGTAGAGCACGTCTCCGGGAAACAACAGTGTGTAATGGAGCTATAAATTCTTTTGTTGCGTGACAACAAAGAGCGTATATGAACCTGCCGCTGTGAGGCATCTTAGCCGTTAGCAAACGCAGCGAGAACGTTTTTACTCGCAGACTCCCAGGACTCCTGGATCAGTGGAGGCAGTTTTCAAGTGGTACAGTCTGCGTGAGCAGCAGTTGTTAGAGATGAAAAGGTGGAGAAAGTGCGTTAGTGTCATCTGGGACGACGGACCTCGCGATAGCAAAAGGTGTTTTTCAGTGCATCATTTGCTGCGCCGAACTTGCTTATGCAGGTGCGTGTCTGCGGTGGGTGATGCAAGTTTCCGAAATTCTGAAATGGATCCGCGGTTGAGTTTTTAAGACTTCTGGTGCGCAATGAAAAAAGAGTGAGAAAGAAACGAGGGAGGACAACAGGTGATGTGGTGGTTACTCACACCTACAGCACTTTTCCTTTTTTCATAAAGTCTTATCAGTCTGTAACAAATACCAGCATGGACTGGCTACGAAGGCATTATTACATCTTGAGATGTTCAAAATATTGCAATATTAGTATTCACCACCCATAAAACGACCAACCCAACCGACTGGAGACCCTTCACACCTCCCTTCCAGCCCACCTGCGCCCCCTCGTCCTGCCACCTCCCGTCTTTAAAAGTCTTATTCCACGCCGTCAGCGTTCTGAACCGTGTCCGACGAGGCGAGGCCGATGTTTGTTCAATTCTTAATCAGCGCTGCTGGCCGGACAGGGATTCTCCAGAAGGAGACACATCATCCGGAGTGCTTTGAGAGATCCGAGCTGACAGGACAAGAATGGTGGCCCGCAGCCAAACACCAGGGTAGGTTTTTTTTTTTGTTTTTTTTGGCCGCAGCGCACCTCAGTGTGCAGCCAGCGGAGAGACGCGGCGTTCCCAACGTGGATGACGTCAGGGCTTGAGCCCCCCCTAGCCCCCCCGCAACCCCCGGCGTTGGCCCGCATTCAGCTCGGCGAAACGCTTCAGCTCGCAATTATTTGCCTCGCACTTCCGACTTTGTCACGCAATTATCGGAACCCCACTGCAGCTGCACTCAGCCGCCGCCGTTCTTATGACTCGACTCCAGCAGAACTCGATCATCTCAGACTGCAGGCTGCGTGAGATTGAAGACTCTCATTTTGGTCTATTTACATGCAGCTGAGTGCTGATAAGTGGCTCCAAGTGTTTTATGTTTCATGAGGGAAGGTAGATTTATCTAAAATGCTGAAAGGCATGTTTGCCCTGAAGGAGACGGCTCTGGACACGTTTATCAATATTGAGTTAAAAAAAAATGAGGAAAGAAGAAGAAAAAAAAAAGCGCTCTCAGAGACGAAACTCGGATTAAAGTAGAGATGTTTTGATGTTTTAAGGTTTCAAGACAAGTCGTACACTTGTGGAACCATTGAAGTGAGATTGAAGTCAGCTTTGATCATGGGCTTGATTGGAGGTGGGGGAGCACGCTACAGACCTGGCCTGGAAATAACCCAGCTCAACAACACAAACGAGTGCATTTAAGAAAAAAGAGAGAGAACACGATTTCAGATTGAAGACAATGTGCAGAGACAAACACTTCTGCAACCCCAAAGAAAACGCGCCAGCAACAAAAAGGGCTTCGTTTGTGAAAGGAGGCGCATTGGCGAGGAAACTTCAAAAGAATCTTCCAGTATCAGTGAAATCTCTCTGAGTTTGTGATCCTCCGAATACTCCCCGTCACGATAAGTCGCAGTGGATTCCTCTGAGTCACCGCGTGCGCTGCCACCGACTCACATCCTGCCAACTTGTGTAGGTGTAAGTAAACCTTCTCCCGTCAGCCGGGACGTCACTCATCAGACGGGCCGTGCTATCAAAGCGCCGCGTGCGCGTCAACGATATGGAGATCAGCCGGATGCGCGGATGAGGCGTGTTTGTTGTAAATATAATATAGGGTCAACGCGTGTGTGCGCAGGAGCTTTCAACCTGGCGCGCCTCCATCATTCGGAGACCTCCGATCTGCGGAGGTGATCACAAGGAGGCCTTTGGACAAACATAAATCAGATTTGCGGCTCCCCTATATTGCTGCCATGGTTGGACGACTGCGTGCCAGGTACACACGGCGGGCGGCGGCGTGCTACATGTTCGACTGGGCGCTTGGCAGAGGAGCTGCAGGGAAGCTTTCAAGTGACATCCACGCATTCGTTCAATTTCTGTCACTGCATCTGTGTGGTGATGAAACGGGACATATATGTTTCTGTGGAGAATTTGCTATAGCCAATTAAATGGTAAATAATATACTACTATACTTACACAGTGCTTTTCCAGTACCTTCACGGTAGCCAAAGGCACTTTTTTTTAATGGCCTCTCAGTCACCCACACATCGATACACCAATGGGTGCTGCCAGCCACATTGGGAGCAATTTAGGGTTCAGCGTCTTGCCCAAGAACACTTGGATTCGAACTGCCAACCACCAACCCTCGATCATTGGACAACCCACTCTGCTAGTTGAGCCACAGCTGCCCTGTCGGCCTAACGTGCAGGTCTCTGGGCTGTGGGAGGAGGCTGGAGGACCTGGAGAACATGCAGACTTGAGTCACAAGCAGACCTGCAACCTTCTGGCTTGTGAGGCGAAAGGTCAACGCGGCACAGCCACACTAGGAAAATGCCATCCACTCTTAATGAACCTGCTGCTGAACCAGTTTGGAAACACAACCAGCTTCTTCTCGCGCCCTCCTGAGCCCCGCCTCTTTATCTATAGACAGAGCTGATTGGTTACATGTTGGAACATGTTAAGAGCTAATACAGACTGGAAACGCTGTCTGTTGGACGCTGCTGAAAGAGACGAGCTGGATTTGCCATTTGAAATTTCCACCACCCACCCAGCTGCTGCTTTAGCCCTGCAGCGGAGCGGCAGAGTTCCTCCGCACGGCTCCAGATCTTCCACCAAGTGGCTGCCGGCGCCAAACCTCAGCGAACACCCGACGATCTGCAGCGTGGCGGACTTGGTTCGTCAGCATGCGGGGAGCGGCGCAACAGGGTTGGGCCTCCCCGTGCGCGTGTGCGTGCGTGCGGAAGCAAAATGTCAGCGTGGGTTGGCCGCCGCACGGGGGACTATTTTCTCCATGAGCGGCTTTGTCCTCGCAGCAAAGCGGCGAGCAATCTCGGCTCTCTAAAGTGAAGAACGCTACAGGGAGAGAGCGCTTCTACTTCACAGAGCTTCGCACAACACGGAGCCACTGGGAAGGTCACAAACAATGACACGCAGCCCACATGGGCGCCCGCATACAAATCAGTCAGACACACAACTGCGGCCTCGGTTGAAATAAATTATAAGTGTACGTACATTAAAGTAAAGTGTAATGTTTAAGTAAGCTGTTTGTAATAAAATAAAAAGTTTGCAATATTTATGTTTGGATCTTTATCTTTCCTTAATTTCATTCAGTGGAGCAGCTTTACACAATTAATCATCCATGAAAATCCCTGTAGCTCTCCAGAAAACAGCATATTTAGCCCTCTGTTTGCAGCCTCCTTTACAATTGTGGAAAAAAAACAAAACTGCACTGCCCTTTGTGACACTGCAGCAGGCTGATTCTCAGAATGATTTGTTCGCTCACCACCTTTCTCTCAGCTTTTGCTTCTCGGCAAGGAAGAGAAGTAAAAGAGACACACAGTCATGTCAGAAAGCATAACGTTGGACGTCTAATGCAATTTTTCTTAACTTATCAGCTTTGATTTACGATTTGAAATCCTGCTCCAAAGTGCAAGACGATATTAAAAATGCCTGTGGTGTTTACTGACAGGCTGGAGAAACAAGGCGCTGTCAAAAAATATCGGTGAACTTGTCAATTTGGCGGGCGATAATTAAATCAGGCTGCCAATTTCTTTTGACCGACATCGGCGAAACAAACGGCACAAAACTTTCCATTGGCATTAAAGGCTGTGGGGGATGTTGGGAAGTGAACGGATGCTTATGCTGTTCAAAGAGGTATCATAGGGAAAAAAACAAACAAACTACTGAATGATACATGAAAGAAGAGCGGATTTTGTTGCACAATGCTAAATCTCTTAAAAAAATATATATTTATTTTTTCCTCGCAGCTCCTTCTTCTTTGAAGTGTCAGCTCAATTGAAAGCAAGGTTTCAGATTCACTCTCAATAAATATGCATAATAATCGCTTCAACACTTATAAACCTCCCCGTGATAAGATCAAAAGCGACCAGATATTTTCTCCTTCTTCTCCCGGCTTTGTTTTCTCCTCATGCCGCGGGCGACGGCGGCGGGCCACCATACCGAGCTAATGAGATTTTTTTTTTTTTTTTTCTTTTTTTTCAAATATCGCCTCGTGAAGTCACGGCGATGATGGAGCCACTATTTAGTTAATGCCCGTGACGCTCGATATCGTACAATGATCATCAGGAATGGCGCTGGCTAAATGCCAATGACAGCTGGAGAATGAAGGGATGGAGGTGAAATTGCCCAGGGGATTTTTCTTCTTCGTCTTCTTCTTAACCGACATAAATGTTACAATTACAGCCGACTCTAAAAAAGTCGTGTAAAAACCACTTGGCTTCTCCATTATCGAGCCGTTTAAAACGGCGCCATTCTGGATCTGCTCCTCATCGTGGTATTGACGAGGCCATCACATGGCGCCCGGCCAGTCATTGACCCGCGCCGCTTTTGTGCGTATCGACGGGACTCTCGTCCGCCGTCGAATCTTCCACATTCCCTGCGACGTCTGCACGCGCCTCCGACTCGTCGCGTCCTCCGCCCCGGCTGTGACGTTTGATCGTCGATAACGCGACGCGCGACGATTCAGTAATGAACCGGCTGCGCTGGCGATCAGGATGAATCGCGTCTGTTCCAAACGATTCATCCTTGTTTTGTTTTTTTTTGACGTGTACTTTTCACTTTGCCACAGTTGCGGGAAGGACGGCGGTAATTTGGTTTCCCGATGCTCTGATCACCGACGTGATGAAAGAAAATCTTCCCCCCCAAAACGATTAACAGAGAATAATAGCGTAATTATTCAATTTAGCCAGCGAATGATTATCGAGTCTTGAGTTTCAAAAATAACAGGTGTCCTCGCACAGCTTAAAGCGATTAGTGAAATGGAATAAAATGATAATACGAAGTGATAATTAATGACAATCACCAGCAAAACAGGCCGACTCAGTGTTATATCAGCAGCTGTAATGGCGCGAAGCGTTTGCGGTTTTATGCATTTGTCTCTGTTCTAAACTCCTGCATTTGATCTGATAAACAGGAAGGGGTGGAGTCACTGTATCTTTGAATGGATGGCACGAAATGCAGACGTTTGTGATGGAAGAGCAGCGACGTTTAAACGCATTAACTTCCGTATCTGTTCATCTCGACAGTCACAGTTGCGTGGTGCAGCGAGACTCTCCGGCTCGGGCCTGGATTGGGAAGGACTGGGACTGGATTCCATGTTTTTTTGCCGAGAGGCTCACAGGACGCACATGACCGGCCACCTCGACAGCCGAAAATATCATCTGCTGCTTCTTGGATTCCCACTCTGGGCCGGCGTTTTTCTAGCAGACTTGGAAGGATGAACCTGGACTAATTCGACCGTGTTGCCCTTAAAAATTGTGGCAAGTCCAGAGACGCCGACAGTCGCCAGACGAACGCGGCCGGTGCCAAAAGCTATTTCTGCTCCCCGGAAGGGAAGCCTCAACTTCCCAAATTTGAAACTTTTCAGCGACGCGTCGTCACGTTCTTGCGGCCCCTGTGAGTCAGACTTGCCCCAGCAACAGCCGATGTTTATTTTAGGTCGTGTTCTTGCAGATGGACACTGAGCAAATGAGAGACTCCAAGTAGGAAATAACACGTCATCAAGTCGAGCTGTTTGGAACTGAGCAAGACAGGAAGCCACAGGAACACTGAGCAGTGCACGTTTCATTTTCATATGTTACGTACAACAGCCCTTTGTGATGTCAGAGAGGGCACTGACAACGACACTGCCAACGACACACTCAGCAAGGTGTCGGATCCACTTGGGACACAACTCTGTTCATTTGCCTTTGTCCCCTTTCAACCTTGTGGGAGGTCGACTGAGCCGTCACTTTTAGCAGCAGGCTGTAAACAAAGGGCTAAAAACCCCCCCCGCTGTTCTCTGGAGATACGCTGAGTTCCCCGGGTGACTAATGGTAGAAGGCTGCAGTCGGGGTGGATAAAGTCAAAACAAAGATCCCAGAATGGACTTTCGGTAACATATCCCATCAGCTTATTTGCTACGCGACGGCACACATCACCAAAATGAGTTCACATAAAGCAAACATTCCAAGTGGCGCCGCTGCGGGCGCATTGCGGGGAGGGAAATAAAAAACAAAGTAACCCTCCGACGTGATCCATGCAAGATGCTCGGCCGGCGAAGAACAATTGCATTCAAATGAGCCGACTTTCGCCCCTCCACGAGAGGTTTTTGCAAGCTGGAGGTCATTAGCAATATCTGCTTAGAGACAAACTGACACATCAATAAGCGCAAATGGGGGGAAAGCACAAACAACAACAAGTGCATCGATCACCCCCCGGCAGGCGCGCTGGCTGGTGGGGAAAACTCGCAGTGGCCATCCAGGAAATAGTATTTCAGTCTTCATTACAGTTACTAACCAGGGAGACGCCTCATCTAAGGGCCATCAGGCTGGGGAGAAAATGGACTGAATGCGGCTTAACGATGATGGAGAGCGACGCAGCTGGCAGACGGACAGACGGACGGACGGAGAGAGAGAGCGAGAGGTGAGGGGAAGAAGGGAGAGGAGAGGAGGGGGGGGGAAGGACGGAAGGCAACAAGAGTGGAGCGAGGGCGGGGGCGGGAGGGGTGGGGGGACGAGGGCGACTCGGAGGAGGAGGACGGACTCGGGTCGCACGCCATCAAGGCTGCGATCCAACAAGCGAAAGGCACTGCTGGGAAAACTCTGTAATGGTTTTTCCGACCGTCCTCGATGCCCCCCCGACGCCAGTTTTTCTTTGTTTTTGTTTTTTCTTTTACATAAGCCGCGCGGCCGCCGAATGCTGCCCGACGTACATCTGAACGTCCTATTACAGGGAAAATGGAGGGGACGGGCCGCGCCGATGCGCTCTGTTTTGTCCCGGTAAATGGTTCTGCCAAGCAGGTGGGCGGAGAGGGGGGGCTGGACGTCCTGGTCCAGACAGACGCGGCAGGTAATGAAGAAGAGCACTGAGCGCATGCGGCATCCTATTATCTGGCCCCGCTGTCCCATCTTCCTGCCTCTAATGATTCTGAGAAACGAGCGTGCCGGCGCGTTAGCATCCCCACGTCGGCCTTCCTAGAAAATCCACAAAACAGCCTGTACGACACTTTTTTTTTCTCCGTTTGTTTGTTTGACTGTTTTGTTGCTCAGCTTTGTTGGTTGGGAGAAAAATGCAAAAAAAAAAAAAAATACGTTTAACAATAAACGAATATAAGTGCTGGACTGCGTCTGAGTGGCTGATGCTAATGGCTACGTTATGATGAATCGGCCCGGTGACGTTAGCCCGGCTGAGTGGTGATTAAATCTTCATTACCACTTCCTGGTCAGTCCTGCTCCGCATTGATTGCCAGTAAAGTCGATTCCTCTTCATTCTGTCAGATGTCTGCGATAGAATCGGGGCGTCCAGACAGGAAGTGCACCGACCAAGACAGAGAGCGCGGCCAACACTGCGACAAAGGCCGACCGGCGTTTGGAGCCAAGCGTCTGTGTTCATTCTCAATGTCAACGCCTCACCGTGGAGACTGGTGTGGCGAAGTCTCACAACTTCACCCATGACCGGTCACACATGACGCCGCACGATGAAATTAACAGTGCACCAATGTGATGAAATGAATGAATGAATTGATCATTAATCTCCTTTAATTTCTGTAAATAATACAACTGTTCATAACATGTAAATATCTTGTTTTTCCCTTCCTTACTCTGTAAATATTTTATTTTATTTTTTATTTTGTTGTTATAATTATGCAAATTGACCCAATGTGGGATTAATAAAGGTGTTCTATTCTATTCTATTCACTGCAATTCTTCATTTTCATTCATCCCTTGTGTACTTCACACCAGAATGTCTCGAGAGTGTCCGGCACTCACCCGCTTCACGTCTTTCCCGAACGTCTCGCTGTAGCTGGTTCCAAGGATCTCAAACTGCACGTGTGAATTTGAACCTTCGGCTCGGAAGTCCATCAGTCCCGTCAGGCCGCTGATCCGCCCCTGGCAGGAGGAAGGAGAAAAAAAAAGAGCCTGATGTGGACTGAAAACTTGACTTTTTTTTAGTTTATTATTTGAGGCTTTGTTTGTGGCTTTATCAAACTGAAACGTACTTATATTTTTTGATTTCTATTTCATGCCAGTAGATAAACAAAATGAGCACGGTGAGGTAAATGCTTCGGGTAAGCTAAATAAAGTCCAGTGACGTCCTGGACACATGGGTGATGCGACTGCGACCCAAGTTGTTGTTTTCAAGTCCCGCATGCAGCGACAACCTTGTTTTTCTTTTTCTTTTTTTTTTTTTTGCAAGCAGCGAGAAAATTATATTATCAGGTGGAAACAAAAAATTGGCACAAAATTTCCTTTTCAAGGACGTGCCGCCTGGTTTGCACGGAGGAGCGGTGCCCAGCGTCAAACAACCTCACGACCTGCTGCCCTCAACACATGGAGCTCAACCAGCAGCTTCCTTCAGGCTGTTTACTTATTTATTTATTAATTTATTTATTTATTTACATCTGCAGTGCTTCAAGGATTTTCTTGTCTTATTTCTTTTACACAGGAAGGAAATTTGAAATTGAGATAAGGCCGCAGTATGGAGAAACACGCTGCAGCCATAAATAATAACAGCATGCCAACTTTAAAGTCGTACCTTCTGGATGGTGTCCAGCATGGACCAGCCTCCGTTCCAGGGCTTGGTGGACTTTCTCATGCAGTTCAGGCTGGCCATGCTGTGCCACTTCCTGTCCTCGAGTTTTCTGTAGAAGGCGTTGGCCAGCATCAAAACGCTGTCGTACAGGTAGAGATTGGACACCTGTTTGGAAGGGGAGAAAAAAAACAAACAACAACCGGTGGTTAGAATTTTCCCCGGCAATCTACCCTGACGCTGCTGCTCCTCGGAAGCTTTTCAATGCATCAGAAATGTTTAATCCGGTTTGTTGGGAGGAAAAAAAAAAGACTCCTGAAACCCCCCATGCTTGCAGCGAGACCTATGGACGTGTGTCGCCACTGGAGGTTGACATCAGATGTAAAGCGAACAGAAAGGAATAACTTCCACTGCACTCTCCTGTACCTTCACATGCAGATGACCTGAGTTGATGGAGCTCATTTAGTTGCTTGCTATGTAGCGCTACTGCAGCCCCGTGGTGCTCTCTGCGTGCACTTAATAAACAGTGCAAAAGCAATTAGTGGAAATAAGTCGAGCTGCAGTCATTAATAATGGAGGAGCCATCCTGCTTGTTTTTCCTTCACACAGCCACGTCTGGAGCAATGATTTTTTTTTTTCCCTCTTTATATCTTCAGCTGCCGAGTTGCTGCAAGTTTAATGTAAATCGAGATCAAAGAATCAGAGAAGTGAAAAACCACATTAATAATTGGTTGTAATTGCCAGTTTTTTTTTCTCTTGTAAACTCAGTTAAAACATTTTTTTTTTTTTGTGTGTGTGTGTGTGTGTGTGTGCGTAAACATGCGACCACGGATCAGTGTGGCATCGCAACGCACGGCGTCGTGACCGCTGACAAAACAAAACAGAGACAACAACGAGGAGACGCACTGGCGCTCTAATCGCTCCTAATTTCAGAGCTGCCATCGGCCCCGGCTGTCTCTCCGGGGGCCGCCTCTCTTTCAGGAAGCCCCAGCTTGTGACAGCTGATCTGATTGGTCCTCTGGGCCGAGTCCAGGCCAGACCGCCGTCCCGCGGTGTGGGAGCCGACACCGGTCGCACACTTCGGCCCCCGAAGCCCCTTGTGACGCCTCCAGACTGGTAATCCAAGTCAGTCAGGATATGAGTCAAGTCCACTCCTGGCTCACTCAGGCAGAGGCTGGGCGGCTCTGGGCACGTGAGGTTATAACTGCAGCTGATTGGTTGTGAAAGGGGAGCAACCGACACCCCCCCCCCCCTCCCCTCCCCCACCCTCACCCCATCCACACTCGCACCTTCTAACTACCCTAATGAATGCTTACGCTGCCGTTAACCGATATTTAACCCTCTTTCTTGTGAATTATTGAAAAGCACGGGGCCGCGTGCCACATGGTTTTGCCATCTGTCCGGACTACAGATAAGGCGGGAGTGAACATTCCAGGGAGACAGAGCCTGTGCGCTCCAGATGGATTGGGAAAAGCCAAAAACAGCGGGGAGACGGCAGTAAAGCAGAAAATGGGAAACCTCAAGTTGTTTGTTTTCAGTTCAGAGATCTGTGACGTCATAAAATCAGATTCATCAGGACGGATTAGAATGAATAGTGCCGGCCTTCAATTTCCTCAGTCGTTGCTGTGTTTTGGATTTTGGTCCATGGCAATAAATTTTTTCACTTTTTATGAACAATTCTTTGTGAATTCATTTTCAGTCCTCTCATGGGTTCTGGGAATTTGCATGTTAGTTTTGAGAGGCTCGCCTCAATTAGCTGTTAAAGCAGCAGCAGCAGCAGCAGCAGCAGCAGCAGCAGCAGCAGCAGCAGCAGCAGCAGAGCAGCAGCAGCAGAGCAGCAGCAGAGCAGGTATTTTACCTTAATGGCAGAATTTCTGAATCTTTTTTTGGGGGGGGGGGAGAAATTCACCCAGAAACTTGACACAGTGCCCCCTGCTGGCCAGGTGCAGCACTATATATAGCTTCCGTTGCCTGCCCAGCACCGAAGCATTTGCACGAGTCTGTTCTGATCAGGCCACCGGGGGGCGCTGTGTTAAAAGTCGATGGATTGTGAAAACGGGTGTGAAACCACTGTATCATTACATGGTAGAAAAACAACAAAGTGTTGCTTCCCAAAGCGAGTCTTGTTTATACTTGGAAGCCTCTTGGAATCCGCTGCCGTTCCACTTGTCGCTTCCTCACGCTGACCCCGAGTCATTTATATTCATGGACAATCATGCAGTTATGATTACATTATCTAGGGAGCTTAATCTTAATTCAGATGCATTCATCCTCTCCCACTATTTGTCTTCATGGTGCACTTGGCTCAGGCTTATCTATATCATCCTACACTGTGGCTGTGCCCATATGCTGCACAGTAAGCACTTCAGAAAAAAAAAAAAGCCAAAGAAAAAGAGATGTGTTTGAATAAGAGTGAATCATGATCCCGATGCCTTACAGCACATCAAGCAAAATCCACAGGGGGGGGGGGGGGGGGGGGAGAGCAGTGTGTTGTGTGTGTTGTGCGATTCTGTTGTGTGGCTGATAACAAGTGACCCTCTTGTTTGCCGCTGCGAACATGAAACGCATTGGTTTCTGCTGCTAAAGCAGAATGCTGTTGTTCCATAAATACTGGGGGAAAATGGATAACAACAAAGGGAAAACAGTACAACCTTGCCGTCGGTCAGACGGCCGGCGGAGCCTCATCCATCACTCCGCTCGCCTGCCCACCGCCGTCCGAGTTCGGAGGGGGGCGGGACTTTGGTGGAGGTTCGCTTGTGGCTTTTTATACCAGATGATGTGTTTCTAACCTCCCACGTCCACACTCGGCGTGTCTGTGCGTGCGTGCGTGTGCGTGTGTGTGTGCGTGTGTGTGCGTGGCTGGCATCTTGGCTGGTTTGAGAGGATCACGGCTCCACCATCAGCGATGAGAGCGTAAGTTGGCTGCTTGCGTGATTTCGAGGTGAAGCACGAGAGAACAAACAACCAAACGCACACTTATGGTATCATGAGTATCGATCGAGGTGTGTGTGTCCTGTTGGCAGCAGCATCTCAGTGTGTGGAGTGGCGGTCACGCTGCAAGGCTCTGCTTGCCGTTCAGAGGTCTTCATGGTTTTTGCTTCCTGCTAAAGGAAGGAAGTCAAGTTTCTCCTCGACTTCTGTTTAATTTTTCTGTCTTATTCGACGGTGGACTGTAATTGTAATTACAGAAAATGCACAAAGGGCGAAGCAACAAGGAAATAAATACATACCCATCGATCTAATATATCTTTCATGATATATACCATATACACTCTGAAGTTGACGGACTAATCAGCTTCTTCACTGTTGTGCTGCCCCCAGGGTTGTTTTTTTTTTATCAGTTACTGTTTCTTTTGATTTTTTCTTTTCGTATTTCTCTTTGTTTGATTAATGTATGAATAAACAAGTAGAGCTATTGTTTGTGTTGCGTATTATGTGACTCCCCGAAAAAACCAAGGAGGCACATCCCAAGGGGTTTATCCAAATAAAGGGAGCCTAACTGAGTGAGTGGGTGGGGCTTCTTGCCATTTTTATTTTTCATATTTTCCTTCCTACACCCTTTCCCCCTGCATCTCTGCCTCTGCTGCTTCATCTCTCCTCTTCCTGCCCCCCCTGCTCCCCCCGAATTCTCTTCACATCACCTTATCAGAATCACACCTCAAAGAGCCTCCACTTCCTCCCCCGCCTTTACCTCCAGGGACTGCAGGTAGCCCTCCTGTGGATCGCAGAGCAGCGAGGAGATGCGGTGGTTGTTCCTCATGCAGCGGACGTTGGTGTCCCTCCACAGCGGGAAGATCTGACGGATGATGGTCATCCGGCCCAGGGAGCTGTGAACCAGCTCCATGATGTCCGCGTCGCTCACCTCCTGCAGACGGAGCGAGGAGGACAGGAGGACACGACCGGGCAAAGCTGTTAGTTCCCAGCAAGAAAATGAAATAAAACTAATCTATCTGTCTATCTATCTATCTATCTATCTACATATCTATCTATCTACAATATGTAATATAAAATGGGTTACAGGGTGATGGATTCAGAGGAAATAATATATATATATATATATATCCTTCCATCCATAATGCTATATTTTCTCTGAATCCATCACCCTGCAACCCATTTTCGTTGCTAATTCTCATTAGAACGAGCGCAAAGGGCACTTTGACTTCCTTCCTCTGATCACAGTTCAAGGTCCCCCCCCCCCTCGCCTCCCCTGCGCCCCCTGCATTAAAGTGAGAGGTCAATATTCATGAGACGCCAGGGCGGTCTGTGGCGCTGGATGCAGGTCAATGTCAGACGGCAGACGGCGCCTCGTGGGAGACGTCGGCTTCACGCACTGTCGGAGCAGCTCGCCGGGGTCACCGCCGGGGTCAGAGCTCCAGGTTGCTGCGAGCCCTACACCACCGGCAGGGCTGAGCGGGCGCTCCGGGTCCTCATCAGTCAAAGTTTGATCCGCAGCCCTTTTGCATCGACCCCTCGGCCGCGACGGCTTGCTCTCTGTGCTCGTTCGGCGCTAATTTCATTCAGCTCGCCTCCCTCTTTATTCGGCCTTATCTGACTTTGGCCATCGGTGTCGCCGTCTTGTGCTGCAGTTTCGATCCTCCCGTGTTGACAGTTTATTATTTCAAAGGCAGTTTTCCTCTGGTTGAAAAAGAAGAGTGCACGTAAGGTAAAGATGGCGTCACCGAACTGATATTAATCTATAGAAAATAAAAACATCAAGATGAACAAAGTGACCTGATGTCTGCTTTTTAGTCACATCAGATGTTTTATTTCCGGCTTTTGGACAGTTTAATTTCAAGAAAATAACAAAAATACAAAAAAAAAAAGGCAACAATGGTCATTTTTCTATTTAATTAAGATTGAAATTTGGCGATTTTGTCTTATTTATTTATTTTTTATTTAAACCTTTATCTAAACATGGAAGTTATTAAAAGTAAATCCTTATTTACAATAACGGCGTGAACCGTCTCTAAAAAGTGATATCCGCTTTAATAATTTGCCGAGGGCCAACCTGCAGGCTAAATATCAGCAACTGTTTATTGATTTACCGCAAATCCCGCTCGGCTCGACTGCTACCTTGAAAAGAAGAAGAAAAAAAAAAAAAGAACCACCACCCCCATCACCACCAACACCATCAATATGAAAGTCTCTAAAGTGATTCCAAGTCAACTACTTTTACCCTTTGAGTCTTTTTCCGCCCCCTCTGCCGTCACTCAGGTGGAAAGTATGAATATTCATGAGCCACCTTGACACATTAATCAGATGAATTATGCTGCACGCTTCACGGCGCCGGCGCCACTGCCGCCACCACTGCCGCCGCCGCCTCTCAGCCCTGCTAATAACTCCCAGTGTCAGGCGCTCCGAGCGCTCCGTCACCGCCGCGGCTGACAATCGTGTCGCGACCCGACCTGGCCGTGTCGCCGGCCAATGGGAGGGGGCGGGGAGGGGAGGCTGACAGGGTGCGCGCCCTCTGACCTCTCTCCACGGGGGGAAAGTACAGACCATTAGGTCTCGGTCTGGTCGTGACGCCATGATGTAATCCCCCCCCGCCAGCCCCCGAGGACTGGAAAAAAAAAACAACGGGGGGAAAAAACCCGAAAGAGAGTGTTTTCCTCTTCCGTGAAAAGGCTCACAATAACATCAAAACCCATTACGACAACACAATCACTGCGGCTCTATAGTGTCTTTGAGGCAACGGAATGAAAGTGGATATCACGGTGCGGCCGTGTATCAGCGACACATGATGACCGAAACAAATTAATCCAATTAAATTCAGACGGATTGGCCAAATTATCCTTGCGTGCGCAACTGGGCCCATGTTGTTAATCGCTCGCCGGGATGAAATGAATGAAATGCCTCTTCTACAAAGACAGCTATTTCATTTGGAATTTAGGGGCCTTTTCTCCGGCGGCTATGTTGAAAGAAGCTGTGAAGGGAGTGAGAAAGCAGAGTGGACACTGACAAAAAGAAGAAGAGGACGACCTTCCTTTCATCTTTAGTCAAGAGCGCAGCAGAATTGTTTGAAAAACAAAATCAAATCCTTGAACTCGACATTCAGTGTGTGATGAGTCTGTGACCTGTACTGTCTATTATTTCCAATAAAAAAGGTAAACTTAATTTAAATTTGAAAGAAACTCTGTTCTGAAGTTTTGTGTTGTTTGTTCTAGCTTATTATTTTTTTTGCTGCATCATCGTTTAATCTTTTTAAGTATAATCCATCTACAGGAAGGGCTGAAATGTTATTGCCTTATAGTTTTGACTTAAGGTCCAAGATGAGCGTTTACCATGGAATTGTGATGAAATTACCAACCAAGCCCAATATTTATTTGTCATAAATCCGTGGTATTAACTGTTGGGGCGAAGGACAAACTCTTTCAATTCTCCATGAAGTCGGTGTTCACAGATCCGACTGTGTCCAATGAATAAATAAGTGGACGCTGCCTTTTTATCCAGGCGTCCTCCCAGTCTGCCGTGGCACGAAGTGCATCAGTGTCGTCTCAGTTACCCGACTGTCACTCCCCCCCACCCCCCACACATCAGTCACGCCGTGACTCCTCCGCCGGACTCTTCCTCCTCGCAGCAGGCAGCGCCGCCTCATCCATCAAACATTCCGGAGGTGTCACCGTCCCGCCTTCCGCGGGAGGAAAATAGCAACAAATCTTGGCTGAACGGTCCATCCGTCTGAGCGCGGCCGACAGCGGCCACCGCCGCCTCTTTCCCGGGCCGGCCTTACGTGCCTTCCATCCCCGCGCGTTTGGACACTTAACGGACGTTCTCGACTGTTTTCTCCAAGATTGCATTGGCTCTCGAAGCTGCTTCCTTCCCGAACGCTTCATTAACCTCCGAGTCCGAAGGCTTGCAAATTAAAAAAAGGGGGCCGTTGGGAGGAAAGTTGGAATCTACCGGGGAAAAAAAAATAAAAAGGAGGAAGATATGGATGCAGTGCAGTTAGATGGTGTGAGAGGAGAAGAGCGAGGCAAAAAAGCAGGGAAGTGTTTTATGCAGTGTGTTTATTCAACTGTATCTGAGAGAAATTTCCAGGATAAAATACTCTTGCTGGAATATTTGTGTTTTGTTTTTCCCCTCCAAATGCAGGTGCAGGCTGGACTAAAAGACTGGCCTGCAAAACAGCAGCATGCATTACATTCAACATTTATTATCAGGGCTGTTAAAAAATTGCCAGCACCGCAGAGACCAAAGCGTCTGTGCTGTGATTGTGGATGTTTGCCGCAGCAGAGCAGAGCAGCAGGAGCCACAGGAAGCTTCAGCCCACGTCGGCCCAGCGCTCTTTGTGCTCCGCTCACTTCAGATCGAGGAGCTGGCAGCAGAGCCTGGGTGGCGGAATGCAGCAGGTGGCTGCTGACTAGCAGGCTAGCGGTTTGGTTTTTTCCCCCCGTGTAGCCACAAATAAAAAGTGAAAAACGTTAAAATACAGGAAACATTTGCAGACGCAGCCAGATTATATTATGAGTTCAACCTGATTTTTTTTTTTTTGTTTTAATAAACCCAGAGTTAACTTTTTTCATTTGTCTGTCTTTTTTGTTTTGATCTGATATTGAAATGAATATAATCCTGTTGACTTGTTTTTACTGACTTTAATATGATTACATCTCTCTTTATCTTTTATCTGAGTGGGGGAATCTTTTACTTTGAGCCGCTGAAAAATTCCTGGCCGCTGACATCGAGCGTCTCTCAATAGAGACGCCGCAGCATCCCCCCCCCCCCCCCCCACCTCGTTCCCTGTTTTTCTGCGAGTCATGTTCCGCCCCCTCGTTTCTTGACCGCCGCCGCCGCTCACTCATCATCATCACTGTCCGCCTGCATCCTGCATCCCGTCCCCCCCCCGACGGCTGCACGCTGTCACCGCTGGCAGATTAGCATAGCGGCTGGACGCTAGCCCACCTGAATGAAAGGCGGGAGGCTGGAACCTCCCCGCAGGCTGAGCTGCTGGGGCCCCTCAGGATCACCTGGTTGAAATGAATGTCACTGCTCAGTCGTGACCAGGCGGCGGCGACGGTGGAGCCTCTGCAGGATCAAGGGCTAACATGGAAAACTGTTATTTCCCAGCGGGGTTTCTGCCGTCTCACTGCTGCGCCGCACTTGCTCAAACCGCCTGCAGGATTTCAACGAGCGCGGCAAACAGTCGCCGGCGTATCAGATGGAGGCAGCGGGATTCGCACAGATAGGACTGCGGCAGGCACGTAACCCTACCTTATATCCACATGTTCCAAACGGGGGTGGGGGGGATAAAACCCGGCCATGCAATCTTTGTGCCATCACCCGTGATAAAAGCCTCTTGGAAATTAAATCACAGGCTAATGGAAGCAGCTCCGTGCCTCCCACTAAGTCTCCTGCCTCTTCACAGATAAGCCAGAACTGCGGTTTTATCATTTGCGGCTAGGCCGGCCAGGCACATGCTTGTTTTTGTTGGGGAAAAATATGGGTAAAAAAAAGTACAGACTCGTTATGAAACCTGTGGGAAAGCTTTCATGCTGCTTTCTATAAAAGGCGCTTTCATTCTAAATGGCGTTCACGGACATTTACGCTTGGAAGGGGAAGAGAAAGGCTGGAAAGGAGGTTAGACATGGATTAAAGCGCGATTCAGGGATGTTATATAAAAAAATGTATGGTGGGAGAAACAAGATAGAAGAAGAAGAAGAAGAAGAAGAGGAATTATGTCTCCTTTCAATAAGTGAAGTGGTTGGATGACTCAAGCGGGGTCATCATTAACGTGACGCCAGGGTTGAAGCACTACTCTCTCTTCTTCCTTTTCGCGATGAGCGACCGCGGGTCAAAAATTCTCCGTTGTGTCTGTTGGTTGTTGGTGCCGATCCAGATTTAGAACCAGAGGCTCCAACCTCTGCAGCGCTTTCAGGCAGCCCGGCCCGGCCCGGAGAAAAAGTTTCTCATTAGCGGCTGCAGATCGATACTGCCGCTGCCGTTCACGCACCACTGCTGAATGCACGGGCCAAAAATAATTTAACACGTAGCGGGTTATATTTTAAAAGCTCATTACGCTATGAAATGAAATGCGTAAAGGACTTCAACGCGGCCTCATTATTTTATTGTATTTTTTATTTTTTTTTGGGAGGCTATCAATAACCCTGTTGCTGGAGTGAATAATGAATTTCAAGTGAGGCTAAAATGTCAACTTCACCGAATCATCTTGATTATCATGAGCTACAGTTTAGTGTATAACTTTAAATAACATGTTATTTACAGTTCTGGATGAGAACATTGACAAATTAAGTTGAGCAGCGAATCAGAAGAAGTTGGATGTTACAGTTCAATACACTGTCCCAGGAAACCCTGAAGATCAGCAGGGCCGAGTGTGTCTCCCTCCTCCTCGTCGCTGCTAATAAACTGCGGAAATGAACCGAGGAAGTAAAAAAAACTTTCCTCTAATGCCAGACTTTCCAGTGCGAAGCCGGTCTCACCGCCTCCCCTCCACTTCCCAACCTACCAGGAACCAGCGGAGTCGAGCGGCTCGGCAGTGACAAAGCAGAGCTGCTTCGCCACTTTAGCCACTTTAGTCGAGCGTTTAAGCCAAAGTCACTACTAAGAGGCGGCAGCACCGAGAGGGCGACACAAAAACAAGAGGCTAATTACACCAAATCTAATAGAAGGCTCAGACCTGTGTGGGCGGCAAAGTCTAAAAAAGAAAAGAAAAAAGATGTGATGGCTCTTTTTTTTGTTGTTGCCGTGAGCCTTGGCAACGCAGCAGCGGCCGCCAGGTTGCATGAGCATCAGTCATTGCACGTGCACAGGTGTGTACAGGTGTTTGTGTCTGGCCTCACCTCGTTAGCATAGACCCAGTGGCTGTCTTTGGATGCCAGGTTGGTTTCCACAGCCTGCAGTGACGAACACAAAGAGAAGACAGAGAGAGAGAGAACATTTTAAGACACAACGTCATTTTGTTTTTCCAAGCAAGTCACTTTTTTTTTTTTTCTGGGTTTGTTTGTTTGTTCTTTGGGTGTAGGGAGTGTCTCTCAGCTGCATTTGGCAAAGCAAGGCGTTCTGGTCCAGTAGGTCAAGGTAAGGGAGGCGGGGGGAGAGAAAAATATATAAATAAAATAAATACAATCACACAATATATGAAAATCCCACCGCCCGGAGCACAATAGACAAACCAAGCGTCATAAATAATGCAGTATGCGGAGCCGCAACGCGCAAGCTGAATATTTTTTTCCGCATCGACTATGCGCGAGGCGCCAAAGTGCGGCCGCATATATTACTGCTCTCCCAGCATTTTGGCTTCCCCGCACTGGCTCGTGAAGCACGCTGTGGAAGGTGAGAATGCAGAACACATGGAAAAAGTAGAAGAGAGCCAACATTTCTTTCACATGTTTCACACGTAAAAACTCTGGACGGCACCGGGAAAATCTGTTCGGACTCACGTCTTCAATTAGCTCTTCTGGCGCACCAAACGGTTCGTGCCCAATATGTTCATACATGTGGGAGGCCAGGCTTTTACTGGCAGCCAAAGAAAACGGGTTTTTAAAGTCTTTTATGTGTTAAGGTATTCCCAACTCTGCCGAGTGAAGGCGCATCGTATCACTGGAACATTTTGGAGCGTATGTATGGTGTGACCTGCGCATCATACTGTGTCCTAACATAGCATTCCATATCATATTGTATCACTTTGTTGATAAAGTATGAAACGATATGATTCGATACGATATGATTCGATACGATACGATTCAATACGATAACGATGCGATTCAATACGATTCGAAACGATACGATTCAATACGATACGATACTATACGGTACGATATCGCTTCACATCTTATTGGAACATTCATCGGGAACGTATGCATGGTGTGACATACTGCCCTTCCGTACCATAGTCTGTATCGTATTGTGTCCTAACCTACCAATACAATCCATATCGAATCGTATCATCTTGGATCTATCGTATCGTATCGTATGATCTCAGGTGGTGATACAATACGACACAGTACATGATATCCTGTCCTGTGGATGTAAGTTATTGCTCTTACTCTATATTGCACACCCTGCTTGCTGGTACAACTCTCATCAAACTTAGCTGCGTGCAGCCAAGTCCTTCTGCCGCGTGGGTATCTTATAAAGTGTTTTTGCTCCGACACGCGGTTGATCAGAATCCATGTTTTCCTCTCCAGCCGTGATTACTGCCGTTCACTTTGGCTGTCGGCTGGTTTTTGAATGCGGCTAATTGGCAGCGTGATTGGGGAACGATAATCCCCCCCCGCTTTCCGCTCTGCCGCTCTCCCATCAAATTTCCTCCTTGTCGCCGTCCTTGTCAGGTGAATGAACGGCCGTAAATCCTTCTCCAGGAATTACAGGGTGAAAAAAAAACAACCCACGAAGTAATTATCGCGCCAAGGTGATAATGTGAATAATCTGGGTATTGGACCAAGTGTTTATGCATTAGATTAACTCAAGTAAAAATGAAATAACATAAAATAAACAGCACTGGGAAACGCAGCGTCAATGTCAATACTTGAAACTGCACACAGTCAAAACCTGCTGTGCTTAATGTCCAAATACCTGCTCTCTCTCTCTCTCTCTCTCTCTCTCTCTCTCTCTCTCTCTCTCTCTCTCTCTCTCTCTCGCTCTGCAAATGGCTCTCATTAGTGTAGGAATGAATCTGTTTCACACGAAGCAATGAAGACTGATGTCTCAACATGAATCCAATAGAAATATCTGCCGCAGTTTTTCCTTTAGGGTAAAAAAAAAGAGAGAGAGAGAGAGAGAGAGAGAGAGAGAGAGAGAGAAGAAAACACACAAAACCAACAAGCTGCGAATCGATCTCCTCACCTTTGACGAGACATGATTTGACTTTAATGCTCCTCCAGCCCATCAAACAGGCGCGACCGCGACAGCAGCCGGTACCAGTGTTTACCTTCACGCATGGAGTGCCGCTCCGTGTACTTTAAATTAAGGAGACGGCGCAAATTTGAATGGATAATTCCACTTTGTTAGCAGATGCCGGGAAACAGCGGCACGTGTGAATTTGCATGTGAAAAGGTATGTGGGTGGGTGGGTGAGTGAGTGAGGGGGCGGTTGGACCTTGATGAGGGCCAACCTTCAGCCTTCTGCACGGGCAATTAATTCATTTGAGCTTCATTTGCTCAGGTGGCCTTTTAAAAGTGGAAAATGTTTTTTTTTTTTTTTTTTTTAAACACTCTTAATTTAAAGACCCCACCGGCTGCTTTTCCCTCCTGGCGTGATCGTCTATAGAGGCAGACATTAGGAAAATTCAACTTGCATAATGAACGGCTGTCTGTTTAATATCCCACCAAGATCTACTTGGAATGAATCCATACATCAATATTCTAGTGTAGTCAAGGTTGAACAAAAAAAACAAAATAACAAGGCCAACATCTACATTGCACCCCATTGCAAAACACTCACCGTCCACTTTATTAAGGGACGATTTTCAGCAGTTTTTTCAACGCTAACAGCAAATGGAGTTGAGTTGAAGTTGGGCGGAGTGGGGGCAGGGGGAGGATTTCCACTGATGGAAATAATGCGTGTCTTTGTGTTTACACAGGAGCGGCGCAAAGTGCAAAACGATGCAGGACTTGGATGGACGGAGCGCTGGAGGCAGCGCCGCGGGCGATGTGCAGGCAACGGGGGGAAACGGCCGGACGGAACGTGAACTGGCGTGAGTATGGAGTGAGAGTGAGGGGTGGGTTCGGGAAAAAAGTGCATTCTCGGAGGATTGAGCGAAATCTTCGTAGCTCGCTTGCATCCGCAGCGGCGTCTCCTTTCTAATGTAGCGCACAGAATAAATGCGTATGCCTCCATGTATTTATATATCTGATCCCGTCGCAGATGGCGCGAGACAGATTTTTCACACGGATCATTCGCATTAGCGCCGGAGCCGCCCGCCAAGAGCCGAGATTTGACAAACTCTTTGCGACGGCGTCGGCGAAGCAAAACTCGGCAAATCCGCCAGGCGTTTTCTCAAAGTTGCATATGTGAAAGATCAGCTGGGAATTCTTCTTGTCATGTGCATAATGGCCCCCCCCCAAAAAAAGAAGATCTGATTCCTTTCATGTGAACGTAAGCCATTAATTCAAATTATAATCACAACTCCCCCCCCCCCCCCCCCACACACACACACACACACACACACACACACCCACCAGCTGTGACAATGGGAACCATTGTCTGCCTTGAAGAGTAATCTTGACATTCACGGGAGACGACAGCTCCTGCAGCCGCGCTCATTGTTCCAGACCTAATCTGTCAGATGCCATGATGCAAGAAAACAAAGTCAAGTGCTGCGCTGTGGGTTGGTTGGTTAATGCGCACCATTGTTTTTTTGCTTTTTTGGGTTTTTTTTTTTTCTCGCCCGTCGGCAGCCGACCAACCGCTGGAGAGGTTCAGGCCCAGTTCACGGCGCGTCGGAGCGCCGACGACTTCAGAAATAAAGCCTGATTAAGCTAAACGACGCCGCCGTTTAACCCTCGCCGCAGCCGAGCGGATGTGACAAGCGGAGACGTGCATGCGTGTGTGTGGGTGTGTGTGAGAGAGCGAGGGAGAGAGAGAGAGAGACACTGGGAGCTGTGCTGGAAAGGTGTTGGTCTCTCCAGCATCAATAGAAGGAAAAGCAGAGCAGCCAATCAGGCACTTTGACCTTCACAGGAAGCGCCGCACTGTGGACTAACAGTTGTCCCCCCCCCCCCCCCTTATCTATTATGAAATGGATTTGAGCAGGAAGGAGAACGTCTTTGTAGGGCAGCACCTAAAAACTTTTTTTCCCCTTTATTTAATTACACTTTTCCTTCCCTGCTCTTCTTCTTCTTCTTCTTCTTCTTCTTCTTCTTCTTCTTCTCATTGTTATTATTATTATTATTATTATTATTATTATTAATATTATTATTTCCACACATTCACATTCACACTCACCAGCAGCTTTTTTCTGGGGTGCATGCATTCATTGCGAGCAGCAGTAGTAGCATGATGCAGCCGTATCATCCCTAAAAATACATCCCTCCAAAGTCTGACGTTTCCTCCGGGGCCTGAAATGTCACCGACATCCGGCCAAGTGTTATATATTCCTGCGCCTCCCTTCTCTCCTTTCTCCTCAGTTGATATGCGAGCGTTGAACTTTGGGCAGCAGTGAGGTTTTTTTTTCAGACACTCAGAGACGCAACAGCCTGAAGTGACATCTGAGAATATTCCACGCCGTTCAAACAGCTGAAGCCCGGCGACAGTCAGATCTCCAATCAGAGAGGCAAAGCACCCCCTGGCAGGCTCTGCCTTTCTTTCTTCCTCCCTCCCGCCCCCCCCAAAAAAAGAAGAAAAAATACAGTAGCAGTGCCACAAAGGCAGCCACGGGACGCCAGCTCCAATTGTAGAGCCTGCCGGCTGAGAGGGCGCAGGGAGTGCGCTGAGGAGGAGCTGAGGAGGGTTGTTAAGCAAACCAAAAGGAACTAGCGTCAAATCGGTCGAGAGTGCCCCCCTATGCCCCCCCAATAAAAAGCACTTAAGGTCCAGGGGCTGAGCCGCTGAATGCCTCACTAAAACTAATTTAGCCCCGGCAGGCGCTTCGCCAACAAGTTCAGCGACTCTCACTGAAATCCTAATGTTAAGCGGTTGAAGGAAGAGAAAAGAAGTGTCTTCAGCTTTCAGAACGCTGTCAAAGGAAACAAGTGATATTGAAAGCGGTTCGGTTTAATGCACGTGTCTTCTCAAGCTAACAGCTAATTAAATGTGTATTTTTTTTAACTATTGCGGCGAGATGACAAGACAACCAGATGCATTTCTTTTGTTTCGCCGACAAAGCCAAAAAAACTCATCAGCGTCGCAATGGTCACTGAACATCATCTTGGAACAGTGTAGTTGTAGCTGCAGCACAGCAGATTAGGTTAGATTAATAACAACAAATGACTGCAACCTGCCAGCAGCTTTTCCTCACAGTCTGGAAAATAATGAATCAATTATTTGTCTCACTTTGTTTGGCATTCGGGGGGTAAAATTGATTCTTTTTGTTCTAAAAGGGCTTCAGGCTTCGCTGGGGAAATCTCTCATGTAGTTTCACTTGGTGAGAATTTGTTAATGAAAGGTGATAATATCTCTTGCATTATCCTTCTCGGTTGATGGGCCAACACGATCTCACTGACACCGACTCGTCAGTGGCGGCACAGAGAAGAAAGAAAAGATTCTTTCACGACTTTCACCAATTCCTGCCAGATTTGTGAAGCGACAGAACTAAAAAAAACAAAGAGTCGCTGTGAGTTCTGCTCCGCGGCCCTCGGTGGCGGAGCCGCCATCTTAACGCGTCCCTGCTGTCGGCGATCAGGAGCAGGTGGCCTCCCGAGACCACCACGGCGGCGACGGCACGGGAGTGCAACGTCAAAAAACAAAAATCATGCCTCAGATCTGCTACACTTTCCTCTCGGCGAAGTTTCTCAGAGTCCAGACTCACAGCAGCCTGCAGTCTGCGTGGTTGCGGAGCTTCGCAGGTTAGCCAACGGATGAATATCGAGGTTTCGCGGTCAGTGTTTGTCTCGTCTCCTCCCTCAGCGATGAGCCAATCCCGTTGCAGCGCCACCGCAGGCGAGGAGGGGAAGAGCGGAACAGGGGAAGATAAGAACGAACCGTTCTGTAATTTTTTAATTTCAAAGTTGAATTCATGCTGATAAAGACCAGACGACTTGCAATATTATGGAGGAGGAGGCTTCCGTAAAGTCTCTGATGTGACATTGTCTGAATACGGCAGCAGGCTGAAGAGCCTGAAGAGCCTGAAGAGTCTGACGAGAGGGCGGGCGGACAGCCAGGAGAGTGGGAGAGGATCCAGGTGATGAATTTGGAACTTCCCCCGTTTCTCAAGCAGCAGACAAAGACTTCAATGTCAGCTGAGGAAGAAACGCTGTAACTAAAAATAACATGTAGAATGTCACAGAGGGAAGCGGAGTTCCATACAGGTGGTGAGCAGGAGGACCCGGAGTGCATGGGAAATATTAGTGAGTCCCAAATTCATATTTGTTTTTAGGGAATTCCTCCATTTTTCGGTAAGGAATTGTTAGTGGTGACATTAAGGCCTCAATTTGTTGAGGTGAGAGGGAAGGTGATCAAAAAACTTTGGAAGAAATGTAAAAAAAAAAAAAAAATGAAGTTGCAAATGGCATCATTTAAAATTAAAAATCTACTTAGACTGGATTAAAAAAAAAAAAATGTAGAAAAGTCTGCTGTTCAAATCTGACTAAATAATGCATGTCACCATTACCCAACATTAGTCTGGTGATTTTAGGTGAAGAGACTAAAACAGTGAAGCACTTCCCTCCATTCTTAGGCCATTAGCTTCACAAAAATGAATCAGCCGCTGAATGAAGCTCTTAAAAGACAGAGCGAGGTGCCTCATTTTTATTTGGGCGCATAAATAATAGAATTGTCCCTCTCTGTCGGCGCTGCATTTGGGACCTCTGTGCAAAACAGAAGTGGACAGGAAAAAAAAATAAAAATGAATAAACAAATAAATGAATGAATGAACGAATGAATCACTGGGGTCTTTTCACACAAAGTCCTTTGAGACGAAGTCGCAGACTGAGTGCCTGGAGCTGAGAGCAGTGAAAAGCCGCCTGCTCCATTGTGCAGCGCCAGGAATAAACTGCAGAATCACAGGCGTGACGGGCCTGGTGCACCTGCACTGCTGCGCACGCAGTCGGAGTGAAATGAATAGGAAACGTCTTTCAGAGCTGCTTCTCTCTCTCTCTCTCTCTCTCTCTCTCTCCCTCCCTCTCTCTCTCCCTCTCGCTCTCTCTCCCTCTCCTTCCCACCAGTGTTACATTAAGGCTTCAGAGTTGACTTTATTTTTGAACCTGCATTCAATAGTTCTGAGCGCGCCGCGTCTCACTCGGCGAGGTCTGACCGCAACACATCCGATGACTGCGGTCCACGGCGCGGCTCTACATCAGCTCGGGTGCGCGAGTGCGAGCGCGTCGCGTGACCTTCGCCAGCTCCGCTGATGCATCACCTGAGGGCCGCCAGCTTGTTAACAGAGCCGCATTTAACTTGACGCTGAGGAAGATGAATGTGGACGGGCCGCCCCGGATGCAGGAATATAACGGGCTCCTCTGACTGATGTGGACGGAGGGTCAAGCGCACACTTGTATTACTCTTCCCCAGCAGCAAGTTTCTCCCCGTCCGCTGTGATGGAGCGGCCGGCAGACGGAGCCGTCTTATCAGCTGCCAGCGGAAGAAGAAGAAGAAGAAAAAAAAAAAGTCGGCGGTGGTGGTGGCGGCGGCTGAGGCAGCGGCTGGGATGTGATGTGGCAGGCAAGCCGGGAGAGAATTGAGAATAATTTGCAGCTTTTTCTGGGACGGCGACACAGGAGAACGTGGCATATGCTGCTGTCCACCTGCACAGACACAGAGCCTTCTGCTGCTGCTGCTGCTGCTGCATGAGGAATAACAGGTGCACCTGGCCTGAAGGTCCCGCTCTGTGTGTTCCAACACCCTCTCCATCAGATGCAGCAGGTTTTTTTTTTTTGGTTAATTTCTTTTTAACTTGAAACAATGCCACCTTGGCTGGCAAACAAAGTGAGTGCAGTGGACTGAGTGTTGTCGAGTGCAAAGGGGCCACCTAGCAGCTGGGAGAGATTCCAACATACGAATAAAAACCATATTAAGTTGCAAAGATAAGCATCATTAAAAATGAGAAATACCATTGCATTAGCTATGAACTAAGAAGTGCAAATTCTGCATCAGCAAACCTACGAGAGGATTAGGAGGATTAGGACCACTAGAAGAGAAAAAATATATTGCAGGAAGGAGATTTTTATTTAAGTTTTCATTTCCAGTTTTAAATTGAAATTTTGTGAATAAAGTCAAAATTTTGTAAAAAAAAAAAAAAAAAAAAAGGCCATGTAAAAACGACGCAAAATTAAGATTTTATTCACAAAATTCCGTCTTTTTTACATCAATTTTTTTCTCTTCTTGTGGCCCTAATCCTCTTCTGTAGCAAACCCTAAACTTGGGATTATTTGGGGATCATTGGTGGGTATTTCCCCACCGTGCTCCCGCATGGCTCACGCCTGCACGGCGGGAGATGTAGTTTACGGCCGATGCAAACTGTAAAGCAGCACTGGAGTCGATATTGAGACGATTACACAACCCTTTACACTCCTGCAGGCCCCATGAAGTGCCAAACCAGACCCAGATTTTACTGGCGGGCTTTGAGTGTGACACATGAGCTCCAGTCAAGGGCCCAAAAAAATTCAAAGCATATAAATGGCATCGAGGCTGCAATCAAACAAAATCCGCCGCCACGGCGTGAAGGCAGGCTTTCCTCATTCATTTTTATCAAAAGCTTGTCCCTTTTTTTTTTTTTTTTTCACCCAACACAGTTTTCAACTTTGCCTGCCAGAGCCTGAAGCCACATTCTAGCTGCCAATCACATCCTTGGGGGGGCTCTGACACGAATAGCACGCTGTGAGAATGAGAAATTCATGGGTGCCTACAACATGTATGAGAATAGAACAGGAGAACAAGCGGCTGCCCAGAGCACAACCCAGAACGCCGTGGAGAAGTTTGATCTCTCCGAGAAACAATACAATAACAACACGCACACACACACACACACACACACACACACACAAGAGAACCTTTTAATAAATCACGCTGCTGCCTTCTGGGTCTGTATTGATGCTGCCGCCCTCTCCGCAGCAATAAGGAAGTTCTTGGCTCTCGTTAAGTACTACGGGTCATGTTAAGTAGGCAGACTCGATGCACCGGACTCGGGCTGATCAGGCTGCAAACGGCTGAACTCGACCGGCAAAACGAAGCAAGCAAACAAGAAAAGACGGATTAAGAGGAGTCACGGCGAGTTTAACCGGGCCGAGGAAGGATCTGAAACTCATCCTAATTACTCCGGCGCAGGCTGAGGAGCGTCTTCTCGGACCGCCATGGGAAAGGAGAGGTGTTACAGCGAGTGGGAGTGTGAAAGTTTAAGTTTGACACGGCGCTATTTTTTTTTTCCTCCCTCCAAACAGCGAGCGGAGGAGGCTTCGCTCGTCCTCTGCCAACTGCTTCCTTGGCTAATATTGAGATATAACGTCGGCGAGCTGTTAAGTTTAAAGTCTTTATTGTCAAATGCGTTTAACTTTTGGGTTTGTTTTATGTGACGATTAGCAGAGTGGAGCGCGTGAGCTGAAGGGCCATTCTGGGTTTTTCACAAAACAAAACAAAAAAAGATTTATAAAACAGTAATTACAGGTAAACAACGTTCCAGGGGGGTTTGCAGAGGAATGGAAACGCTCTTCAGATGAACAGACAAGAAAATAAGCAATTTGTTTCAGTGGATGCAGCATTTGCTGCATCCAGCCGTACCTCCTTGTACAATAAAGACTCAAAGCGCCGCTCTCGAAGCTCAGGGCTTCCAGTCTCGCTCGCTCGCTCACTCGCTCGCTCGCTCGCTTGCGGGGGAATCTAATTTGCCAGCAGGCTCTAGTAGCGGCAGAGTGATGGTTTTGCTGCTTTGCGGCCAGCAAGATTTCCAATAGAGCTGAGGAGCCACTTTAATTCAATCTGTCTCATCGAGATCAATAAAAGTGTCTGAACTGCGATTCCTCGGGACGCGGCGCTCTTTAAAAAGGCCACGACGACTCCCGCAACCCCTCGCGCACATTACTGCCGCCGCCAAACGGCCGGAGATGAGCTCTAATGGGGGATGCAGCGCCACAAAGACAGACGGACTGACCGCAAGGACGAGAAGCGAGGGTCTTCATCTCAGGGCTTGACTGCGAGGGCCCGCGGTGCCGCCCTGAGCAAAGAGAGACGTGGCAGGGTGGGAGGGGCAACACAAAGAGCCGGCCGGGAGAGAAGGGGCGGAGCCCGGGAAGAGGATGGAAGGTGCATGATCAAAGCCTATATTTTGAAATCACTTACTTCTCCATTAGTTTGATTAATGGCGCCGGCCTCGCCGCCAGACAGAAGCAAGGGCCTTGAAAAATGATGCAATTACGGCTTTTTGAATAGAGGGGCTGAAGAGAGCCGGCGTAAGGGAGGATCTGTGGTGGTGGTGGTGGTGGGGGGGGAAGTGGGGGGATTCGGAGCAGCATCCCGGAGACGGAGACGGGCAATCCCGTCTCCCATCCAACCCCCCCGACCGAGGACCCTGAAGCCCTTCTGTTGGCCGCCCCCTCCGAGGCCGCTGTCATTAGGCTTAATGGCACTGCTGCACTGCTGCACTGCTGCTCCGCTGCTCTGCTGCGCCGTGAATGATGATTAATATGCATCTGCAGCATCTTTTGATGTTGCCCGTCTGACGCCGCTTGGCGCTCTGCAGGTGATGCTCCGCCCCCTCCAACGTCCCTCCCTAATTCACGGGGAATTAGTTTTGGGTTATGGTCAAACATTTAGGTGATTTTTTTTTTTTTTTTTGCTAAGATGTTTGAATTTTGCCTGGTTGTCTTAATGAATGTGTTTTAATTTTCTTTTCTTTTCTTTATCTCTGTTGTTCATGTTTTTTTCTTTGTTGTGAGCCACTTTGAGTTTGGTATGAAAAGTGTCATATAAATAAATAAAGTTTGAAGTCTGCTGTCGCTGTCACCAACTGACCCAACTGGCGGTGAAGAAACCTGATTGGTCGGTCCCTGCATGTGGAAGACAGAAGGGTTGACCACTTGTCTCCTTCCATAGCTTCACAACTGGAGAAGCTTTTTACTTTCTGGACAGTTCGTGACATCGTTTTTTTTTGTAATTATTATTTCCAGACGGATGAGCAAAATAAAAACCATTAGACATTAGACATGATTGTTTTCGCTTGAGTTTTTGCCTGGTCCAATTTTGCGCGTGGTGGGTCACACCCAGCCAGCGGTATAACGCACGCACGCGCACACACACACACACACACACACACACACACACACACACACACACACACACACACCCTTGTGCAACCATGTGACCTCCAAGGGCAGTCCTTGGCACAGTGCCACAGAAGGAGACATGGGTTGCACTCACACTAATCACACGACCCTCGGAGCCCCTCGGTTACATAAAGACAACAGCAGACTACAGAGAGCCGACATGGCGGTGGGCGTTTGGGCGCGTTTGTGATTCATGGAAGAGGAAGAAGTGCGATCGATGAAATTGATGGCGGGGCTGAATGCGGGTAATTACCTGGCAAAAATAATCACTGACGTGGTTTATATTTGTACATAAAGCCTGATGATGTTCTGCGAGGTGGTGGCGCCCACAATTGTCCAATTAGTGCAGCTTTTCTAAGGCTCTGCCGTGTGGGAGGCGGTCTACAGCAGACCAGAAAAAGTTGGCCGGTGAGATCCAAATCAGACAATTTGCGATATTATTGCGAGAAAAAGGAAAACAAAAAGTTTATTTCTTTTTTTCCCCCTTTTTTTTTAAAATGTCTGGCAGCTCCGCTGGAAGCGGCAGCTGAACCTCTGGCTCGGTGCTGCACTCATGTTGTACTGTGTTCTATGTATTTTAAAAAAAGGACTTGATCGATCCCAGTCTGGGATCATCTCCACCACTCCCCGAGTCCAACCCTCAATGCTGGCCTGGAATCGTGAGCGGGTTTTGAAGCCACCGCATGCCGGTATCAGGCCAGACGGGCCTCTGAGCGGCAGTCGGCTGGGTTGAACACATGACTGGAGCCGTCCTGCAGGGTTGATGATGACTTCAATCTAACGCGTACGCGATGTTGAACGGAGCAAAGAGGCCAGGCTGGAGAGGGGAAATCTGCTGCGATCCCTGAGGGAGAGCTTACAGTCGACACTCACATGAAAACTAAAGAAGTGCATGTGACGTGCGCTATTGCAAACGCTGCGCCCCCACCACCGCCCCTCTTTCCTTTCATCCATTTCTGCGGGACCGTTTGAAATCCTTCTAAATTCTCCTTTACGGCGTCGAGATCCCGAAAGCTCTGAGCGCGTTGCCCGCGCACGCTCGTGCTCATTAGCATTTACAGTGATTCTCTCTATATGGCTCTTTGCGTTTCCACATCAGAATCAGTTAAGACTTCCGTTTGGCGCTCGCGGCGGAAAAAAAACAAAAAAAAAAACAGAAAGAAAAACCCTACGTCCACTAATGAAATTAAAGAGGCACTTAAATCGGCGGTGAAAACTCCCACAGGCAGGTGGGAAGCACGACCCTCCCCCGCCCACCCCCCGACCCCCAGCAGTAACTTCCTGTGCCGGCATGTTAATGGCTGGTTGCGAAAAAATAATAATAGCTGGGCTGAATAATTGCAAATCCATAATAAGAGTAATACACATGTTGGGGAATCTACATTCCTTCTGTCAGCCACATCGGGGGGTGACGGCCCTCCAGGGAAACACTATTTTCTCTCCTTCCGTTTTCCTGCTGCTGGCTGACAGCAAATGAAGGCCGGGCAGCGCGCGGTGCATAAAGGAATCAGAGCTTTTTCAATGTCTGCAACACGATTCTGACACAGCCACAGCTGCGGTTCATCAAAGGCTTTTAAAAGTCTCCGTAGATTCTCTCTTTTTTTCTCCCCTCCGGCAATCCTTCATTGCGACCACTCAGCGGCCGCAGGAGCACAAGTCTTGAGTGCTCGTGCCTCCTGTGCCTTTCACGCCGCCACTGTGAGGGTTTGCTTTCCCCCCTAATTCCTGCTGCTAACGTGACGCAGGCCTCCCTATCGGTGGAAGAATCAATTGCCGGAAGTGTTGAGTGCTCTGCTACCGTGCGCTGTGTGGCACCGCCTTCAAAACGTACAGACATCAGTTTGACCGTCATGTCGTAGGTCAAATATATTTATTTATACATGTGTACACTACCAGTCAAACATTTGCAAACACCCGTTTCATCTTTATCTTTACTACTTTCTACGCTGTAGATACATACTGAAGTTAAAAACCGAAATATGTTATGTTATATGTATTTCATATGAAGGGTGGCTATTCTAGATCATCTAAAATAAAAAACTTGTTGGTTATTTCACACTTATTTGTTTAATATATATTCCATATGTTTTCAGTCATAGTTTTGATGCCTTGAGTGACAATCTACAATGTGAACAGTCATGAAAATGAAAGAAAAACCATTAAATCAACAGTATGAGTCCAAAGTTTTGACTGGTAGTGTATGACAGATACTTTTAATGTCCATCTTCTATTGCAGTACATCGGTAACATAAACCTTGAGTGGAGTGTGTGGTCTGACCAATGAGCCAATGTGCTGTACGGATCCTGATTCCAGAAGGCGATTCCGACAAACGTCCCGCTAGCTTCCTGCGCGCTGTTAGCGCCGGACTCGCCGAGGAAAACAAGGCCGGGCCTGAGCGGCTGCGCTCATTTTCAAATGTGGGCGTTAACACGGACCTGGGAGCCGAGCATCAAAGGAACATGTGAATATGCATGGCCGCATGTTGAGCAACCTGCTCATCCATATTTGCGGAGAAGGAGAAAGGAGCAGAGAGACGACGGGGACAAACAGCAAAGAAAGTGGAGGAGAACCCGTGAGACGACACCTCCGCCGGATTCTTCGGCCAGTGTTTTCAGCGGCGGCGCCCTTTAATTGAACATTTTCTCCGGGGCTTTTAGGAACGTGTTGTGGGAGGAGTTGGGGGGCTGCATGCTGGCTACCAGCGACGGGCGGCCCTTGTTTTCCAAGTGGTTGGCTTTGCAATTACCACCAGAAAGTCCGCCGGTGTTTTCGAGGTCGCCACTCGGGAATTGAGCAATAATTCCGAGCTGGCGGCGACAGTTTAACACAGACAGAACTTTCCGACACTGTGGCGGGATTTTGGTGTAATTGCGAGGCGTGCGATGCAGCGAGGAGACGAGTAATAAAGCCATGAGCATACACGCGCAAAATAAAAGCGGCTCGGTTCTAGCGCGGCTCCGCCAGGAAAAAAAAACTATAATAGAAAACGTTCGAAATTAAAACACACGCATACACGCGCAAAACAATTTTCTCACATGGAAGAGAGCGCTGCTGTTCAAAGCAGCCAGCCCCTGCGATCGGATCGCGTTCCGGGCCGACTTGCCAAGAAACGCCAACAACAATAAGAGAGAAAAGAAAAGGGAGCAGCGGGGAGCAAAGAGAACAACTTCTAACATTCAGCGCGCAGCTTTAGAGGTCAGCAGATAAATGAGGCAGACTTGACTGGGAGGCTTTTATGAGGTTAACTGTTATTCCTCCTGAATAAATTGCCCAAGAGGTTCACTGTTTCAATAATGCTAAGCATGACTCATAATCACGGGCATCAATCAAAGTTTATCACCCTCTGTCAGCGCCCGGTTTAAGGCGCCCCTGCTGAAATGCATAAAGTGCGAAAAAAAAATAAAACAAAATAAAAAAAAAGGAAAGGCTTTCTGCTCCCTTTACCTGCCTGTTTTCTCCGCTTTATTTCTAAGGTGAAGCCAGAAGGACAAAGTTAGTGTGATCGCAGACAGCAGGGAGCTAAAAGCTGTGGGGGAAAAGTGCTTCCCAAATAATGAAAGATTGATTTTTTTTTGGGGGGGGGGGGTTTACTTGCTTTTTTTCTCATTAGCACTGCCATCATTGCCAAACCCCCCCCCCCCACACACACACCCCACCCTGGCGCGATCGCCAACCACCATTCCAACTTGTTTACCCTTTAAAGGTCCTCCTCCACGTCCCAGGGACTCGCGGCGACGTTGATTGATGTGTCGTCACAGGCCTTCACCTCCACTTTTTAATTCCCCGGCGTTACTTATGAAAAGGCAAATTATTTATGAAAAGCTCTTTAGCTTCGGCAGATGAGTCATGCTCGGGAAAGCGATAATGATCCATCACGCGCGCCGCTTGCCAAACGCCGCCGCTTGCAAAACACTGCTATTTGCCTTCCTCCCTCCTCGCCGCTCCTTCTTGCTCCTCCGCCGTCTCTCTCACTCGCCAACTGGAGTCGACTCTCGTCGTCGTCGTTACTGATGGAAGCACCGCCTATCTTTCACCTGTCTAAGCGCAGTGTTGAGGGGGCTGATGGTCACTTCCAGATTTAAGAGACTAACTTTGGCGGTCCCAGTTCCAACAATAAACAAGGGTGGTTTGGTGGAACCGGTCCCAGTTTGAGCTGCACAGGCCTCACAGAACAAGAGTTTCTCTCCATCCGAGGCTCCGCCCTGGCACAGCCCTCTCCCTTGCGATTGGCCAGTCGCTCACTACTTTGAAGAAGTGCGGTAGTGATGAAGAAAGTCGAGCAAAATCCCAACGGCTCGTTTGAGGGCAGTCACAAAGTCGGCCCACTTAAAAATGAGGAAGTTGTCACTTTGTGGAACATGGTGTGTTAGTCGGAACGCCAGTATGCAAAAAGACACAAAATTAGCTGAAAAAGTCAGTTTTTCATAATTGATCCACTTTCATCCTGATGCATTTCCTCCCTTGTGAAACGCAGCCTCCAACTTCCTGAATATAAATAGTCCCTTGTCTTTTCTTGAAAATGTCATCCACACCACTGTATATGCAGGTTGTCAGATGATGCCAACACACATCAGACCAAACTGTGGCAGAATGACCTCTGCACAGCGACCCGTTGGCCAATCGGGAGCCTTGAGAACAACAAAATTGTATGACAAAGAAAATGACTTGCTTCAGAGTATTACACTGAAAGACGACGTTAAAAAAGAAGCACAAAAAAGGCCACCGGAGGACTTCAATACCAAAGGAACGAGCCAAAAACATCTCGACTCATTCCTCACGATTTTTCACCAGCGGAGAATCTGCTTGTTTGGTGACAAGAAGACAAACAGCAAATCAACACACGTGTGTGAACAAGGTCCCATTAATTACAAGCAGTTCCAGCCAATGTAATGGAGGGAAAAACAGAAACTCTTTATTGATTAGCAACAAAATGACACAAGGTCTCGGCCATTATGCAGCTGGGACTGATCAGCTTTCAGGTATTTATCACAGTTAATGAACAACCTGAGAGAAACAAAAGCCACTTTTCCTCCCCAGGACCACCGCGGCGCCGCGCCGCTGCCAGACAGGAGGAGCAGACAGAGTGATGACGGCGGTATTAGGAAACAAAAACAAGTTTGTCGAGGTGGCCGAGAAGAAATGAGAAACAGCGAGAACAAGGGCACAACTGCGGCGCGCAATAAGAGCAGAGACAGAATGAGATGAGGTTAGAGGCAGAGGAGGGAAAAAAAGAAGAAGAAGCAAGAGGGGAGAAAGATAAAGTGGCCACGCGGGTTTGGAACATGAAACCATTAGGGTGGGGGAAAATACTGGGAGGCAGTGTGTGCTGTAAGAGAGGGAGGAAAGAGAGACCATGAGAGAGGAGGAGCAGGAGGAGGAGGAGGAGGAGGAGATGTAGAACAATGACAGATAGTTTTCTGGCAGGCACAATTTGTCACACTGATATTGGGAGGAAAATAGGAGAGATGAGCAGCGGGGGTGGGGGTCAGAGGGGGAGGACAGGGGGTCCAGGCGGTGGTGGCAGCGGTAAAGCCGAGGTGAGGGAAGGTGAGAGAGGGAATGTGAGAGAGGGATAGACTCCCAGGGCCTCCTCACCTCCCGACCCTCCCACACAGCGACGGCTTCATCTCCCTCACATCTCTGTTTGATTCCAGCTCCAGCTCCAGCAGCAGCAGCAGCAGCAGCAGCAGCAGCAGCAGCAGCAGCAGCCAATCAGATTCATCTTGGGTGGCGGTTCAAATCCCGCTCCATCCCAGTCTGCCGCTGTGTCCTTGGGCAAGACACGTCACCCACACCGCCTCGTACGACTGTGGGTGGATGCTGGGTGGTGGTCGGAGGGGCCGATTGGTGCAGGTTGGCTGCCAAGCTTCCATCAGTCTGCCTGGGGGCAGCTGTGGCTACACATGGAGCTCACCGCCACCAGCAGTGTGAATGCGGTGTGAATGAATAATAGGTTCAATGTAAAACGCTCTGAGCGTCTGGAGAAGCGGCGTATAAATCCACTCCATTATTGTTATTATCTTGAATGAGAGACAGAGGCGCGTCTGATGCGTTTACCCCCTCAATTATTGCGTGAAGCTCCTTTAAAAAGAGACGCTCGACACTTTGGAGTCGCCTTCCATTTTCGTGCCAAAGATGCGAGATGTGACAACTGTTAGAAATATCGGCGGTTGTTGTCGACGGGGGTGTTTAGACGAGGAAACACCATCTGATCCTGACCACCACCAAACCCCGAAGTCTTCGATCGTTCCGCCTGCTTAAGTTCCTCTGTTGAGTCCCTTCAAAGTAAAAGTAAAAGTTCAAAGTTCGTTAAAAAGCCTTCCCAAAGTCCCAGATGATCTCTGGCAGAGTTTGAGAACGTCAGCAAGGACTTCTGGATTTATTAAGGGGAGAGTTTACGCGGCACTTGCTCTATTCTTGCTCTCTTCATCTTAATGAGACTTTTATTTTGGGGGGAATTTTAAGAATTATTGAGAGAAAATTTTAGACACTTGCTTCCAAAAAATACTCGGAGAGCAATCGTTTGAATCTGATAAATTTGCATCTTGAATAAAGTATCTTTTATTTTGAACGTTGACAATAAGGACAATAACACCATCACTCTAAGGGACTCCTAATCCCAGACTGCAACTGCTATGATCATACACCACCAATAACCATTGGCCCTCCCCCTCCTGTTCCTGACGTCAGCCGCCAGCTCGCAAAATCAAAGTGATCCACACTCCACAGACAAACGCCGTCGCCTTCATTTGTGAACAGAGGGGCAGAGAAAACCAGATCAGCGAGGCCACAAGCTCTCTGCGCGATGAAATAAAAAGAAAAGAAATGGGATGCAGCCCGACCGACCTCCTTCATTAGCGGCAGGAGCTGCCAGTGACTGATCTTGGCGGGGCTGCGATCGCTGCTGCTGCTGCTGCTGCTGCTGCTGCTGCTGCTGCTGCTGCGTGTCTTGGCACCTGCATGCGTCTGTGCATGAAAGCAAAGGGAGCAGTTTGTTCCGGCGCCGCGCTCGTCGACAACAGCGCGCACGCTCGCTGTGTCAGGTTAATGAGTCGTGCTCAGATAAACACTTCCAGGTCACGGCTGAGGGTTGTTGTTGTTGTTCATCGGGAAGGACGCGGGCAAGAAGCCCGAGTCGCAAGGAAGGAAGGAAGGAAGGAAGGTGGGCCAGACAGTAAAAATATGCATGGTTGAAAAAGAAAAATAGAGTAATTATCTGTTAAGTAATCGGAAAAAAAAAGAGACATTTGGAGAGGAAACAGAAAACAGGGATTAATACATTCAGGAAAATATGAGCTCCATCCAACAATGATTAATAAAATGTTTTTAATTGAGGTGCATAATCTAAGACACCTTGTGATTCGATTCGGTTTCCACAATAAAAAGCTGCTCCTATTCAAACAAATGATGAAGATAACATGAATAATTATAATAATCTCGTTTCCATCTTTTTACAACACACACACACACACACACACACACACACACACACACCACAGGCAGCTTTTAGAAAACGGTCCAGCCGCTGCAAGGTATCCAGTTCACAGAACAGCAGTCAGCCTTCCAACACACAATGATTTGACCTCCATCAAAGAAATGCCAAGAACACAAGAAAAGAGCACCCGGAGTCAAGTGCTCTGAAGGCCAGAGACAGGACACCGCGGAATACCGTCCGCCTGCTGGATGTCGATAAGTGAAGCTGCCAACAGTAAAAAATAAATAAATAAAATAAAATGAAAACAACCAAAAACCAAAGCCATCGCTGCTGTCTTTCAACAACGCTTTCAAATCACCGTCTGCAAAAGATTCTGACGGTGAGACGCACCGCACAGTTTCCAGGAAGCACCTCCACCGCCACAACACAGGCGTCCCACTTTAATCAGCCATCCATGGTCTTTATCAGGAGATATTCAAGCACGGCGACCTCAGCTGTTGAGCGGTCAGCTGGGGACTCGTCTTCCCTAAAGGCCTTTTTCCTATTCAGAGTCACTTCCTCTTCTTGCTCCTCCAGCCACTCTCACCACTGACCGACCCTTCTCCCTCGCACCCTCTGGGGGAAGACAGAGGCTCGGCTGCACCAGCATCGAGACGGACAACATTACGCAACAGCTTCGCCCCCCCCCCCCCAAAATAATACGGCAGACTTATTTTTTTACACCAAACTTGATTTGCAGAGGAGCACAACTGAGCCTGGAGGAGCCGCGGTGGCTTCAGCTGCCGGGTGTGTGAGAAATGATTAAAAGGTGGAAGAAGAAGAAGAAGAAGAAGAAGAAGAAGAAGAAGAAGAAGAAGAAGAAGAAGATTTTGATTTTTACAATCACATTTATTTACAAAGTACAGGCTAAAAACTTATGCACCTTTCCTAACATAAATAAAATGATTAAAGAAGAAGAAGAAGAAGAAGAAGAAGAAGAGGCGTCGCCTCCCTGTGGTCTCAGCAGCAATGTTGGGATTACTCCATAAAAGTAATGCTACTGATTACTCCTTAATAGAGTAATCTAATTACTTCTTTAACTACTTTGCTTCATAAGTAATCAATTACTAATTACTAATTACTTGAGTTAAAAAAGAGATAAAGTAAGGTAAGTAAAGTAATTATGAAATAATTAGCAGTTTTGCCACAGTAATCCTGTTACAATCCGTTACTCAAAAAGTAGTTTAATTACAGTAGTGGATTACTTAGTAATAAATTACTCACCAACACTGGGTCTCAGGTACCAGAAAAACACGTCTTTGCTCTCTGGAGTTTCTCCGCTGTCAGATCAGTTTCAGCGCTCTTTAGCGCCCCATCTCGACTCTCCGCTGCTCTTCCACTTTATTTCACCCGCTGCGTTTTCAAGCAGGGGTGCAGCGCTACTCCGGAGGAGCTCCTCAGAGCCACCTCCTCCTCCGTCTCATCATTGACCTTTCTTCCAGACTAACCCCCCCCCCCCCCTCCACCACCACCACCACCACCACTCCGTCTTTTGCGGAAAAGTGCAAAGCAGTGAGTCATGGATGGGATTTATATACCTTCGCTACGTCACAACTCACTCAACTTCCGTCCGCTGAGTGGCTCTTCAGCTCTTTACAGCCTCCTCAAGCAAGTGTGCGCACATTAATGCAAATGAGGGGAAATGCATTCAAATTGCTGCAGTTTTTTCCTGTAAAATCTTCACAGATGCAAATCACAGACACGTTTCGGGAAATGTCTCCCACGAGCTGCACGCTGAGCAGCCAGGTAGGAGTCGAGAATTGGTGGACCCTGGGCTCTCTTTCCCGCCACTGTGCATCACATGGAAAGTGACTTTACAGACGGTAAAAGATGTCGGGTTGTTTATTAATTCCTTTTGTGCCCTGATGTGTATTTTCTACATCCGCCTGATTAGGCAAAACACTCGGCATCGCGAGCCAAGGACAAACGAGCCACTTCAAGGCCTAAAATCCCATTTTACGGCCTGGCATCCCGTTTTACGCATCCCCTTCAGAGGCTTGCGTGACTGCAGGGAGGGAGAGGATGAAGAGCGGCCGGGTGTCGGGGACGAGGGCGGCGCCTCGGCCGGCACGAGACGCTACATCCTCTCATGGCCGAAATGAGGCAGAGAGGAGATGGCAACTGTCTGGAAGGAGGGAAGACGAGGAGGAAGGGGGAGGGGGAGACGAGGAGGGAGGGAGAGAGGGAGGCGGCGTCCAGAGTGAGAAGTGGGAGTGATGCAGAGTGACCATGTTATTAAAGACGCTGGTGTGCAGCACACAGCGGCTGGTCAGGCAAACTGATGTTATAAAAATAAAGTCTTGTGCGGTTTCAAACTTTTGATGAATTAATGTTCTGACGAGTACATGATGGGATTTTTTTTTTTTTTTTGTTATAGCCAAGACATATTTCCACTGAGGAGAAAAATGAAACAAGAACAAAACAAAGGCTTGTTTGTTGTGCAGTGCGGGTCTATTTTCAGGTGATTTTATGCCGCTTAATTGTAATTTCGGATCGCTGTGCTGTGTTACGTCGACTAGTTGACTTGTTTGTACATCCCTTTGATGCTGGGTTGTAGTTGCTTGCAGCTTTCATTTATTTTGTCACTGTTTGCTGCTAATTCTGCACCATTTACAGTCATCCTTGGAGTTTTTAATAGCTGATTTGCATCTTTTGGTTGGTTTTTTTTTGTCACTTTGTAGTCATTTCTGTGTCTCTTAGCGGCGTCGTCCAATGGCAAATCTTTTTTTTTTTTTTTTCGTTGCTTCACATTAAAATTTAAATATGAAGAAAAGCGGAGCACAACAGGAAAAGAGAAAGAAAGAGAGAAAAACCCTCTGAGGTACAAAAATCCCAAAAAGAGATGAATGCATATAAGATGGCAATGATGCCGTCGCCCCTCTTTTCTCAAATCGCTCTGAGCCACTTCATTAATGTTTCCTTGCAAGGGTTATTAATACAACAAGAGCCTGCAATCCCCCTGACAAGACGCATTTATTTACCATCAAAACAAAAAAGAAAATCATATGATCATATATCAGTTCGTCACCGGGGCAGCTTCCCCCTATCATTAACCCACTCTGTTGTAGTTCATGCATAGTCGGCTCTCATAGGCACCATCACCACCATCATCCCACAGATTTGCATATTTGGACTCCCTGCCAACTATCTGCGGCAGCAACCAAAGTGTTAATGAAGCTTTGATTCTCTGCCGCCAATATATTAACATATTTACAGAAAACACTTGGGAGATGTGCTAAATGTGGAGCCCTGCTTATTCCCGAGCTCCCGAGACGCCTCATGCTAATTGTGTAAGGAATGATAAAGAATATAATTGGCGAGACTAATTGCAAACTTATATGAAAAGATGGTGGCGTCATTCGGCGTGTGTGTGTGTGTGTGTGTGTGTGTGTGAGAAAGACTCTGTTTGGGCCAAGTAACGAGATCAAAGCTGCACAAGCATTAATGGAACTTAAAAGACTTGCCACATTCACAACCTGCGCTCCCTCTCAGATGAATATTGGGGCATTTTGCAACGCTAACAAGTCGGATTTTCGCCCGGTAATTTCATTTAGTCTCCGCTCATAATAGGCGCATTAAATGGGGAGCCACGGTGGGCAGGCAGAAGCTCGGTTCACGTGCGCCGCGGCCAAGAAAGCACGGTGCGAGTCTGTTCTGCTACGCTGCCATTGCAGCTCAGCAAAAGAGAGGGAAAAGACCCCGATTATCAGAGGAAGACCTTCATTTTTCTGCTGCACCGGAATACACAGTAAGCTCACTTCCTTTAAAAGTCGACGGGTAGGAGAAAGGTTGTGACGCAAGTGTGTAGAACTGCACGAGGTTACTGTGAAACACCACAGGAGAAGATCAGGGAGATGGTTTTACAGAAGTCCTCACAATAAAATAAAAAACACAAGGTGACGCAAAAACTCAGTTTTGTCTTTTCACCTGACTGGCTATGGCAAGAATACTGTTAAACATCCCGGCACGCAGCAGTTAGCTCGCTAGCTAGCCTGGGGAAGGCGTTGATGCTCCTCGGAGATGGAGATCCAGCCAGTCACCTTCAAACTTTATGGCGCCCCTTACAAAAGCTTTCTATGGGCAGAAGAAAGGCTCTGTGTTGCTGAGTGTGTGCCTGAGTGTGTTCCTCTGCTACTCAAGGTGATTACTTGATCAGGTTCAGACACAGGAAACATAGAGAGCTTATTTAACAGAGCGAAAAAAAAAAAAAAAACTCCTAATTTCCTCACCAAAACAGGTACGCACAGCTCAAGTGCGTCAGTCGCGGACAAAACAACAGAAAGTGGGGTGAGTCACGGAGTAGCAGCCCTGCGCTGCACGATGCCCAGAGCCGTTGAGATTTGACAAACCGGAGATTAGAAAAAGGCTTTAGGAATCAAAACAAAACCCCATCTATCTCCCCTCCGCCGTGTTTCACATCAGAAATACCCTCCATGCTGCCCCGAGATTCCTCGCCATCTTTTTGATTGGCAATATTGTCGCGCGGGAAGCGGTTTCCGTCCCGCCGCCGAGGCAATATTCAAAGCAAGAGTCACTGCCGACTGATCTCGCCACCTGCCTCGCGTCTTGTCGTCCCTCCGCTGGGGCTCCGGCGACCGTCAGTCGTACTTTGTCTTATCGCTCTCGACAAGCGGGGGTGGCAGGAGCGGTCGCCTCACACCGCTTTCCCAGTAAAACCCGGCATTCCGCTGATAAAGTGACTTGGCTTGTCGGGACGCTAGCGTCGCCGATGGACGCGGCCGCGGCCTCGACGGACACATGCGTACCATACGGGAATGCGGCCTCACCTGGTGGATGAACACCTGCGCCCCCCGGGGACTCATGAGCAGCACGGCCCGCCGCAGGGTGTCCCGGTAGCGGTTGAGCTCCTCGGTGCGCATGGTGCTGAAGAGGTCGTTGAAAACACGGCTCACGTTGCGGTCCACACGCTGCAGGGAGACGTCCAGGCCGAGGCGGGACGACTGGTCCATGAAGGTCTGCAGGCCTCGGATGTCTGGTGGACCAGAGGGAGAAGGAGAAGAATGTCGGTGGAGAATGTTAGGAGGAGAAGACGGTAGACCAGACGTGGGCAAACTGTGGCCTGCGGGCCACGTGCGGCCCGTTGGGCTTTTTAATCCGGCCCGCCAAACTTAAGGACATGATATTAATAGTGAGTCAGTCATAAAATAGCTGTATTTCAAATACAGACACCATTTTCATAGACATTAAAGCACGTTTTCTACATATGCCATGATATTATTTTTTTCTCATAAGAGGTGGGTCACCAAAACACCCCATCCACCTGCTGCTCCGGCCCCTATGTCACATTTTTGAACCCATTGTGTCCCACCAGTCAAAAAGTTTGTCCACCCCTTCAGTAGACAGACGGCAGTTTGGGGTTGGAGACTGAGAGAGGTTGACCTGGCTAAACGAAGGTCAACCTCTCTCAGCTTCCACCCCCAACCTGTCTTATGTCTGCTATATTTCACAAAGTATCTTCTGGTTTTTGTGTTTCCAAAAAGGCTTCAAGACGACTTTATTTTTTAACATTCTTTTCTCCTGAAACAAGATGTGACAAAACACCGCGCTCACTCCTGCCTCTCGGCCTCCACGGGCTTTTACTGGATATGAGACTACAGGCAGGTGTTGCTTTCCCTCGAGAGCTTTGCGTGTGTGTGTGTGTGTGTGTGTGTGCGCGCGCGAGCCTGCACACAACAACCATTGGAAAGGAGGCTGCGCTGCAGCACAAATCAAAGGTGATGCGCGGCAGAGGGTCGACAATAAGCAGCCGCGTCCCCGCGGCGCCGCTCCTGGCCAATCATGACGCAGCGTTAAAGGGAGGTTAACCAAAATCGCTAAGGCCACATTTCCTTTCTGCATGCATAATGTGTGTGAAACTGTGCGCAGGTGTTGCTTTTCCCCCTGGAGAGGTGTGTGTGTGTGTGTGTGTGTGTGTGTGTTCTTATTCCTCTGCTGTATTACTGTGGGATTCGAGTCATTGAATTTCTAATGTTTTTCGTTTCTTTTTTTTGCATTAGCAAAAGGAAACTAGCTCGGTCGGACATATGGTAGCGCTCATGCACAAACACCAGCTCCCGCTATCACCCGGCAGTGATGTGGTTTTTCTATTTGTTCATTTCCAGATTCTCGGCGGAAGCAGTCGTGCTGAAAATCTCAGAGCAACACAACATGGCAAACATTATTTGTTTGGTGAAGTACGAACGCTACACGGCACGGATGCCACGTGAGATACTTCCCGCGTGTTTGCAGAGTCCGGCGACTCGTTTTCAGTGCAACGTAAATACAAATAAAAATGTTCAAAGGGTAGAACAAAACACGAAATTAAGGCATTCATCATGTTGAAGCATCGCCGAAGTTTCTGCTGCAGGACCCTTAGAGAACTCGTTTTCTCTTCTGTGCTTCTGGACACACACACACACACATACACACACACACACACACATACACACACAGGGACCCATTACTTTGAGCCGTGCTACTTTAAATAAAATAATGGGGAAAAATATTTACCCCCTTCTTTCTGTGCTGCAACTCAGCCACAGCTTGTGGCCATCGATCCCGACGAGTGGGACCAGCGCGCACGGTTGCATTTAATTTCGTGTAAAATATTTTATGACGCGTGCAGCCGCAGTAAAACAGAGGGGAGCTTGACTTTGGACTCGGTGTCCAAATCTGTTATCATGTTTATTTTGTTCTTCAGTCGGAAAAGCCCCGAAGTGTGTGAAAAGACCAAAAGCTGTAAAGGCGCTTCAGATTTGCTGCCAAATGTTGTATAACAAATAATAACGTCGTATTTACAGACTGTTGAAGTGGACCTTTTTTTTTTTTCATTAGCATTAAAGTGCTCATAAAAAACGATTTTAGCTTTGGTTTGGAATCTTTATTGCAACCATGCGAGAACCATAAGACCTTTCCTGGTAATTAGAGTCCAACACTGTGTCTATCTATCTATCTATCTATCTATCTATCTATCTATCTATCTATCTATCTATCTATCTATCTATCTATCGAGCAGAACCTTCAGTCTGATAAAAAAAAGCACTTTATTGCAACTTTTATTGCAAAGCCTTGTAGTTTTCTTGCAGGATGCTGTCTCATAAGAACTTGATGTGAGATGTCTTTCAATCCATGGATAACAGAATCACCTCTTTTTTTTTTTTTTTTCCTACTAACGCAGACGAGACTCATTGATTGAGTCGGAGCGGCTGGGGGGGGATTAACAACCCAGTGGCCACCTGCCCTGTGGCCCCTCTGACTGACTGAGGGGCTGCGTAAGCGGAGGTGGCGGCGGCGGGCCGATGACTCCACCGAGGTTGATTAACATCAGGGGGCGACGCGGCGCAGAAGGCCGTGAGTAAGAGCGGAGAAAATACCAAAGGTTAGCGGCGACTCACATTTAGGAGTGACATCAGCAAAGGCGATAGGCCACCGTGTGGGCAGATTAAAATTAATAGAAAATCAGGGCCGAGCTCAAGGGGACTGAATAAAAAGGAGGGCAAATGAGGAATGCACTTCCCGCCTTCGGCCCTCGGGAACGCCGGCCGGATTTCCCGCTGGGCGGCGACGAGGCGCGATGCCGCGGCCGGGTGAAATGTCTTGTCGCCGCACAGAGGACACGGAGGAAACATGCAGTGACAAGCAAACAGAGTTTTTAATGCCGCAAAGTGCTGAGGGAAAAGCGAGAAAGCGGGAGCGGCGGAGGCAGCGTTCCAGACCGCTGGACAACTTTTCCACAGGGAGGGGACGGAGGGGCTGGAGTCGGGGGGGGGGGGGGGGGGGGGGGCAGCCACGGGAATGGACCGCGGGAAAAGAGGATTAACGTGGAATTGAAGGTCTGATTTCCTGGACATGTTTACTCTGGGCCTTAGCCGCCCAGCAAACACAAATATGTTCCTGGGGGGGGGGGGTTTAGAAACCTTAGAAAAGTTGATTCTTTTCCACCCCTCCGGCGTTGAGTATCGGCGCTCTGCACGTTTGCTTTGTGCACAACAAAGCGGCGGCAACGGCAGGAGTGCAAAAAAACAAAAAAAACAAAAAAAAAGATGAAAAGGAACCAACAACTTTGAGCTATTCTGCCGAGTCAGCATTAATCCGTCAGGTGAGAAATAAACAACAGGATCCTCGACTTTTTTTTTCTTGGGCAGAAACTTTTAGCTGAAGACGGGGAAACCAGTCAGACTTCAGTCTCTTGGGAAACACAGCAGCGATCAGTCTGTTTGTTTCTGTATCATTTGAACACCATGCAGCGGCAGAGGTCTCATCATCCTGGACCACTTCTCTCCGCACTCTGCCACGCTATCTTTGCACTCGATCTTTGTCACCTCTCCTTGTCAGCCGCCTCGCCGCTAATTAGCTGAAGGTCACCTGCATGTCGTACAGTGGCGGAGAAATCAGCGCCAACAGTCAGTCGGCCACGGTGCCGCCGAACTTCTGGTCCCAACGGAGCACGAATTCAGGCGGCACAAAGGGAGGGGGCGCACGCACACACACACACACACACACACACGCAATTATGCAGGAGCTTCTCTTCTTCTTCTCGCGTCGCTTCTTCAAATCGCCAATCGATTGTCATTACTGACTTGATACAAAAAAAAAAAAATTAAACCCCCCCCCTCTTTTTCTTTCTTTTGTGTTTCGGCGACTTACTGCACGAGGAGCCGCCTCCCACTTGGAAGCGGGCCGGCGTTAATCAGCCCCCCCCCCCCTCGTCCTCTCTTTAACGAAGGCCCATCGCTCGCTCGCTCGCTCGGCGCAGGGGCGGGCGGAGACAGGCGTAGCGGCTCCACGTTCATCAGCGAGCTCGTGTTAACCGGGGCCGGACCTGCCAAGGAGCCGCGTTCAAGATCGACCCGCCTTTCACATTTGCTGTAATCGCGCCTGGCTCGTCCTTTATGCTCGTCTTTGTTACGATAAAAAAAATGACAGGGGGGAAGAGAGGAGGAGGGTGGGAGTGTGTCGGCGGGGTGGGGGCTTTTGTTTGTGAGATGCCTCCCCGCCGCTTGGCCCGACCGACCGACCGACCGACCGACCGATCAATCGATCGCTCGCTGCATCACAAACCGACGGGCCAGAGTGCTGCGCAAGCACGACTCACAGCGGTTTTTGCCCCTCATTTTCCCCCCCGCAAAAAAAAAAAACTTCCGTCCGCCGACAGGCTTCCCCGCTTCAGGCATAAGGGGGCGGGTCTTATGCCTCGCAGTCGCCGCGCTATAATCGCCTCCCACTTCCCGAAGGAACCGCGACGGCTTATGAAGGCGATTGATTCCTGGGTTCACTGGGGGGGGGGGAGGAGCGGTGAGGCATGGTGGAGATTATGCAGGAGCTTCTCTTCTTCTTCTCGCGTCGCTTCTTCAAATCGCCAATCGATTGTCATTACTGACTTGATACAAAAAAAAAAAAATTAAACCCCCCCCTCTTTTTCTTTCTTTTGTGTTTCGGCGACTTACTGCACGAGGAGCCGCCTCCCACTTGGAAGCGGGCCGGCGTTAATCAGCCCCCCCCCCCTCGTCCTCTCTTTAACGAAGGCCCATCGGGGGGGGGGTGAAGTAAAATGAAGTGTGGGAGACGGGGAGGGGACGGAGGAGAGGGAACTTGTTTACATAACGCAGCCTCGTGTGTGCTGCGGATGCACGGAGGGGTCGGGAAGTCGGGATGAATCAGCGACGCCGGAACACTTGAGTACACCCAGACACACTCCTACCCCCCGGGGATGGGGGCGGGGGGGGAGTTGTGACGTGCCGGCTGTTTGAGCCGTAATAAAGCGACTCAGCTCGTCCCGTTCTGCCACCGTCTGGTGTCGCTCAATTCACCCCCCCCCCCCACCCCTTAAAAAACAAAACAAACACACAATAAAAAACAAAAGACAGTGCGATTCCTCGCTGGCGGAGCCACATTCCGGGCATGTGCAGCCGGCGCCGCCGTTGCCTTTTTGGCTGTTGTACCCTCATGACCACCGGCCTCTTTCACGGCCTCGTCGCCGCCACCAGCTGACGCAGCAGCGCCTTATCTCGCTGCATCATGCGCGCTGCCCGTGGTCACTCCGCGTAGCGATCGATACAAAAAGACCTCGCCATGCGACGAGCTAGCCGTCACTTTAGCCTGGCTGGGTGAGTCACCAAATTCCATTAACCTCCACTAGCTCAGGTAAGTGGCATTCACCCAGGTAAGAGCAGGCTCGCTGTCACGTAAGCTGCCCTGCGAGGGGAAAGCCCCTGAGTTGCCGTGCTAGGCTAGCTTGTTAGCCGTAACAATGCACAATGCAGGTCTCTGTTTTTTTGTGTGTGCTCGTAGGAGCTTTAAATATCAAATGTGTAAAGACAAAAAGGTAGAAGAAGCCATTGGTAGTGATGATGGCTGCTAGACCCTGAGAGGCACACGGCAGCTGATGACTGCGGCTGAGGACCGAGCCACTGGTGGTGGAACACGACTGCGACAGAGTCGTAGCTGCAGCCTCCTCGCGCGCCGCAGTCCTCCAGCAAAACCTCAGCAGGGCTGTATGATGATGATAGTAAAAGAAAACTCTTCTTTTGCACCATCCACAGGATCTAAAGGATTAATCCAGCTGCCTTTTATTGTGAGACAGAGAAGCAACAATATCGAAACCCCACCATGCTGCTGCTGATACTTCAATGTCACCACCACAATGGAATACTTGGAACGATGCTTCGAGGTGGAAAAAACAGACAAAGACTCGACAGAAAGTGCAACTGAGATTTACCCAGCGATGTTTGCACGTTGCATATTTTCAGAATAAGAGCGCTGAAGCATTAAAGTGCGAGCGTCTGCACGTCTCCTACGCTGTTTGTTGACTCGGGAATCGAAAATTCTTCCACTCGATTTGAAAATCTCTTTAGTTTTTCACCCTTCGTGGCTTCAGCCTCACTTCATTACCTTACAAAACAGAACTCAGTGTCTTGCTATAAATTCCCCAGATCGCCTTTTACTACTTGTTTGCTATTCGCTTATTTGTTGTTGTTGTTGTTGTTGTTGTTGTTTTGCCTGCAGATCTCTGCTGCTGTCCCTACTGCAGTTCACTGTTTGTATGTTTATTTTTTTCTTAATAGGCAAGGCTCTCCTCATCTGACTCCAGGTTCTATGCAAACAAGGCCTTGTGCAAATGTTGGGTCGTCTTTTGTAACTCTGGAGGAAGTTGACTTTTTGCCCGACTAGTGAGTCGAGTTTTGTTCTTATATAAGCTTTGAATCGAAATATTAAAACAATTCCCTATGTGTGTGTGTGTGTGTGTGTGTGTGTGTGTGTGTGTGTGTGTGTGTGTGTGTGTGTGTGTGTGTGTGTGTGTGCGTGTGTGTGTGCATTAAACACACGGATTTAAACTTTCTCACAGTCAAACTGAAATAAATGCTGCCGCTCCTGCTGCTTAGCCTCGACTTAACTCATCACTTCCTGCATTTATTTCTCCAAATGCTGAGTATTACCGCCACAGATCTGCAGAACATCCAGGCAGTGCTGCAGGTCACCGTAGCAGTGCCGCTTCACAGCAGGCGCCAAGGCTTTTTTTTTTTTCTTTTTTTTTTTTTAATTTGACCGTGCCGCCATGAGGTTCCTAATTAGCGGCTACAATCCTCAATTTAATGACGGCAGAGTGGAGCGGTGCGCGGCGCCAGCTCAAATGTCAGCCGCGCCGACTTTGTAGCGCCTAATTTAGCTTCAAACACACACAAAAAAGGAGGCGGGGGGGGGGGGGGTTGGGAGGGTTGGGGAGGGGGGTGGTGGTGGCTTTTTGTTGGAGCCGCTGCTGCCGCTTCCATCCATTATCTTCCCCCTGCAGCGCCTGCAGCCTTCAGCCACGCTGGGTCGTCCTCAGATGAGTCAGCGTAAAGGTAAATGGCAATGGCAAATCAACACCGAGGCTCTGCTGCTTCGTATCCACCCAGTGTTGGGAAGCAAATATGAGAAATACCAACACGGTAAGCAGGACGCTCTGTGGGTATCTTTGTCTTTTGGAATAAATCAGCTTTTTCTTTCAGTACTCACATTAAAATGATGCAGATCTGTCTCGAGGTGCGGTCTGAATGTGCAAAACACACAAACTATTTCAGCTTTTGCTCTGTCTGTCTGTGTGCATGCGCTCGCCGCGTTTGACGAGTTGTTTTAAGTCCAACGAGATAAACAACGCGTGCACAAAAATGAGACAGTCAGAGGAATGCGGCCTTGTGAAGCTCCCTGCCTTAAAGAACGAGACGTAATTGGTCTTGTTAACTTGTCAAACTCTCAAATGAGGCACAAACAAATAAAAAAAAGAAGAAGAAGAATAAAACCCCCTCAGTCGTCTTGCAGCAGCTCCTGGTCCAGTCGAGACGAATCCCTCCGTTCTGCCGCTCGACTCAGGCTGTTAGCCGTCCACCCTCGAGTCACAGTCCACATTAAAAATGCTCGGAATAACCTCCGTTGCGCCGGGCGCCGGAGGGGAGAGCGAATTTCACAATTCTCAAAAGACGAGGCCGCCGCACAAAAAGATTCGGAGACCGAACGCGATGCGGTTCAGACGAGCAGTTGCAAAAAAAAAAAAAAAGAAGAAGTGATTGTTTCTCTGCCCAGAAGGAGCAGAAGAAGCAGTGAGCCGCTCATCCTCAAGTCTTTGTTTGCCAGATTTTTCAGATGCCGTAGAGAAGTATATCATAAGTTAAAGACTTAAGTAATAGTCAATAACATATTTTGGAAGCATGTGATTCCTTTGCCGTTTGATGTCACTGCAGAGAAATGCGATGAGCCATTAAAATTGACTTTTTTTTTTTATAATTATTTTGATAATAAACCAAATGTTTTATATGGTTTCTGTGCATGGCCTCCAGTCCTCAGTGTGCTCCAGCGTCTGGCTGACACAGAGGCGCAACACACACACAGTCAATGGTAACTCGCACAATGACGAGAATAGACGCAACAGCTCTGGCAACACACGACTGGTGCAAATCTGAGCATCCTCTGTCCCCGGTTGTCAAGGCGGCTCGGATCCAGATCACAAAAACAGATCCTGCTGCTTCGCGACCACAAACTCAACCCCAATAATATAATTACAAGACGGGGCTGAGACTCCACCCAAGTCTGCACTGCCGGCTGCTCTCTCACAGCGGCGTGTCAACACACATCTTCTGTTTCTCTCACTCACGGCTGCTGCCTGCCAGCCAGCCAGCCAGCCAGCCAGCCAGCTAGCCAGCAAGCTAGCCAGCCAGCCAGCAAGCTAGTCAGCCAGCCAGCCAGCCAGCCAGCCAGCCAGCCAGCCAGCGGGAAACAGAACGCTCAATACTGTTGTTTTTCCTTTACCTATTTATGTTCTTAAGACAGAAGGAGTTTCTGATGCAACCTAAACAGGGAGGTCGGTGCTCGATACACAGGAGAGCGGAAGAGAAACAGAACAAGTGTCGGAGAAAAAAAAAAGATGTTTCGTGTCGAACAAAAGCTAAACAAAGGCGGCACAATCCAATAAGTCAATGAGGACGACGCGGAGCGGAATATGGCAGCCGCTTAAAGAACCCGTCGGAGGAATGTGATCGTATAGTCGATAGTTCTGCCTCTGCATCTGCTGAAGAAAAGAGGGGGGGAGGGGGTCGATTCCAGATAAGACGTCGGAGAAACAGATCAGACAGGCAGAGATGGTTCAGAAGAAAAAAAAACAGTGAGGAGAAACTGGCCCCAAACCCCGGGCAAAAAAAAAAACAAGCAGACGTGAGCTGCCAACAAGCAGGACTGATATTCAAGGAATCTGCAGCAATCTCTCATAACACCTTCACAAAAAAAAACGAGTGTTCCACCTGAATTGGTATGAGGGTGTTTTTTTTTTCTTCTTCCACAGGAAAAACCAGGGACTCTCTCTGTTCCTGATGAATTTGTTCAATATTTGAACCTTTTGAGGAACCTGCAGACGCAGTGTCGAAGGCTACACTCGGCAAATAAAAATAGGAGTAATAATAACAAAACAAATCAAAGCAGCGGCTGCTGTTGGAAAGAGCGGATCCATTTCAGAGAAGCAGTGGGAGGAACATACATTAGCACAGCGTTCCGCTCCGGACCGCAGCGGCAGGGCCTCCTAATGGGTCAACAAGGCACTTAAGCAAGTATGATTTCAGGAAGGGAGGATAAATAAAAGCCCTCGCTCGTATCGGATGAGATTCCTCACGCTGCAAACCTGATTTTGTTGTTGTTCTCTGCGACGGGAAAAAGAGCCCGATGCTTCCGATTCATCGCAGTTTTGAATCGAAGCGCATGTTGGAGCCGCAAAAACTCTCGTTAGCTGTAACGCAATTTGAAGCAAGCAGGCAGTTGTCGTGGGTTGAGAGAAGACTTAATTACACCCTTTCTCCTCAAGTAAAACACATTTGCTGAGTTGAGTTTTCTCTCCGCATCTTCACGCTCCACCCCCCCCCACGCTCCACCCCCCCTCAATCCACCCACTCCCAATACCTCCCTCCATCCATTAGCGACATCAGCGACTGGACCATGGATGTATAATATAAGAACTGGATACCGGACAGGCTCGTTCTGATATGCTGGCGCACCAATTATCCCAGTGGCCACTTCAGGTACTGCAACAGAAAAATCCCATTGAAAAAAAATGAACACCTTGAAATGGGCTGACAGGACGACTGTGACCTGAATCGTGTTTAATAGCAAATCTTTTTCTCTCAAAAAACAATAAAGGCCAGAAACCAGAACAGAGTTTATTCCCAGCGTGACGCCACAACGTCGCACGTGCTGCTGTGTCTCAGCCCGTTCTGATTGGCTGCGTCCTGACGTGTCTGGAAGTGATGTTCTCCAGGATTGTTCTGATTAGCCAAATAGATCATATGAGTTACAGAGGCATGATGGGAAGAGACACTACTGCGCATGCTCTATGGGCCCATGAATGCAGAAGTCCAAAACTTCTTCGGCGTATGTGAGCAACGTCATTGAAATGAATGGGCCGCCATCTTGTGATATCTCTTGCTTGGACCCTCCTCTCTTGTTAAACGAATCTCACTTCAAGCTGTGCAGCCCACCTCCCCCACTGTGTGCGTTACTGCGTATGCGTAGGTGTGTGAAGTTGTTAGCGCGAGCGCTCCTCTGTCAGAACGCTGGCCAAGCCGTCGTCCGGTGGCAGGCAGCCGTGTTCCGCCGCTAATTCAGTCAGAAAGGATCTCGGGCTAAAGACGGAGAGAGACGGGGGAGAGACGGAGTGAAAGGGTGGTGGGGGGGGGGGGCAGTTAGCGAGACAGCGACTCAATACGCCAAATCGATGGGCAGGAGGCGAGCGGCCCCGGCTGAAGGCGGACGGACAGCTGGCGCGTCAGCCGGAGCTGATAGAGGCAGATAATAGACCTGTAGCCAGGGAGGAGGGAGCGACCAGGAGGAGAAGAAGAAGGGAAAATAGAATAAGTAGGAGAAGAAAAGTGAGACGGATGCTTCTGGTTGGGGTTTTAATCGATTTTTTTTCCTGCTGTTGGGAAATAAATCCAAGGGCATGTTTTTAGAAGTGAGCGGCGCTGCAGAGCGAGCGGCTCTGAAGTCCAGGCGGCCGAGCCGACAGCTTGTGAAGGGGCGGCTGCATCCCCTCCAAGACTTGGCTCCACTTTCGGCTACATCCAGTACTACATCCAGGGAAAATAGCAACAAACAAAAAAAGAAGAAGAAGAAAAAGATTTACACTTCTTTGTAGATACGCGCTGCCAAGTGGTGAGAGGATTAGCCAACAGTGGCGAAAGTGTCAGAGGAAGAGAAGAAAAAACAAACAAACAAAAAAAAAAATTCTCCTCATCCGTCGTGCCAATCACTCCTGGATCCGTCGTCTTCGGCCTTTTCCTCTTTTCGGGCCAGACGTTGGGGGGGGCCTGGTCCTCGGCCTCGGCCTCGGGGGAGTCGTGACCAGAATAATGAAAGAGAAACTTGTGAGGCGGCGCGAAGACACAGCTGGGACACATCCTGCTTCTCCAGCCTCACAAACCAGCCAATTAGGCTGCGACTCGTCCCCGTCGCCGGGACGCTGATGGAGGCGGCAGCAGCGATGATGAGCTCTCGCTTTCAAATTTAGACTCAACTTTGATTTTTTTTTTTTTTCTTTTTCCCATCAGCTGCTGGATGGGAGGGGGAGATCTTTCATCTTGTTTTCTTAATACTGTATTCCTTCCCAACAAATTAAATCTTTGGGCCGCATTCACACCTGGACTCATCTGCTATTTTCCGAAACGGATTACTCGCTCAGAATCAATACTGCAATAGATATTTCCCCTGGGTGGGTTTTTGAGCAACAGGAGCTTGTTGGGCATCAACAACGACGGTGATGCAGATTATCGCGGCGCAGCGAGGAAGCGAAATTCAACATCTTTTGGGCAGAATTTTGGCAGATGGGGACTTTCCCCCCCCCTGACAAAACCACTCGCAAGGAGGTGAAGAAATAAAAGATAAAGAGAGTCGGGCGGCGACCCTGAGGTGGGATGTTGGATCAGCCACGCTGGCGGTTGCCAGGCAGCGAGTGTCGGTGGTGCCTGCTGCAAACACACGGCTGCAGGGTTCAAGTGGGATCCGGTCAACAGAGTTCACACAGCGCTTTGTCGAGGGTCACACAACACCAACAGCAACGTTCAAGGGATCTCCAACATCGATCCAGCAGCGACAGTTAACCCTCCCCCTCCCCCCCGCCGGTGAGTTGGTCTCGCCAACAACGAGGCCACGCCGACCTTTGACCCCGCGCTCACCGTAGTCGCTCTCGTAGAAGATGATGAACTTGTGCCAGTGCAGCTCCGACACCAGGGTGAGCAGCACCTCGTTGATGCGGACGGGCGGCCGGGCGGCCAGCGTGTAGCTCTCGCCGTCCGGGCTGGGGTTGAACTGGCAGGCGGTGCGCGGCGCCCCCTCCCCGTTCCTCTGGATGAAGAGGTGCGGGATGTGCATGGCGTCCGTCAGCGACTGCAGGGCGCTGGCGGCGGCGCAGCCGGTGGACGTGACCAGGGCGAGGATGCCCTGGTTCATCAGCTCGCAGGCTAGCGGGAGGTGGGGGGTACAGGGGGAGCAGGAGGAGGAGGAGAAAGGGTTGGGGAGGGGAGAAGAGAGGAGTCAGTTAGCTCTCAAGCAGAGTTTGATCATCACTAAGATTAGATTTATGAGATATCCGAGATTCATCAGACTGGAGGGCAGCGGTGATGTCACGCTTCAATGAGAGACACTAGGGGGCGACCTTAACTCTTTTTAATTATTGCAAAAAAACTAAAACTAAAAAATAAACACAACCAAAAAACAAACAAAAAAAAAATCACATTTCACAGATTCTACAGAGATGTTTTGTGATCTACTGCACAGACAGAATAATTAACTCATTTTAATTACTTCCGTTTTATTGATGATCTGAGTCTGAACAATTTTAGTTCGAAAAAAAAATGACCGGATTCTCTCTGTTACATCCATCTATGACTCAACTCTTGGTCACATGATACGTTTAACACTAGATAAACCCACGAGCCAGCAAGCTAGCTAGCAACATGAGTAAGAACAAACGTCTTTGGAAGGAGGAAAAGGCCCAGTGAGGAGACAGAAGAGCCCACGACTTCCAAGAAAAAGAAAGCAATATTTAACAGACAACACCAGGAGTCCCACCATTAATACAGAAGATTCCTACGCAACAAGCCCACTCTGCTTAACATGCAGCGACCGGCTCTCTAATGAGGTAGTATTGAGTCTCTGGAGTATTGAGAAAGAATGTTAGCGAATGTTACTCATGTTATGTGGCTCACATTAAACCGGGCCGTGGTGTAATAAAGGTTGGGGGCGGGGGGGTCGCCATGATCTACTGGACTGAGATCTGACAGCTGTGGACGCTGTGGACGCAGTTAACGTCCGTTGTTGGTGAAAAGCAGACTTTTCCCGAGCCCGTCTGGTTCTAAAGAAACAGCACTGAGTTAATCTGCAACAAACAAGATTAAGACCAGAGACTCGCAGCCTTGTAACGTCTGGTCTGAGCCTCCCCGCTGCCGCCGCCGCTCCCCAACTCTTGCTGTGATATTAGAATTAAATCCTCCTCAGACGCGTCAACACGTCTGCTGACACGAGACGTCTGATACACGCAGAACATTTGACATCATTAGTGCGTCTGACACCGAGCTAAACGCCCGTTTCAGTCTAAACACGGTGATAATCCGGCACGAGGGGCGGAGTCGCCCGCGATCAAGAATCAAATACGCCACAAGCAGGCAATTTAAGAGAAGCGAAAAAGAGGAACGAACGGATCTGAACTCGCGGCGTTGTTCGCTGCACAATTGTGTTTCTGACGGTGACGGTCCAATTTGCATTTGACAAAACGAATAGAAAAAAAAGGAAACGCTTAAAATTCAGGTCACTGCTTCTCAAACAGCAGCGGCTATTATGATTTCCGGAATAAACAGCTGAGCCTATTGTACAGAGCAGCAATTAAACCTCCCCTCGCTGCATTTTAAATAGCGGACCGCCTTTTCATTACATATATATATATATATATGAATAATTAAAATAAGAAAAAATACATACATCATAATACAATAAAAACAGAAAAAAAAAAGTTGTTTCAGCCAATGAGTTTTAAGGGAGGGAACGAATGCCGATGTGGGAAGAAGTGCGTGGAAGACGGAGGGTGATAAGAGAGGATGTAAAATGGAGCCATACTAGGTGTGTGTGTGTGTGTGTGTATGTGTGTGTGTGTGTGTGAGAGAGGAGGGGTTGTTACAGCAGAGAGAGAGAGAGAGAGAGAGAGAGAGAGAGAGAGAGTGGGGACTATTATTGTGACAAATGATGTTTCATCGGCCGACTGCAAGCACAGGACTACATTAAGGCTCCGTAAATCACAGGCACAGGAGCCACTAAATAACAGTAAAGAGCAGCAGGGACGTCAGGCGGCAGCTGCAGCTGCAGCTGCAGCAGCAGCAGAACGAGGACGAGGACGAGGACGAGCGGAGCGCAAGGTAACGGTGAAAAAAAGGATTAGTGTGGATGATTGTAGCTGAATGAATCCTCTGGAGGGAGGGGGGGGGGGTAGCATCACCCAAAGTCTTCCTCATCTCTTTCTCTTCACCGCACGGTTGTGTGGGAGCGACGCGCGGAGCCTCGTATCGAGGCCCACGTACCGACGCGGCCGCTGCCAAAATACCACAACATCGCAACATCGTTCAGGGCCGTTTCAGTGGGAAGTTGCAAAAAAATAAAAAGTGGACCACAATCACTAACGCTGCTTCAGATCTGGAGCCAGATCTGGCCGATGGAGGCGGGGTCAGGTTTTTATTTTCTGGTTTGTGTGGTTGTTTTGTTTGGGGAGGGGGAGCTCACAAAGCGCTGCAACCTTGCTGCTGCTGCTGCTGCTGCTGCTGCTGCAGAGAAGGAGGCTCCACTAAGTTACGACGAAGGAGAGGCGAAGGAAGCAAGAGAGAAGCCACAGGGAGGACAAATGCTGGATGGATTTCACGGTGGTTCGTGATGAGTCATCCACACACATACACACACACACACACACGCGCGCGCGCACGCGCGCACGCGCGCGCACACACACACACACACACACACACACACACACCAGGTTTTTAGGTTTTAGGGGGATTTTTTTGAGCCCCTTGTTAGAGGGACGACCCCCTGAGTCCGACTTTCTGTGCGTGTCCTGTCAATTCAAGTGTGTAAAATTTGGCCTGATTCCTGATTTTTAAATTGGTGAAAGTTCGATATACTGCCCATAAATACCTTATTAACAGTGTATAATCACAGAATACTAAAAGTAGTTTGGTTTGCCAGTTAGCTGCCATCTTGCACCGCCATATCGTTAGCCTAGTAGCAAAATTGCCAAAAAGTCATTTTTTGGCGAAATTGTGAAAACTGAAAAAAAAATACCAATGTGCTTGCTAAAAAAAAATTTTTTTTCTTGTTTTCCAAAAACATTTAAATATGACTACTAAGGCGAATATGTTATCAGGCTAACAATATTTCTAAGGAAGCCTGGTGTGGACAATCCAGCTGCCTGACAGGGATTATTTAGGGTGAATGCGCGCGTCTTCAAATATACCAACAAAGAAGAAAGTTTGTTTTTTATTGTTGTTGCTGGTCACATTTTAATGTTCAGCCCTTCAGGGCCCCAACGGCAGAATGAGGACGACCGAGTTGCACTGCAACTCCCACGACTTTGAGCGGAGATCCAGGAAAACGTTGACTTTGCAGCCGCTCCTACTTTGACTTTTTAAACAATGCCACCTCGTCGCTCGCGCTGGCCGAGGCTGCGGCGCGGACGCAGCCGTTGTTGGCTTTGGATAATGGATTCTGACCAAGCGAAAAACCCCCGCTGACAGGAGGCGGCGGCGCTCCGCAGTCATTGCCAAAGATGATAATGGCGGAATAATGGCTCTTAAATGTTCCCCCAGAAGTGGACTGAGCCCATCACTCACTTCCTGCCAGCAACCTGACACTGAATGACATCATTTTTTACAGTTCATATTCAGACGCCAACGAGAGAGAGAGAGAGAGAGGGGGGAAAAAAAGCTTCCGCTGCCTTGATAACGGGCAGCTTGAGGCGCACTGAGAGCGCCGCTGTGCTCTGCGTCACGTGGCGACGGGCTGAGCTGGGTTCTGACTGGATTCTACTGGTTTGAACCCGGCCACCGCAACGGTCAGTCATCTCACCGAGATGCAAAACCGTCTGTGGCCCATTCGGACTGGCGGACTAAACCACGCCGTCACAAACCACCAGCAGCAGCAGCAGCAGCAGGCCCCGGGCTGAGGGGAGACACTGCCGGGCTTTTTCTGTTTCCCACCGAGTGGTGATGATGTCACCGGCGGATTGCCCCGGAATGGCAGAGCCGGAGGGGAGACGAGGCGCGGCGAGGCAAGCCGCCGCTGTGAGTTCTGCATAAATGGGGTCTGCCTCGGCGGTTCTTCACTGCGACTGAAGACGCTTTCATTGACTTTCCTCTGAGTCACAGCAGCATCCTGGGAGCCGGAGGAGAGTCACCAGACAGCGTTCCGCCCTGTGGCAGCTCCTCTGTATTCCTGATCTAATTCAATCATCACGTCTTTTTCCAATGGGGGACTTATTCATCATCATCATCATCATTATTATTATCATTATTATTATTATTATTATTATTATTATTATTATTATTATTATTATTATTATCGTTGTTGTTGTTGTTGTTGTTCTGGTTCTTATTATTGAGAATGAAACACTAGCCGCCTCGTGATTGGCTGCAGCTTTCAAGATGGTACTTGACTTGGCACAAGAGCACAATTAATTCCCCTGCACACAACCTACCCTGACAACATAACTGCCTCTAATGGTCTAAATAATAAGGTCAAACACAGCACATTTGGGAAGGCTGCAATTATTGACCGCCGTGTGGGTGAAAGCGGGGAACAAAAAAAAGTATTATTAATGTTTCAGTTTGAAGAAATGTCACAGTTTGGTGCTTGGCAGCGTGAGGGTTTGTTTACTGACTGAGGATCCGACTGGAGCCCAGGCGATTGGCTGGTTTTTCCCTCATCCATCCACTTCCTGTTGTCCTGCACCGCTGGCAACAACAACCATTTCCACTCACACTCACACAGACGATTCAGAGTTGCCAAACACAACAAACTCCAAACTCGGTGTAAACTCCGTGCAAACTGACAACACCCCCCCCCCCCTCCCCCCAGAGCCCGGGACTCCAACCTGCAACCTTCTGGCAGTGAGGCATCAGTGCAAACCGCTACGCTGCTGCTTCCCCCTGATCATGAATGCGCTCTTCATCACCAGAACGAGGGCAGTAAAAGAAGAACTCCGTTGTAAACCGCGGCCGCTCGGCTTTTTTAAAGTGCAGTGATCCTTCGCTCGCAGTGAATCATCCCATCACAATGCGTCGCTTCCTCGCTCACTCTGTCTGCCTGCTTCTATTCGGAGGGAGATAAAAATCTGCGGCCTTCTCTGCAGCTCCCCTGCTGCCAAACAAAGATAAGCCTCCGCGACCCACGTCAGTACTATTGACGGCGAGGCCGCCCCTGTCGTCTCGACTCCGGAGACGGGTTTTCGACAAATGACAACGTTGACGGGTGAGGGGGCGGAGCCAGACGGAGACATTGGTTTTGCTCACAAATGATCAACGACTAACGTCAAGGAAACGCAGAATGCTACTTGTACTGTCGACATGATTCAAATGATTTAAGAACAAAATATATAGATATATACACACAGACATATAGAAAAGTTATATGTAGTTATATACTGTTTATGGTTATTTTTTTTTAAACAAAACTAGACATTCAGGCTGCATTTGTAAATAAGAATCTGTTCTTAATTGCTTGCCTGAAAAAATAAAGGTTCAATAAAATAAATAAAAAATATATTTTATTGACAATTTCTTCGTCCAAAGATATAAACTGATAAACTGATGCAGCATTAAACACAGCAACAAGTTAAAACGAGTAGACAAATTCTACATCATGTACAGTGAAACAACAACTTAAAGGACCTGCAACCCTCTACAACCCGCTGGAGTATCTTGAATACACTTTGCAAGCTAGTTGAACATAACAAAACTCGCCTCTTTCATTTAGGTCTTAAATTATTCAACAATATTTTGATCCCGCAGTTCCGTTGCATAAACAAACAGTAATTCCGACAAACTCCATTCTTCTGTGTGTGTTTTGAGTCGTGCGACGTATCTTTGCTTCCAAGGGCGATGGCTCCTGAATTTAATAGTAAAGCCACTTATTGTGCACTTTGCGTCTCTCTAATAGCCGAGGTGGCGCCACTTGCCTGTAAATAATTCACCCCGATGCGGCTGCGTAAGTGCAAGACTTTGCCTTTTGTGTTTGTTTAACCACACACTAACTCTACTTTTTTCTCTGACTAGTTCTGCCCTTCGCCTGAGGGCACAGAATGCCTTTGCAGACAAATAGATAAAAAAAGAAATCATCAGGTTGCGTCTTTTTTTCTGTTGTATTATTAAGTGGGAAAAAAAGGACGATACTGTTGTTTTGCCTTGTGCGATATTCAAGTGACAGCAAAGCCAAACAGTAAAAAACGTGCTCGGCACAAAATGTTTGTCAGTTTGGTCTAAAGGTTAATGTTGGTTTATGCATAGGGCTCTTTAATGTAGGAGCTGCGATCAATCACTTAAAAACAACAATAAACAATATTGAAAATTGCTGTGGTTAATGTATTGTGAAGAGGACGGCGGCTGCAGCCTGCCAACCAACTCCTTGTGAGCGTTTTTTTTTCTTCTTCTTTTTTTTTGTTGTTGTCGTCCGTTTGTCGCTAAAGGTCTTTGGGACCTCGGAGAATAGCTTGACCTACTGCAGCTGAATCCCCTTCTCAGATGTTCAGTAAACACACTAACGGAAACAAAATGGGACCGGACAGAAACTCCACTCTGGGGAGACACATCCGGTAGAAAATATTAAGAAAGATTCATCAGCCTCCAAACAGCTACCCACCAAAAAGCCTTCACCATCATAAACTATAACTGTAAAACTGATGTCTGTCTGATATGTATTTTGCCTCTTTTTTTTTTTTTTTACCATTCTTGCCATCATCTCTGGGTTTTTAAACAATTTAACAATTTATTGATTATTAATTCACTAATTCTAATAGATGGACTTGAATTAGACCTGCTCATGGAAAATACTGCATTTAAATCCGCCCACGCTCTCACCCCCTCACCCATTAGGGAAACAGAATTGCAGATTTAAGACGAGCCAATCGGATTTTGCCATTATGGCTGGAACCCCAGCTACCTGTTTGAAACTCCCGTCTTTGGTCAACACTAAACCCCGCCCCTTTTACTCATGAAGCATGCTCATTGGTCCGCTCATACTCCAACCCTATGGCAATGACCCAGTGTGTTGGAATTAGCAGCATTTGATAGTAAGAAACTCCTGACAGCTGCTGTGACGTCAGGGTCTGGCAATGACTTCTCGCCTATACGTAAACATTTTTTTTTCTTTTCACACACTGGGCATGCAAAAAAAAAGGAAGATTTTCAACAAGCGTGTGCAGGATTTCACAATATACAGTATACATGGCAGAAGAGTCAGTGGTGATGAGTGTGTCAGGGCAACGCCTGTTTGCATTTTGATATTGACTGACTTTGGAAGGTGTAATCTGAGCGAGACAAAAAAAAAATGCTCCACATTGTCTGAGCAGCAGAACTCTTGGCTTTGTTCACCATTATCACACGGACAGGCTATTTGCTTGTCGCCCAAATTAGGCCACATCTCACGCTATTTCTTTCCCGTAATGTGTCATTTTGCTCTGATATCATCTCTCGTCCTGCTCTCTGCGCAGTTTTATGGCCTATTTCCTCATTTCCACAGTCTTTATCTCTCACTCTGTCATTTTGTGGAGTTTTTTTTTCTTTTTTTCCCCCTCTCCCCGCCTCTCTCTGCCGGCTGACCTCTTCATCTCGCCCCGCATGTTCCCTCTTATCAAAAGCCCGCCTTGGCTGTTTCGCAGACCCGTCTTCATCGCGCGCAATGTGTCAGGCCGGCATCAAATATAATGAATTACAACGGGTCCATTGGTGGTGGCGGCGGTGCTCCGGCTGCCTTTGTGCTGCGGAGAATACAAGTTTAGAGGATTAAACAACATAATCCCCCCTCTTCTAAAGTCGTGTTCTTCCGAGCAGATTTGCTCTTTTTAAATCCATATTTTTACAAGGGTTTTTAAAAAATAAATCCATATATATATATATATATATAGGTATATATAGAAATTAATAGGAGAAGGAATCAATTCTGGGGGAGAGTTACGATTTAAATGAAATCAGTCAGTAGGTGCTTGGGGGTCCAAATGGACACCGTGCACGTGGAGCCGCCTCCTGTCTTCTTCCAGCCTCTCGCTCCGGAATGACCGGGAACACATGTGGTTTATGTGATAACATTATGAAGAGGTGATTGAGGGGTGGAGCAATGTAACTGCTCAAAGTGCCCCAGCGATTTGTACTTCATCCCCTGACACCTCGCACAGACAAGTTTCTAAATTCTCCTGGCAGCAGTTGACTTGGGAAGTTGACTCAATCTGCAGCCGCTAATGATTCCGCAGCAACATTAGACACTTTGCAGTGCCGCAAGGTTTTTTTTTTTTTTTTTTTTTTTTCTCACAGTGGCAGGGAACATCAGTGTTTGGTCCTGGGAGGTCGAGAAAAATTAAATGTGTAACAACCAGGACGGCGGGGGAAATACATTAGGAAGTTAGTCTAATGTAGCCCTTCTTATGGGATATTAAATACAGTAAAGTTGGGAAATGTTTTCCAGTTCACCAACAACAGGAAAAAGAAAATATGAGATATTTGGAAGGGATTTATAAATTCATACCAGGATAACACAACATGTTTGATGAACTCCACGTCATCCCATATTTTCTAAAAGTAATAGTTTTCCAACAACAGTCTGCCTCGCACTAAACTATACAGAAATATATAATAAAATAAAATAAAAAAAGCTCACTCTTTGAGGAAGTGTCTGCCAAACCAAGCGGTTCAGGATCTCAGCCCTTTCTGATGTCACTGATACCCGTTTAATTGGTGACAATCCCAGAGATTGCCTTGGAATTCTCCAGCGAAGAGTGAAAAGCGAGAATAATTCCCCTTTTCACCTTCACATTTGGCTGGAGCTGGACGGCTGCGTGGTCGCCGCTGCGCAGGACTGGAGGCATCTCGGCAGCATCTCGGCCTGGAAACACAACCAACACGGGAGGCTTCCACCTCGAGCCGTGTTGGCAAACGGCATCGCAGCCACCTGTCGGCACAGCTTGAAGCCGCAGCCGGACACCTGCTCTGGTGCAGGTAGGTGTTCACACACGTCTCCGGGTAATTCATCCACGTCCGTCCCACAGCCAGGACCGGCCTTCCTCTGAGCTGTCAGAACGGCCTGATGGCTCTGATTCATTACCGCCGCCGCCGCTACATCCTTTTTGCTGAGTCAATGCAGCAAAACAATGTCAGGTTGTAAATAAAACCAAAAAGGGAACCTGTGCTGGTGTAACTCTTGGTTCCTGGCGACAGAAAGCGATGAACTGCATCACCCTCAGGCAGCGATTGCACGTCGCTCTGAGATTATTGAGCAAAGTGTACACAACACAACACATGCGACCGTTGGAAAAGCAAAAAAACTGAAAATCTGGAAATGTGGGATGCGAAACTCTTGGCAACTCCTGCCAACTCTGGGCAACATCTCCCCCCAGAGTGGGAAGTGTGTGTGATTTCTTTCTCGCCAAAATACTTTTTCACCAACAGGTGAACATTTTTTGACATTCAAGAGCTGATATGATATTTTTGGAAAGTAGATAATATTACAAAACGTACAAAATTTCACTGACCGATGATACTCAGACGGCCGTTTCTCCAGAGAACAGAGTGAGGATAGAATGATAAAACCAACCGTCTATACAGTAGGTGTGTATTTACCTTGGTGGCCAGGAGACTCTCGTTATACTGGCTATAAAATGGAATCTCTTCACTATATTTACTTTACCCTTCTATTAGCAAAAGCTGGAGGATACATTTCATTAATAATTCATACCTTTGACATGTAGTAAGACGTCTTAATTATTGGAAGCGGAAAACCAACAAATATAATTATTATGATTTGTTTTTAATTCAGGCTACTCCAATGGGTAATGATGCCAGCTGTTTACCACCAAAGGAGTCTGACGAGGGGCCCCGAGGAGCAGTTACGATTACAAACAAAAGAAGTTATGTTTAATTCAGCGATCTGTACCGAAAACCAACATTTGCAACTCGGTGCATCTACATATTTAATCGTTGGGACCTGCTCACTTTGGGAGTGCGTGCACACTACGTAAAAAAAAATGTGAATTTACGGCAGCAACGCCCGTCGATGAAGTTAATGGCGTGAAGGAGGAAAAGTAAACAAGCCGTAGGGAGGCGGCTTGAAAACGGCTTTTTTTCCCCTCCAATCTTCAATCCCACGCTGGGGAGTTCAGCCGCAGCAAGTCGTTCGGATGGTCGTAAAACGCGTGCCGGTTGTTTCCCTAATGCACAACACACTGATTTAAAGTTCAGGTCACCAAAAACTTCTTCCATGAAATCTAATTCCTTTAATAGCCAGCAGCTGGTCCAACGCCCACCTGCTCTGGTTGCTGTAATTAAATCACAGCTCTGCAGAGCTGTCAAAAGAACAAGACAGAAGAAACCGAAGCGGTTCAGACTCATTTGAGAACGTGGGATGCGGGAACGGTGAGCTCACCGGTCATTAGCTCTCCTGCTGCACACCATTGCATCGCGTTTGTGTATTCTGACGGAGGACACGCGCACCGCCGGATCAAACCGTGCGCTTCTGAGCCGCATCCAAAACCCTCCGAGGAGGAGGAGGAGGAGGAGGAGCCACGGGCCCTTCCCCCGACTGATCTAGTCCCTCCTCGACGTTGAAAAACAAATGAGCTCATTATCCTTGGAAAGCTGGGCACATAGGAGCAGCATGCGTGACGAGCCAAGCCCTCCGATGTGCCAAGCTGGAAATGTCAGCGCGCTACCTTGAGAGCGCACATTAAAAACTGCGGCGATAATGGCTGTCAGAAGGCAGATACCCATTACCAAGTCCATTAAGCCAGCCACACTTCTGCCTGCCTAAAAATAATAATACCGATAATCAAATGAAACCCTGAAAAACACGGGGGATGTTAGTGTCTGGGTATAGAAATCGCAGAGTGACAAACATCACAACGCAACAACTCCTGGGCGATTGTGTATCTTTCCGAGGTCGAGGAGACACGCGTGTGAGTAAGCAGAGGTCACCAACCTTTTGAACCTCAGAGCTACTTCATGGTTACTGAGCCTTATGAAGGGCAACCAGTCTGCTACACTCTCCTGAAATAACACATTTTCTCAGTTAGCCTTGAGTTATACATTACTATTATAATACTAATATTATTAATGATACTGATCCATGTGAAGACAATAATCACATTAATGAGTTCTCAATAATTATCAACAATGACTTAACAAGATTGGATAAAATTACATTTTAGACACAGCTCAATACAATGTGCTAATCTTAAAACAGGCCTGCAGGGGGCGACTCATGTCTTCCTTGGGGGGGCTATCTGATCCCGCAGGTACCGTGTTGGTGACCCCCGGTGTCAAGAAACACATCCTGACTTCATCACTTGACCCGCAAAACAGCTGTGCTAGAAGCCCCAAATTTGACGTGGCTGTGTCTCGAGGGTTCCTGATGAACCTCCAAGTAGCCCCATGTCTCTTTTTTCATGTCTGGCGTGAGCGTCGAATCGTTCCGCAGCTACTCGCGGAACGATTCCACAGCCAAAAGTGCCCAACAACAAAGAACACTGGCCACCGCCGGACTCCTGAATTCTTCTTTTCGTCCCTGTCAAATATTTGTCCATCCTGTGTACCTGAGCAGCGTTTTTCTTAGCTACAACCTACTGAACACTTTTTGTTAATTGTTCCGACGTGGAAAAAGTTCCGACGTGAAAACATTGGTTCCCCCGGGCGCCCCGTCTCCCTCCCGCCCGGTGTTTCGCTTTGAGAAACACTGCCTTAAACACACATGTTAAAAAATAAAACGCCTGAGAACGTCCAGGTTAAATGGTCAACCTGCTTTCAAAGGCGCACAATAAATATTTAACGCCTCCTTATGGAGCCGTGTCGAGCTCACTCCTGTTTTTTCCGTGTTTAAGGCAGCGAACCCTGGTCGCCTGCAGAGACAAAAAAAAAAAAAAAAAAAAAAAATCATCCAGTTCTCACTGTCTCAAACCCCCAAAAGGTCCACTGGACTGGTCCTTTCCCCGACTGAGTATCCAATTTCCTGCTCATCTGCTTCCCCATTTGTTCACTTTGTTCCTCGCTCGACGGCGAAACATGGCGGAGGAGGTCCATCATGCATAAAATGAAACTGATGTTCTTCAGAGGTGAGAGCGCACCGCGTCGTACTGCTGATGCTTTTTTTTTTTTTTTTTGCCAGTCAGAGTGCATGGGCTTCACCCACACACACACACACACACACACACACACACACACACACACACATTTGCATATTTAAAAAAGAAAATCCCTTTCAACTTCTCACGGTCGTGCACGTACTGTGAGACGCCCCCTGCTTGACAGCTGTGTCGTGAGGTACCTGCAAGATTCAGAGTGTCACCGTGCGCACGTGCAGGTGTGCAGCATTGGGACGGAGAGGAGCTGCGGCAGGCTGTAAAACGCAAACAATACGTTTACATAGTAAACTGAACAAATGACGGGATGGATTGGAATTTCCCGCAGGACTCGGTGGCACAAAAACGTAACGTTGTGGAAGCGACGCAGCGATACCTAAATGCACAGGTAGATGGCGCACCATCAAGTAACCATCAGGTAAGCTGAAGTCGTTTTTTTCTTTTTCCCCCGCTGTATGATTGTCCTCCTCTTCTGAATTGCCCTGTAATTCTCCTGCCACGGCGATCATTTCCAGCGACGGCTGACATTTAAGATGCGTTTGTATTCGACGTGTCAGCTTTACAAAAGCTCATTCTGACTTTAAAGCCCTGGCACCACTCGGTGTATTGCATCATTCATTATCTCACAGGCTTCTCACACTACGGTAACGTCAGCGGGATCACGAGAGTTGTAGCAAATGTAGTCATTTTTTTGGTTTCTTTTTCCGGACACTCAGTCAGCGTGTGCGGGTTACAAATTTGGAAAACAAAGAGATCTCGCAGTTGCTGTCTGCCGTCGATACTTCCACACAGCGTTTGTAGAGTCTGCAGGATGCGAGACAAGAGTGAAGAGCCCAGTTGGCGATACGGTGAACATTGAGAGCGGACCGTTGTTGAGGAGAACCAACAGTTCCCTGATGTGAGCGGTCCAGTTCGGTAGCCATAAAAAAAATAAAAAATCCTCTAATTGGGCAACGCCTGCAGCGGTGGCAACGCAGGAAGCATCGCGGGGACGTTATTAAAGATTACTGAACAAGACATGACAGAGTGAGGTTTGGACACCAGTTCAAAAAAAGTGCTTCCATTGTGTTCAAGTGTGGAATCATTTTTTTGGGTTGCAACTTGAAGGGTGGAGAGAGAACAGCAGCAGGGATTCATACAACAATAACAGCATGTGACGCCAAACAAACCCAGCCGACGCCAGGGGTGACGCAACATGTGCCATGAACCCGCTGTGTAGTGGCCGCTGTGTAGTGGCCGCTGAGCGGCATAAACCAGAAGCTACTTGGTATCAGCCATGTCCGTTTGCCAACTCCCTGGGGATGAAAAAAGCTCCAGAGACTGCCCCTATGTGATGTCACAAAGGGCGCTGACGCCTTCCTGGGAGCTGACAACGCTCCCAGTCTGGTGTTGGCTCCGCCTCCCTGCGGCTGTTCTTTTTCCAACTTCCTAAACGTATTTCCTTCAAATCACCAGTTTCAGCAGGAAGCTAAACCCATGTGTTTTAGCTGGAGGCTGCAAACAGAAGGCTAAAAGTACTGTTTTCATGAGACAAATGGAATTTTCCGGTTAATTTAATCACGTGGGATGCCGCTCCACTAGACTCTGTGATAAAAATAAATCTCTGAAAATGGGTGGAATATAATCAGGGACCTTTGATGTCCTGGATTAACGCCATCTGTTTTCCACTAATGCCTTGTTTACAACAACAGAAAACCTCTCAGGGCGTCGGTGAAGTTTCATCCAACCTGAGATTAACCTCATCCTGCTCTGACGCCGCCCGGGTTCTTCTCCCCACAGTGAAATATCACTTGTGCCAGTTCAACAGGTGGGCGGCGGAGGCGGTCACGCCGGGCCATCTGCTCCAGCGGAGTCACCAGGTGAATGTAAGGAGACGGAAAGAGGAAATATGATCCGCTTTATGTCGTCCCTAAGTAAGCTGTCATCCCCCATAATGCATGAGGGGAGCGGGCGAAAGCAGCTCTATTACCGTGTTGATAGCATCAATTTGAGGTGTCAGTGCAGGGGCGAGCTGCTAGCGAGTCCTGCTCGGCCGATGGCTCTGCTTTGATTAGCATCACAAACCAGCCGTTCATTTCCCTCCACGTCCACGGGACGCATCCTGCAGCAGCAATTACATTTATTAAGGGCTTCACTCACTTGGATTTCCCTTTCTTTTCTTTTCTTTTTTTCTACCTCAGCCACATGCTGCAGAGGCCTTTGAGTTTGTAGGGAGGACTGCCTCGTTTTCTCAGGCTACGCCCCTACAGAAGCAACACGAGACGATTGGAAAACTTAGTTTTCAGCCTGATCAATGTACACTCGTGGGCCAAAACCCATGGATGTATTATAAGAACTGGATACCCGACTGGCAATATGGCAGCGTGACGATTTTTCCGAGTGGCCACTCCAGGTACTGCAGCCAAAAAAATCCCATGGGCCCAAAAATGCACTGGGTAAATAAATGGGCCGCCAGCACAGTGTACCGGGTCTGGGTACACTGTGCTGGTGTCGATGTAAAAAAGTCTAGTATTTCTTTTTAGTACCAAAAGTGGCTGCAACGTTTCTTGAGAAGCAATTATCTCAGTTCCTGACTCCGTCTCAACTCGGTTCCCCTGATTGGTTGAGCTCAAACTCTTCCATCAAAGTCAAGCACGAATCTGCCGTCTTGACGAGAACGCTTTATTAATATTACTGACGTACTCATCGGAATATTAGCCAAGGTAATATTGATCAATAGTCCTAAACTTGCTCACAAAAATACATTTTTTTGGAAAGAGGAATTTCTCTGACCAAAGTGACGATTCTCAAAGCTGAAGCACTGATTTGCCATGGAAACCCACCAAAAAACAAAACCAAAAAACAGCAAATTAGAAAAAGACGAAGCAGCTTGATAGTGATTAATAGCCTGAAATTAAATCACCAGGGACATAATTGATGGAGATATTCATCAATTTACATTTTAATAACTATCAGCTCGTTGATAACACAGCTACCAGCGCGGAGACAATGAAGCCGTTTTGACGATTAAAACTGCAGAAAACCCCCTCGGTGGCTTTACAACAATGCATTGTGGTTAATATTTCAAACGAAGGTGGCGACAACGCGGTTGCAGGTTGGCTGATCAGAGCCGTGCGTGACCCAGCGGAACTGCCCTCTCCTACACCCCGCCGCTGGGCGACTCCCACCACTTCCTGTCAGTCTCCCGGGTTTCTAAAACGTCATGCGTGTAATCTCTCGGAAAAAAAAACAAACTTTTAACCCCGTCACCCTGTGCGCCAGCCTCCCCGGTCCACGCCACCTCTGATTGGATCCCTTCGACAGCAGGGCGCCCCGGTCTCGGTCTCACAACACTTTGTGCAACAGTAGCAAACTCGCGAAACCAATCAACATTCATTACCGCCGAGCCGAGCCGTTCAAAGTCAAGTGCTTTTTATTCCTACACCTGCTGTCTCTGATGAGGGGGTTGTTTCACCTCCCAGCCTGGAATAATCATTACAGCATCCAAGGTCTGCCTCGGAATAACCAGGAGGTCTCCAGTGAGCCCGCCTATAATTAGATGTATGCGGGCGCTGGCAGGGAGACCGCTGAAATCTACATAAGTAAAAGTAGTGGGGAGCTGTGAATAAATTGCCGGCCCCTGCAGGAATTCTCCATTCTACTTTTCTCTGTTTTTTCTTTTTTTTTTTTTTCATGATTAGCCTTGAAATACGACACACCAACGAGACGACCAAGCCGTTTGGCAAACTGGAAGAGAGAATGTGAGGAAAAGGCACCAAGAATTTAATCAGACAAAAGGACCTGAAGGAGGGAGAGCGTTTGAATTAAAAAAAAAAAAAAAAAAAAAAAGATTGTGTTGAAAATCTTGTGTGTGAAGTGGGTCTGGACGTCACTCGCAGTCTCAGAGGCCAACTTTTAAGAGTCTATTTTTTATTTTATTTATTTATTTTTAAATTAGATGTTGGGTTTATTGGCCTCTTCTCTCCCAGGAGGATTTCACCATCGACTTCACTCTGTGCCGACCCTTGTGTAACCAGTGCAACACAATACAACACAACACAACACCACAACCGCCAGCTAGTCTCAGTCACTCCAGGAAATCAAGAAAAGCCACTTGAACACTTTCCAGTCATTTTTTTTTTTTACTACTATTTGCTATTCATCCTTTAATTGTTGCTTTTTTATCTGTGTTTGTGTGTCTAGCGTTGGTTTGCCGGGTGGTTGTGTGAGCAGTTCAGTCAGTAAAATCAAGCTGAGCACTGTCGCAGTGTCGTCATTTGAGAGTTGAGCCTCAGATTCCCTCTTTGCCACCGTCACACGCTGGTCGTCTGCTGTGCTGGAGATTTTTTGGGGGATTGTGTATTGTTATTGTAGCTCAGGCAGAGAGTCCCCTCTCACTTTCCCCTTGACACTCCATGAGATCAGCATAAACCTTAAAACCATCTGCTTTCTTGAAAAATACTTTCAATGTAGTTTGCAGACTTTTGTTTCTAGTATGTGTGTGTTTTTTCTCACTGTGGTTGGAAAGTGTGAAATCATATTTCGTAATTCAACAGACTCAAAAGGGTATCTTTGAAGAAATATATATAGTCTCATGAAATTGATGATAAAAGCACATTAATCAAATTTCAAGAGTGGTTTAAATACAAGGAGGGGGGAAAGAAACCCTTTCTGCCAAAGAAGTTCCAGTAATAAGTGATCAACTGTTCGGAAAAGTTGCCTGAAATACAACAAATTGGATCAAAGCGAAGTCCAATCAAACGCTGCTGAAGCACAATCCAAAGAGCAATGAAATGTGACGTAGAGAGAAAGAAAAAAAAAAAAACCCAGCTGCTGAGTAGTTTCTCTGCAGGAAGTGTTAACAAGTGAGGAGGATCATCCGGAGCGGGTCACAACCAATCAAACGGCTCATCAGTGGACAACCTCCCTCTCCATCCGACTCAACCGCTCGCTTTATTCAATTTACAGGCTTCCAGCGCGGCACTGGGGGGTTTCTAATTGGCCCGTGAGGTCTCACTTGCGGCTCTAATGGGAAACCTGACTGGAGCTCCGCCTCTTCCACTCAGTGCCGGCCGTCCTCCTCTCCTCGTAATCAGGCCTTTTGTTCAGAACGAAGGCAAAACGAAGTTCATTAAGTTCACTCGACGTCGTCATTTCACCTGATTGACGAGTCGCCACCCCCTTCGACCCCCCCCCCCCCCCCCCCTCTGCGGAGCTGCAGTTTTATTTAAAGGGGGGCAGGAGCAAAATACCCCGTTGTGGGGCGCGCCAACCCTTTAACACAGCGGCGCGGTTCCCCCTCGGCGGAGCTCATTGTTCTCCTCCTCTTGCAGAACAACGGCGGCGTGACTGAGCTCCCAACGTGTGAGAGTGATTTTATCGAGTGGGATGAAACGTGTGAGAGGAAGAGAAAAAAAAAGAAGGCAGCTGTGGCGTTAACAAGAGTTAACAAGAGACTGATGACATACGTGAGCAAGACCTGACACACACACACACACACACACACACACACACACACACACACACACACACACACACACGCCTCTCTTTTCAACATTCAGTGACTTTCATAGCCGACCTGTTTGCCTTCCTCCCTGACGCCGCCTGATGGTCAGGCTCTATAACTGCGACGCAAAACGTGTTTTTTTTTCTCTCGTAACTTTCCGTTGACGGCATCGCCGTTGCTGCAGCCGACCGTTGACTGTGATGTTGCGCAGACACGCAGCACTCCAATGCAGCATCCTCCGTCTTTCAGAGCTCAAACAAAGCCTCCGCCTTTTGTTCCCTCCTCCTCCTCCCAGCGTGAGTCTCATGTACATGCTTCATCTCCTCGGCCTCTTCGCTCCGTCTCTCCGTCTCTCCGACGCCTGCCGCCTCTGGGTTTTTCGCTTTACGTCTCCTCGACTTGCACGTCGCCCACCTCTTCCAGGCGCTCATCGCTCCGGGCTGTCGCAATCTGATCTCCCGTCAGATACCAGCACAACGAGAAAAAGGAATGACTACATATATATTTACTGTAAGAAGTGAAAAAAAGAAGAAAAAAGAGCGACGCTCCTTTGATCAGGAAGTTGCATCGCCGCGCTTCGGCGCTGGAGCAACGCACCGTGTTGGCGTACGTGAGACCCACGTGCGCTTCATTCAGTGCAACTCTGGTCGCCTCCGCTATCGCAGAGGAGATCTGGCATTCCGTGCACAAGAACCTCGGCGTATCTCATCCCTCGCCGCCGTGGCCCCGCCCCACAGTGAGAGGGAGCGGCGGCTCACCCAGACGTCTGCTCCTGCAGGGTAACGCCAGCAGCGCAGCGTTTCATTAAAATCGATCTCCGGAGATGTATTAGGAAAGAAATGTGAAGAAAAAGCCCAAAAAAGAAATTAAACGTATGAGAGCAAAGACGATACCAGCCAAAGTAAACTACAGTAGTTAGGGAGGTTTGGGAGTGAAATGCAAAGAGCGGAATTGAGGTCGAAGTCAATGGTGGGTGCACAGAAACGATGCAGGCCACAATAGAAGAGCCCGAGACAACAGAACCACAAACCTAAAAGTTGTTTCCATTGAGAGAGGAGGAGAAGGAGAGCTGCCGTTTGACAGGAGGATTTTTGACTTCTCATAATTCGTTTAGTTTGCGCCGTCGGGGCCACTTGCTGTATCAGTCAGTTCATTTATTTGATCTGTTTGTTTTATTTTGAAAAAAATAAGTGTGGTTTTATTTTTGTATTTTATTTCAACTCCCCAACATCCACACACACACACACACACACACACACACACACACACACACACACACACACGGCCACTAGGGTGGAAACACATCAGCTCCGCCGCTGCACCAGAGCGAAAACACAACGAAAATTAGCAGCAAGTGACCAGCTGCTTTTCCGAGCCGACATGCGAACGTGTCCGAACTCCCGAGGAACAACAGAACGACGCTGCGCTCGTCTCCGTGCGTCAAGAGGGGACGGGAAAACATGTCAAATGTAAAAAAAAAAAAAAAGAAAAAGAAAAAGAAAAGATTCCAAAGGGGGGAGAGGAGGAACGTGGAGACAGACGGAGAGTTGTGCCAGGGACTTACAGATGGGAGGAGGCAGGGCTGGGGGGTGGGGGGTGTTAGTGAAAATCTTTTTGCATTCCTGCAGCACAGCAGCCGGGTGGCGCCGTGCACCGAGGGCCATACATCCTCATTAGAAACACTGCCACCACCGCACACAACAGCACAATGGCAGAGCTACACACACACACACACACACACACACACACACACACACACACAGACGCACAACACGCTGGCCGGAGTGCCTGCACAATGGCAGAGCGGTCTCCTGTTAGCCGAGGGGAGAGGGGGTGAGGGGGGGGCAGAATGAACACGTATCTAAAAATATGACAGTGTCAGCCGCGATATTCCGAAACGCTGTTCATCTCTTTGGAATCTGTCAGAAAGAGGGAGAAAAAAGTGTGTAGTTCCTCCCCAAACTCCTGAGACAGTCAACGACTTACGTAACTGACTGGCAACCCGAGGAGGAGGAGATGGAGGTGGAGGAGAAGGACGGGGAGGAGGAGGAGGAAGATGGGGAGGAGAAGGATGTAGAGAAAGAGGAGGAGGAGGAGAAGGAGGAGCAGTGGGAATTTCTCTAATGTGGAAACACAAGACCGGCTTTTTCTTCTATCAGTGCGTAGTAGAAATCATCGTCTTCTTCCGACTAAAAACGCGCACGTGCATAACAACCACACACACACACACACACACACACACACACACACACACACACACACACACACACACACACACACACACACACACACACGCACACACACTAAGTTGCTCCGCGAGAGGCTGACGTTTTCTTGAACCTGCCAGCAGTTGTGCGATTATTCAAAGGTTATTCAAAGGAAACAAACACACAAACGAAAAAGACAGCGACACGTCCTCCTCTTCCTCCTCCTCCTCTACCACCTGCACCCCTCCCTCTCATCTAGTGACAGCGGCTCTGATAAGAGCAGCTTTTTTTTGTTATTTTGTTTTCAATTTCAAGGCCCTTCAGGCCGGAGCAGGAAACCTAATAGGCTCTTAAGTGCTGCAGAGGAAGAGTCAACATCGGTCAGGAGCCTCGCAGGCATCATCACCTGGCGGCTCCCTGGCAACTCCAGAGGTGAAACACTGAGGTAGCAGACGCTCCTTGTTGTGCAATTGCTGTAGTGTATATGCTATGTGTTTTTTTTATGGGATGGTTTTGGACGTACGTGAGGTTTTACTGCTAGGAGTACAGATAATCTGTCAATAAAACAGTGACTGCACGCTGTTAAATGATGAATCGATGACCGGAGACTCGCTTGTTATAATAACCAGACAATGCAACCGCAGCTCATGAAGGGTTTTCTCACCTAAAGTTTATTTGCTCCGGGCCCAAAAATCGTTCAAACGGATCGCAGTTACGCTTGGATTTCACGCAGGCAAAATGTCAAGCGAAGAAAAATCTACCGACCGAAACTCACAGAGAGGAACTGTTTTCAACCTCACGGTGCACACACTACCTTTACAAAAAAAAAATAAATAAAAAATGACAAGTCACACAACAACAAAATGCGCTGCCCTCTGGTGGCTCTCAAGGAGACGTCAACACGCAACGCTAGCTGCACTCGGGTTAGCGTCAAGGGTCACAAAACTTTGCACTTGAGTTTGTTGGCAGCGAAGGTGATCCAGTCAAGGAGCAACCAGGAGCAACCAGCAGCAACCAGCAGCAACCAGCAGCAACCAGCAGCAACTCACGTGTTCGCAGTGGCCCAAAACCAATCCGACAATATTTACAGACAACAAATATCGTCTTACTCTCGCTCTGCGGGACAACCATCTGCCTCACGACCTCAAGGAAAACGCACCAACTGCACAAACGAAACCTCCAAATGCTCTGATGCCTGAATCACTCCATCATCAGGCTCATTTACAGAGAAAACAATGGAGAAAACACACACACACACGTACACATTCCTCTGTTAAACAGTAGCTTTGAAATACGTCCTTGAACGACCCTGATGCTGAAGCGTGTGGCGGAGCCGTCTAACAAGCAACGCATGAGCGAGAAACTCTGAGGCCACGTTGGTCTTCTCCGTAATGAGATTAGTTATTTTAGGAGCCATCTTCGGCTAAAAATAGCTCCTCAGTAGAACAAAGAAACGCTCAAACATGCCCGAGAACACGGTGGTGACGGACTCCGACGTCACGCACTCGGCAGGGTTCACGCAGGTGAGTAAAAAAAAAAAACACAGATTTGTTCGACGACTCTCATGCGGGCAGGCGGAAGAGGTCTTTTTTTTTTAATTAGGGCGGAAAATTTGCAAACAGCAAACGGAAGCAACGAGGCACAGGTCAAAGTTCAAACACACACAAAAGACGAATCGCAAGACGGGGGCAGGGATTTTTATTTTGCTTGAAATGAAAATATATTCACTGGGTGCCTTCTATAGGAGCCGCGACACGGTTTCAATGCGCTAAGAAGAAAACACTTTGTCTCAGTGGAGCTGCTCTCACGGAGCCTGTTCTGTTTCAAGGTCACAGTAATTCTGCCGACAGTTTGGAGCTTGAACAACAAACCGAGAGAGCATCGAGAAGTCACACCAAGGAAAGATGGAGGGGGTCCAAAAGCTGAATCTACTATAAAAACTGAGACTGCAACAAGGTCTCACACCTTCTGCAAACACGACAAATTCAATAAAGAAGAAACTGAAAAAAGAGAAAAAAAAAATCCCAGATTTTGTAACAAAAGCTTTTGCAAAGTCGAAATGTGTGTCATTTGAAAAAACTGTCCTCGCATGTCCAAGTCACATGATACGATGCGGGAGCCGTCTCCTCAGTGCACGTTCTAATCCAGCAGGTGCAACAAGAGGTCCTGCTGCATTGCATGAGAAACCAACGCTTCTCCAGTGAAACTGCTGATTTTTCTCATCACAATTCCTCAGCATTTTCAGGGTTCCAGTTTTTCCAGCACGGCTTCCGTAACACGCCGATGTTGCCTTTGCGTTGGGAAAAAAATAGAAACATAAGAAAACACTTTTTTGTTGTTGTTGGATTTCACTGAATGGAAAAGCAGTCATTGCTTCACAACGTTTTGTTCACTTTCTAAAATATTGCCGAGCCTTTGCTCCACTTTGTAGTAGAAATGCGGCGAGTGAGGCGTCTGACAGAATAGAAGAAGAAGAAGAAGAAGAAGAAGAAGAAGAAGAAGAAGAAGAAGAAGAAAAGCATTAAATAAGACTCAGCCACTGACACCAGTGCACGGGGAGTTGCGGTGTCACCTGAAGGTGACGTGCATGTTGATAAAGTAGGGCGTCGTGGTGCTCTGCTGTAGATTCAGGGGGAATTAAGGAGTCACTTTGCAGAGTTTTTTGATGCCTGCTTGGGTTTGTGAGACTCGTCAGTAATGAGGAGATTCAGGGATCTTTTCTCCCCACCCCCCCACCTCCTCCACCGCTCCCTCGTGGCGGGGCATTAAAACCCGTCTTGACTGGAGCTGACAGGTTGTGCAGGAAGCGGAGAAAGGTAAGCTCTCCCCGTGTCACTTTCATGAAATTAGTGGGGAGAGACGGCGGAGAAAGTCCTTGGCTGTTCACGCCGCCGAATGAAAGTGCTAAAGCCGGGACTTATGACACTGGAATACAATGTCTCAAAGAATCAGCACAGATATGTGGCGTAGCGCTGGAGAAAACTGGTCTCCCGCCGTCTGTGCCATAGAGAAACTTTATAATGAGAAGAACTGAAACGTAAGCGTCCACTGAAATGAACAGAGGGAAAGAAACAGTCCTCATGTTGCTGCTAAATGTAATGGGGATAATAAAGCTCCTCTGGGAGCCTGAAATCATCCCTCTGTGATGTCACAACGGGCACCTATACCACCTGTCACAGGTCAGTGAGCAGCATCCCCCAGCTGGGTGTTGGCTCTGCCCACTGAGGCCACCTTGTTTCAATTGTCCTACCAACCAAGCAGCAGTTTTAGCTGCAGGAGGCTGCAAACACAGGGCTAAATACAACTTTGCCTGTATTTCTCTGGAGGTTTATGGATTTTTCTCAGGTAATCCAACATTCGAATGCGGGATGAAAAACTGAATATATGTGGGTTTTTTTTTTTAAACTGGTGAAATTATGGGCCATTTGATTTTCTGCGCCTCGTCGTGACGATGGCACCTCGCCGGATCGACTTCCGGCACTTGATACGAGCCGGCTGGCCGGCGTCATTTCATACGCCTGTGAAAAGTGGCGGATCTATGCAAAATGATTTTTGTGAATTGATCACGGACGACCTCTCCAACAGCTGAGCAGCCACTGATCTCAGCGCAGCTAAGTGTGAACCCCCCCCCCCCTCCCCACCCAGTGTGAACCAATGAGGGATCAATTCCAAGTGCTTCTAATTGACAAAGACTCATTGACAGGAGCCGCTGACTGCAGGCACCATTATGACAAATTATGTCTTTTTTCCCCCCTTGAGGGAGCTCACATGAAAATTGAAACTCAACATTACTGCCAATATTTCCTCAGCTTGGAGGTTTTCTGAGCTTGAAAGCAGGTTTCAAGTGGCCTCTGAGTGTGGAAGCACCAAAAACAGAAATGTGTGCTTTTAAAAAATAAATAACAAATAAATAAATAACTTTGTTGATCCCCTTGGAAATTGTTTCTCTGCATTCAACCCATCCAAGGCGTATTTTTCACCTTAATTACACGGGTTAGAGGCAGCGGGCTGTCGCAGTTAGCGCCTCGCTGATCTAAGCCAAAATCTCCAGCTGGTTCGGGGGAATCGGACCAGCGACCTTCCCATCACAAGCTGGCCTCTCCAGCCTCCTGGCGAAGCGCTCTAACATATATTCCCTCCATGCGGCAAACGCCATCAGATCTTGCAGCTGTAACCAGCGTGCGGCTTCGTCACGACTGTGACTGTGCGCTTGTGTCAACCGCAGGTGGAGCTCTGGCTCGAGGGCAACTAGCGTTTCGCGGCGCTGGATCTCAGTCACGGCAAAAAAATAGCTCCATCTGCTGGGATCGTCAATCCACACACACACACACACACACACACACACACACACACACACACACACACACACACACACACACACACACACACACACACACACACACACACACACAAACACACAGGCAGGTGGTAAAAAAAAGGCTGCTGACATAAATCCTGACGGATTGGCAGCGAGCAGATTTGCGGTGCTGGAATTCAGGGTCGGAGAAAGCAAACAAAAAAAACTGGATGGCTTGATTTAGATAAGCAGCTTAGCAGCTCGCCGGTAAAATCCTCCACACGAATTCACAGCGACGTCGATTTGACCGAAGAGGCGGCCATCAGGTGAGGTCGCGGCGTGACAAACTAAATTTCCAGCAGATGCTCGAGGTGTTGCGGGGCACGGAGCGTCGCCCCGTGGGGGTCGTGAGAGCAGCGAGGTCCTGCTGCGGTGGCAGAAATCACGCACAGAAAGACTCAGCGAAAAAGAAACACAATGTGGTTCATGTAAACAGAAGCATAAACCTGGAAAGACTTTGATGCTTTACAGCAGAAGGGGAGGGGTGAGGAGGAGGAGGAGGAGGTAGAGGACGAGAAGGAGGAAGAGGAAGGTGGGGGAAGATGAGGAGGAACAAGAGAAAGAGGGTGAGGAAGAAGAGAAAGAGGAGGGGGTGGGAGGAGGAGGAGAGGAGATGGAAGGGGAGGAGGAGGAGGAGAAGGAACAGAAGGAGGAAGAAGAGAAGGAGAGGAAAGAGGAGGAGGAGAAGGGCTGAGCTTCTGATCCTCCATCATTGTTTGGCAGATTTTTCGTCTTCCACCACCTCGGGAACTCAAGGATTTCTAATTAACTACCTGAATAATAATGAATTTAACATGCTTTCAGCAGCTTGAGATCCCTTCAGGAAGTCACGTTTACCGCTGCTGTCCATGGCGAAGCTTCAAATCAGGAATTTTTGAACAAAAAGATTCAATTAAGAAAAAGTTTCACTCAGTTGCAGAGACGGAAATCCTGCGGCTCACCGACCACGAGGAAACAACGCGGCAGGCCGAGCCAGAGTCGCTGGATATCAGAGAAAATCCATACGCACGTGACTGCAACTCTTAATTTGACAGAACTTGTGTCCAATGCGCAGTTTGAAGGAGGTGGAATGATCAACCCGTTGATGCATCCCTGGCTCTTTCCAAGCGGGCCGGCCGGCTGGCGGCGCGGCGGCGAGCGCGAGCAGAGTGGCGGCTTCCGGCGTTTGGCCGCCACCGGCCAGAAACTGGCATCGGCTGCGCTGCTTGTTAACAAAGCCAAAACAAAACGCTGAACAAATCCCAATTAGGCCTCAGTAATGAGTGGAGCCTGCACACACACGAGGACCGAGCGCCAGGCCTCATCCCAAAAACTTAATTACACTGCAGCAGTTCGGGCAGGCAGCGAGCGGTGACAGAGTGGGGGGTGGGGGGGGGTGAGGTGGTTTTAAGCGGTGCAGGGAAGTCAGCTTAAAAAAAATAAAAATTGAGAAGCAGAAGAAGAAGCGATTTTGTCCTGTACTGACTGCTGCTTCATGTGGAAGAAGACCAAAGAGATGGTGATTGATTGAAGGGAACAACCAGACCAAGGAGTGGGTTGAAGAGTACAAGTACCTGTGTGTGCGACTACCGACAACCAACCGAACTGGAAGGCCAACAGCGCAGCTGTGTCTCTAATTCCTGAGGAAACTGAGGTCCTTCAATGTGAGCAGCAAGATGCTGGAGATCTTCAACCAGACCGTTGTGGCCGGCACTCTATTCTCCCCTTGTGGTCTGCTGAGGAGGGAACATCTCAGCCAGTGACTCCAGCAGACGGAACACTGCTGAACATATTGAACTGCCATCCATCATGGACAACCAGGACCACCCACACACTACTAGACAGACAGTGGAGCGTCTTCTCCAAGACACTGAGGCAGCTTCCTTGTCTGAAGGATCTTCAGGAGATCCTCCTGCCTGGAGCCATTACCTTCTAGAACTCTTCTCCACTAGGTAATTACTGAGAAACTAAGTAATGGGCGAGTAACTAAGTAACTGGTGAGTTACTCTCTATAACTCTACCTTGCTGTGTGACATAATATTCTGGACTTTTCCTGGACTCAATGGCCAAAACCTTGCTTATTCCTGCCTCTGCACAACTGACTGTCTTTTGCAAATCTGCTCTTGTTTGTTTGTTGCATATTGATTGACTTGAATGTTTCTTGTAATTACTGTAAAGCTGATTTTTATTTGTATTGATTTTAGTGCTGCAACAGCAAAGTTTCCAAATTTGGGATCAATAAGTGCATCTATTCTATTGTGTTCAAACAGTGATTAAAGGTTGAATTGTGTCTCCTTAGCACAAACAATAGTGCAGTTAGCAAAGGAAAGTTAGATTTTCCTTTTTCTTCTTTTGGGTCGACTTGGATGCTACAGATGGTATTTGCCAAAGATGGTCCTGAAAAAACAAAAAGAAAATAATAGAAGTGGGAAAAACACACTGGCGAGGAAGAGGAAGAGGAAGAGCAGTGCGGCTGGATCCAAGTTCAGGAACACAAACCGCTTTATCCCACGTTGGTAAAGCGGTTAAGAGAAGCACAAAGGTCACGCACATAAAGTGGCTTCACAGCGCAATAAAGCCAAATCATTATTTATTTATGAAACAAAACAAAACAAAAAAACGTCTCAATGTCCCTAAAGAACCCAAATAGCCAGGGAGAATTGTCTCACTGAAATGACTTCTTGTTCAGCCCGCTGGGATTTTCTCAAGAGCTTTTGAAGCCAGGCACAGCACCAGGATCTGAAAAAACCAAACTCAAGAGGGACAAGAAGCTGGTGGAAACTTTGCCAATATTCTCGCAGCTGTAACAAAACCCGCCCGGCGCCAGACATAATGAGACCAAATGGCTCCATTTCACCGCAATGACACTGAACCGAGCAAAGATGAATCCAAGTGTCTTTCAGCGGCAGCCTCATTCCCCAGCTCTGATACTAATTTAGCAAAGATTGAAATTGATTTTTTTTTCTTTTTTCTGTAAAAACCCAAACAAATAAATAAATAAAAAAACAGTTTTCTTTGCAACAAAGTTTTGTTATTTCGGAGAGTTTAAATGTCTGGCTAAGACAGGGGTGGGCAAGGTTTTTGAATGGTGGGCCACAATGGGTTCTAAAATGTGACAGACGGGCCGGAGCAGGAGCAGATGGATGGAGTGTTTTGGTGATATGCAGAAAACATTTTAATTGAAAATGAAGCGTTACAATAAAATATGCGTCTTTGAAGCCCCATGGTATTTAGCTCTTTACTGAAATACATGAAACATTGAAAAAAAATGGATAAAATACAGCTATTTCATGACTCACTGACTATTAATATAATTTCTTCAAGCTTCACGGACCGCATCTGGGCCCCGGGCCGTAGTTTGCCCATGGCTGGGCTAAAATCTTCTGTACTGGAGAATCACACATGTGGGAACCGTGGCTAACAGGCTGTTGCCATGGAAACCGTGTGGCACGAAATTAAGCGCAGACTTATAAAAGCAGAAATGCCAAAACTGCATTTGGTTTCCTTGTTATTTTCCTGCTAATTTCAAAAAAACAAAACAATTAGACTGCCTACAAAATGAAGAAGAATCAGGAAGCTCACATCGATCTTCGGCGGAGCCAAGAGGAATCTCACCCGGCTGCTCTCAACGATGACTCACGGCAACAGGAAGTCTTTAACTGACCGGCGCTGCCCCGTTATTGAACATTAGTAATGAGCTGGACGCTGCAGCTGACTGCACAGCACTAATCCATTAGATTAGCGCCACATAGTCAGATAACAAGGTGAGGGGCCAACGGATTAAGATGATGAGCAGAAGTGCCAAGACGTTTTGTTCGTCTTCGTTTTGTCAATCAACTGTTTCTTTGTTTGGCAGCCAAACCACAAGTTCACTGTATGGAGGATTCAGTGATGGATGAAAAAAACAGACAAAAACCCAAATGGAAGCAGGATAGAAGACACACACAGTCATACACACACACACACACGCACACGCACACGCACACGCACACGCACACGTAAATACATACACACAATGGTTTCAGTTCAATAACCTCACCGTCAATGTCAAAATTGCCCATGACAGGTCTGAGCTTATAGGCAAAATTAATAAAATCCTTATTTTTCAGGCCTGCCCAGTTGGTAAGAGGAGAGAAACGGGGTTTGCAGTGACCACAGAAGGAGTCTTCAGACTGCAGTGAGTCTCTTCACATCTCATCTCCTCCTGCAGACGGTCGTGGCTCATTCATCACCTCTCAGGCAAATCGGAGACAGGAGAGGAGCCAGTCTGGGCATTTGACTTTAAAATTTGACTGGAGTGACGGGTGGAGTTGCTAACATCTTCTATGGCTGCTGCGCTATTGGCTTTTCCGAGGCTGAATCTGATTGGCTGTGCCGCACTTCTGGCCATTCAGCTGAAACATTGCCAGAGCCACGGAGGAGCTAAGAAGGAAACCCATCACAGTCACAGGATAAATCGCTGGGAGTGTAATGCAACTGCAATACATCTTCCTACCACTAGAGACCAAATCTCCCTTAACCCTACGCCCTACGTATTGTATTTTCAGTTGTGAATGTATTAATTGTAGTAGCTGGAAACGTTTTCATAATTTTTGACTGACGGCATTTTAATTGTTGCTTCTCATTTCAACTCACTGACACTGAGGTCTGTCATTCTGAAATAAACAGCTGCAGCATCTATTTTGAGTTCAATTAAACTCTGAATGTATGATTAACAAATGAATTGGTTAATTAAAGAAAAAAAAATCGAATGAAACTGACAGACTGACTGAAGATCAGTCCAACAACTTTTGTATCCGAACTCACTATATTTCTGCAGTGGGTAAAATGCTCTGTATTTATTATTAGCTGCATTTACATTACAGTTTATTGTTTCTGGAAAACCTCCTCATGAGAGCGTCAAAACATTTCAGCCATATTTGAAAGGTTTTTCGAAGTTTTGGGCGTTTCCATTCCAAGTTTTTTTTTTTTTATTTCAATATTTAGCTTTCGCGCAATTATGGAATGGAAACGCAGCCACTGTGTTAACACAGTAGCTACGTGTTTGCGAGCCGCCTGCACTCCCACTGGGGACAGCAGGTGAGTGTGCAGCCGTGCAGGGAGCAGGAAGGCGGGGCGTCGAAAGGAAAAGGTCAGACACTCCAATTAGACACATCAGCAGGTCATTAGCAACAAGGGGACTGCAACCGCCTCCATCCAATCGATGAAGCGGATGCCTGATAGGACGGCAGCGCTGTCTATAACGACATGTTGAGCCTCTCAAATTGAAAAAAAAAAAAAAAATCATTCCTTGTGAATTTTTCCACATGTATCGCTTTCATTCTCATTATTTAAAATCGCAGGAAATCCCAACCCTGAGTTTTCAAATTCGGCCGTCGCCCCTTTTCCACACGCATGCACAGCCGTAATTGAATCCTTGATTTCTGGCCAGCGGCGGGAGCGTGGAGCTCGCTCATGTTGCATCAAGTCAAATCGCCTCAAAGCAAACCAATGTTTTATCAGTTTGCCTGTTCTGCCCCCCCCCGATATTTTCCCGCTCTGCTGGCGATGTGATATTTGAATGACGCCCTCGGGGAGACGCAGCATGGTCGTTGCAGAATGTTGGAGGTGTGACAGCCTGTAGGAGCCAGCGCAGGTCACTCTTATCAAAGTGATGGTGAGACACACGAGCCTCGGGCAGCGTGGCAATGTGTCAAAACAAACAGGTTTCTTCCCTCTTACTCCTCTTTTTTTCCACGTCAAAGACTGTGAAATGGACAGAAATTGGGCCCCAGGATCTCTGCATGAACAGATTCAGTCACGAGGCCCATCAGTAAGTATGACTCAGTGAACGCTGTAACTGAAATCCTTAGAAGATGAAGATACTCTGCCTTTGTTGGTTTTCTGTAGATAGAAACAAGATAACTACCTACGATACCCACATATCTTATTTCATACTTTATCTCTTTCTCTTTTTTTAGCTATTTATTGACTTTGATAACTTTTTGAATTCCATTAATTTTTTAGGTCATTTTTCCTGCTCTGCTCTGTAATACTTTTTTAATAGATTGCTGGAATATAAAGTGCATTATAAATAAAATAAGATTACTATTATTATTATTGTTATGATTATTATTATTATTATTATTATTATTATTAGTAGTAGTAGTAGTATTACTTTAAGTCTGCAATCAACAATCAGAGCAATTTATTAGAGCAGAATCCCAAACAGGAACCACAAGTTCTGACAGGAAAGGGCGGGCTCATTGTACTGGACCAATCAGAGGACTTACCAGGAACACACCGCTTTTGTAACCAGTTTTATTTTTTTTCTTCTCCTGCCTGCCGCTGTCACTTCAACAATAGTGTCATCGCTGCACAATGAAGGGAAGCACTCAACATGGCGTCAAATGTCAGCGACTCTGTCCCGATAGCCCCCTCAGCAGCAGGATTACCGTAATTGAAAAGGGCAAAACGTCGCCGCACATTTGCATCCGTTTTTGTGTGTGTGTGTGTGTGTGTGTGTGTGTGTGTGTGTGTGTGTGTGTGTGTGTGTGTGTGCGTGTGGCTAAAAAGGATTAGCGCTGAGGGTTTACATACAGCAGTCCGAGAACTAATAGCGTGATTAGAGGGCTTTTTTCCCCCACTGTTGCACTCGGAACAGGTCAAGTGAAGCCAAACTAATGCAGAGAAAAGAGCAATAAGCACTTTTATCTGGATTCTTTTCATTTCCGTCACTGGGGTTTTGTTTGGACCTCCCACCGCCGCCTCCTATTTCCTGTGGGCCGCTTCCTTTGTTACTCTCCTTTCTCTGTCTCTCTCTTTGGGACTTAATTTCATCAGCCAGGGAATGTGGGACACAAGGCTCCCCTTTTCATTTCCACGTTGCAAAAAATAAAAAAAAGAAGAAGAAGAAGCGCAACAAGCGGCAGAAAGCTCAAGGCCAAAACTCAGGGAGACTGACAATTAATCTGCCTCTCCTTGCCCGTTATATTCTTCATTCTCTCTCTCTTAACACCTTTTTTTTTTTTTTTTGTCCTCGCCCCCCTCCCTCCACTCTACCACCTTCAACACCCTGGTTTATCAAGGCCAATAAGAAGGAAGAAAGCCTGGTGGTTATCTGCAATTCCAATTACAAAGGGGAAAATAATTAGACGAGGTCTAGAGGTCCGGCAATTAAAGGAGACATCAGCTCCATTCCAATAACTCAGTGTTAATTTGTCAACGGAGCGTGAAAACACGAGACGCTCCGGCTAAAACTGATTCATGTGCATCTCGTCTTCCGTCTCTGGCGGAGAGCGCCAACCGTTTCCCTCCCCCTCTTTGTTTTCTTTTATCTCAGCTGACACGCGACTTAATGTGGATAAATTCCAACCTCGTACATAATAATTCCAACTTAGCGCACAAAGACTGAATGAATCTCGTTCTTTTCTGCCGCACCTCCCCAACCTACATCCTGCTACTGGATTCTTCTTTTACAGCCACTCTATTAGGTACCTTGCCAGTGCCGGGAACTTAATATAGAGGCCATGTATATATCAGCCCCTTCAGGCTTGTTGTGTATCCAGAGATGATTGGAACTGTTGCCGCTCTATGGTCTCCAACCAGTCTGCCCATCCTGACCTCTGACGCCTAACATTAGCTCGGTCTTTTCATTCACACTTTACTGCTAACTGGATATTTCCTCTCGTTTTGTAAAAGTTCTCTGTAAAGTTCGGAGAAATGTTGTGTGTAGTATCCGGGAGAAAGTTCAGCCAACTGCAGGCCGCTGCTGAAGCCACTTTCCTGTTTAGATATGCAACAGAATTGGTGGTCACACATGACAAACTTGGAGCAGAGTGACTCACACTATCAGAAAATGGGTGATTAAAAGCACATTAATCAGCGCCACCGAGTCATTGGCGCTAACAAGCCGAGCAGCTTTGCCACTCAACGGTGTTCCATTTCAATCCGTGCACAAAATTTTTTAATTGCCGCGGAGGCGGTGTTTGGTCGTCGGGGCGGAATGGTGGTGGGTGGTGGGGGTTGACTCACTCTCACACCGCTGCGACCGCTCCGAATACGGAACGCGATCGGGCGGGGCCGTGAACCGGGTCGCTCCAATCTTGCATTAGTCATCGTTGGCGGCCGCCCGACCTCCGAGACTCCATGAATAATTAAAGATTTAAAAGGCCTGTACTCAGCGGGGGTAGGGGTAGGGGTGGGGGTAGGGGGGGGCGGTGGGGGGTTGACATACAGTCCTCCGAGTGGCATTTGACATCTATCCTGCCTCAGCAGTTACAAATCAATCACCCGGGCCAAGCGCACGAAGCCTCTGGTAATTATGCACTTTGCCACCTCTCCCCTCCCCCTCCCCCGAAACAGAACGACACGGTGGTGGATTTGCGGGAGGTGAAAGGACGCGTCAGCCGGGGAGACGGAGACACGCGACGCATCGCCGAGCCCGACCGGCTTTGCTCTTCCAATGAGTGAGCACAGTGGCGCTCTGCGTCAAAAGGGGAAACCCTTTGCATCAGAAAGTGCTTACTCACCGGGCTGGTGACGCAAGGACAAAGAAAAAAAAAAAAAAGGGAAGAAGAAGGTGGGGTAGGGGGGCCAGGACCGGGCTGACCGCATCCCAGCTCCTTTAGAGAAACGTAGTAGCGAGATCTTATTAACTGGAGGACGTTGGGAATCAATTAGCCGCCAGATAAGGGAAAGAGTTGCTACTTCAGACGCAATCCATCCTGGCAGTGGAGTCTGGGCGGGTGTGGCACGGAGGGGCGGGGGGGCAAAGGTCGGCATCGGGGCGGAGGGAAGGAAGGAAGGAAGGAAGGAAGGAAGGAAGGAAGGAAGGATCGAAACAAACAGCATCCATTACACATTCAGCAGGCCGCAATCCGTCTCCGTATCCGTATCCCCCCCCCCCCCCCCCCCCCCCCGCTAGGACAGAGCGAGAAAGGGCAAAAGCTCCGGGAGCTCCTCGTGCACCATGTTGCACAATCACGTTCACGTGGACCCTTTAGCACCAGCAGGGGGCGATAACTGAGCATACAGGGAACCTAAAGGTCCAGTGTGTAAAATTTGGCTTGATTAGTGATTGTTACAGTGGTAAAAGCTTGACATACTGCCCATAAATACAATAATATAATATATATATATATATATAAGAATATACATAGAGCATTAAGATTCTTGCCGCTAGTTAGCTGCCATCTGGCCCGACTGACAGTGGACTAAATACCAAACGTGCTGTCCAGGCAGGCTTCCTTAAGAATTTTACACGCTGGACCTTTAATAAGTGAAATATTGCGGTGCTTTCACACTTGGTCCCTTTCAGCCAACTTCAAAGCAAACCAAAAGCAAAAGCAGACTTTTGAGAGCAGCATTTTTTTCACACACGTGGAATAACACTCCAACAGGACTCAGACCACCTGGGTCGCTTTAATTATGAATGGAATCAAAAGCAGAGAGCTGCCGGTACGCGTCACCTTTTGACATGGTATTTTTTGCCCTCCATGCGTGCTGTAGATAGACGACTCACTACTTTACGTTGGGACTGAGATCCCACACAGGAGCTGAAGTGGGCCAGCAAGTGGACTGAATCCTCTTTCAAATGAACTGACAATGGCTGCCTTTCCATTAGCCATAGAATTGCGCGAAACGTACATATGGCAAAAACACAAAACTGGTAATGGAAACACCTAAAGCGAAAAACCTCGCAAATATCGCTAAAAGGTTTTTACGCTATCATGTGTCAAGTGGTTTTTCAGATGTATAGAAGTGGAAACGCTGATTTCACAGTTACACGTCATTGGAAATGACGCATGGGATCACGTGACTACAGTATATATATAAAGCCACAGGCACTTTGGCCTTGATGGACATATGTGTCAGCGCCACGGAGCGGCGGTCAGACGGACGCACTGAAACGGGGCAGGTCGCATGGCAGCGCCGCCGTCTCGTCATTTTACGGCAATTTTTACAGCTTTTACAACCGCGATTCTGCTGCCCGTGCTGCGGCTTTTTATGGACATATTAATTATTACAGTCTGCAGCTCGTGCCCGTCGGCTAGTATCTTCTGTCTCTCTCGCCCCTCCCCTCTCTCTCTCTCCTTTCCCCTATCCTCTCTGCCGAAACTGAGCTGATGTGTTGACCCGGAGCTGATGCCTCATCGATCGCTGCCGAGAGGAGCTGAAGGGAGGAATGAAGGCGGGACCTCGTCACCTTGGAGGAGACCAGACTTGTTTTCTTTTTTCGCTCCTTCTTCCTCAGAGGACGACTGTCTCGTCTCAGCCGTCGCTGCGGCAGGAGCGCGGAGTTTTACAGCCTCTTTTCTTTACCGTTTACTTTTTAGTCGCATCAAAGCAAGACGGTTCGAGGGTTCGCTCCCCATGCGGGGTTTGCATGCGTGGGTTCTCTCAAGTTCTCCGACTTCCTCCCACAGTCCAAAAACATGTACGGTACTAGAAGGTGTTCACTTGAGGCAGCTGGACTTGTTCTTCCGAGTCGAGTTGCCTCAACTCAACCCCTTCTACATTACTGGATGAACCTTCACAGACATACAAGGGAGGCAAACTGAGAACTGGGCAGATGGTTGTTTGTCTTCGGACGATAAACTGGTGCCTTGTCCAGACTGTAGCTCCGTCCCCCTCCGACCTCAAGTGCAGAGGAAGCGGTGATAGAAAATGGATGGATGTGGATCCGAAGCTGAGCCTGACTCAACTTTTGGGTCACCAGAACCGACAAGCTTCCTACACTGCTGAGTTCACTTTCCAAAAGCAGCGACCGCCTGATGCGTTTCTTCATTTGTAGCCGCACTGACAAGCTTCAACCTCCCGGCAGAGCTTCTTCGTTTCTTCTTTCTTGTTCTCCTCCAGCTCCTCCCACTGCGCCCTATCAGTGTTGCTCTTTCGATATCAAGGCATCCCAGGCAGGTCCGCCAACCGCCGGGCGGCTTCACTTTTCTATATGCTTCCATGCATTTATTAAAGACAACAAAAGCGCAGCAGCTCACGCTAAAAGATGCATTCAACATTTTTTTTTCTTCTCCCAGTCATCCTTCAGTCTGGAGTGGAGACGGATGGTCTGTGTTGTGAAAGAGAAGCACCTGAGGGTCTGCAAAAGGTTTATGGATAATGCATCACTTCTTTGGGTTGCCGGCCTCCTGCAGCTGTGCTGCTGTGTTTGCAGAGTTAACTGACCAAACTTCACACTCCCCTGCTGGCAAAGAGGAGAACGGAAAAAAACAACAACCCAAAAACAAAACAAAACAAAACAAAACAAAACACACTCTTATGAACCCGAAACTGTGGATTTACACAGTTGTGTTGGACGGCTGCTGACATGTCAAAGGCCCTCAAAAAATAATGATGGAATATAGACTAACTTCACGCCGAAGTTCAGCTGGAAGGTGTTTTTTTTTCTCTCTAAAGCTCTCTCTCCCTGTGTCTCTCTCTCACACACACATACACACACACACCACGGGACATTACCAAATTAGTCGAGTCTCAGGACATCTCACACCTCTTTGTTTGCAAAATTCCGACACATGCTGCTGCTGTTTCACACAGTGCCTCTGAGGACCTGCAGGAAATCTGGACATTTTCCTCATCACTGAACTCTTGCGGGACGCCTCCTCTCACTCGGCTTTTCATGCATGGCTGCAAATAGAATTTTTTCATTACACAAAAAAAGTTGCAATCATCGTGGCAAAGGGACAAAAAGGAGGAGAATTTTGCTCTTGCATACGGTTTAATTTGACACTAATGCGAAGATGCAAACAGCTGCATTTCAACGAGCACAACAGTGGAAATTTAATTTCAATGAGCTGCAGCTGCAACTGATTAATACCATATTTTTCCCCCCTTTTTTTTACATTTGCAGAGTTTTGTTGCTCCTCTGTTTCCTGCTCCGTCGACCACACCAGCCCTGTTCTCCCACCTGATTCATCTGCTACTGCCTTAAATATTACATCAGTGTCAACATTCTGCTTCTGGGGAAAAAAAAAAAAAAAAGACTGTTGGATCTCAGCAAGACGCTTCACACCCACGCTGTCAGACCGGGCTCTGCCATCCCACTCGTGGCCACCAGGAGGTCGTAAGGGAAGAAGTGTTTCCTACCTGAACTTTCATCCCTCCAAATGTTCACAGCATTGACTTCCAATAAAAACTCGGCTACGTCTACACTTCAGGTCTTGACTATGATTTTTTTTTCTTTTTCTTTTTAAATTTGCCAGGGCACAGTTTGATTTTTTTTTTTCTCGGAGGATCGGCGCATCCGACAAGAACAAGTCAGGTTCAAGATCGGAACGTTTCTCCAGCTATTTTTTTTTTTTTAGCGTTGCCATAACAAAAGTCAATCCACCCAGCATCTCCAACCCTGCGCCACCTGCATTATGCCGCATCATGTGACCGCCTGCTCAGGAGCTGAACCATAGACAACTAAAAAGGGGTCAAACTGATGCTGAAACCACTAACTTGTCTTTTTTTCTCTATCTCGAAGAAGAAGAAGAAGCAGACAAACAACTGCAGGCATTAGCCGGAGTTCTCTCAGGGGCTTCTGCACCTTATTGAGTCCACTCAAGTCTTTTCTGGCTGTGACTCATGTGTTCAGTCATCCTGCGCTTTCGCTTCTCCCGGCTGCTCCCGTTCCGCTTTCACACTGAGAGCACAGAGACGCACGTCCACTTGACTTTGCCTGGCGCGACCTCAAGCTTCAATTGGAAATTAAGAAAATGAGAAAATGGCAACATTACCGTCCTTGAAAATAGTCAGTGAATATATTAAGGAAATGCTGCCCGTAAAACTTCTTTATGCTGAAGTCATTTACAGACTTGATGAACAAAAACAACAACAGTATAACTATTATGAGGCACTGCGAAATGTTTGGTGCTAATGTGTGTGTGAGTTTTTAATGCAATAAATGCCACGTTGTAAAACTACAGATTTCCTGCATTCCTGGTTTGTCCATCACATTAAAACTGAAAGTTTTATACGTTCATAGGACACATTTCACATATGCATCTCAACCAGCCTGGGCCAGACAGACCTTCTATCAATCAAATTAAAACACACACACACACACGCACACGCAAACAATCTAGCAGAGTTAAACGCTTCCGATTGGTTCATTTCCCCCTGAGTGACGCCACAGTCACATGACAGCTAATTAAGTCGGAACATGGAGAAGCCTTGGGTGTCTTTCAACCAACCAACCAATCAATCAACCAATCAATCTCAGTTATCAATTTTTGTTCTTTGCTCTTATTACAATCACAATTTCCTCCAGTTCCGACAAAACTTCAGCTTTTTCTTGGAAACACATCAACTTCCTGTTTTTAGTTTGTTTTTTTCCTCAAAAGACTGTGATTGGTCCAGTCATATGGCTTGAAAAATGGGTCCTATGGAAAGCTTTCATGATAGACGGGCACAATTTCCAGAGTTGGAATCTGGTCCAATCAAGCCTTTTCCATCTGCAATCAGATTCTTCTACTTCCAGTCCAAATTAAAACCAAGCGTCATCACCTGCTTTACCCCTGCATGACGGAGGGCGCAGAGCACCGGTGCGCTCAGCGGCGACATGTCGAGGTGGAAACAAACAACAAGACCAATCATAGGACGTCGGCGGGGGAGGGGGGAGTGGGGCATTCATCATGCGCCGGGCCACTCCGCCCCCCAGGTTTCCCAGTCCTCCCCGCATGATTGATAGCCAGCGTAACCGTGACTAACGTGATGTCCGACGTAATTAGCAATGATGAATAGCGGCGTGCTGAGGCGGTGTCGGTCTTGTTTGTGTCGGGGGAGGTTGGGGGTGGGGGGGAAGGGGGGGAGGGCAGTGAAGGATGGGGCCGGGTGGCGCAGCGCCAGCGCAGGTTAGCGCTCACAGCAAAGCATGAAAGACGCGGGCAAAGTTAAGCTATTCAGCGCGTCCGGGGGCGGCGAGGCAAGTTTCCCGAGATGCTTCTGGGGCGAAATAACAATTTTGGCCGTCTCTCACCTGGCTGTCACCTCCTCACCACCTCTGCCAGCGCCCACGTTACTCTATTAAACAGTGTGAGGCCTCAGAGGAAGGGACCTCAGAGCGCCGCCTACTGTCCTGTCCGCCCAGCCTCAACACCGTCCCTCTCGATGCCGGGAAAAAAAAATAAAACTTCACATCACATCAAAATATGTCCTCGGTGGCCCGAGAAAGTTGAACAAAACTTAAATCCTCATAATCCCACCAAACGTTGCGCCGCTGACTCACTCAGCAGCAGCAACAGAGGGGTGCCGCTTGGCATCGTGAACCTGGAGCAGCGACTGATAAACAGCACACAGGCTGGATTCTGTTTAGAAGGAACAGAACAAAACGAAACAAAAGGTAGTGTGCACCTTCAGCATAATCACAATCGAGTGTGAAAGGTGGAGGCCAAAGTCATTTCTGTTGACCTACAAGAATCTCAAACAGAAAACTGAAAACGACACCAGACCAAAAAAGTAAGTAGTACGTAAAATATTAACGTGTTAAAAGTAGTGCTCCGAAGTTAATGTGTTAATAACGCGCTAATAACATATTATTAATGTGTTAAGTTGTTAAGTTACATATAAAAAAAAAAATTGCACTTAATTTGCCATTACTAATGTGATTAATCATGATTGAAAATTTTAATCGACCAACAGCCCTAATTAAAAGCCAACAGCAATTCAGTTGCAGGTTGGTACCAATATTTCATTGGCTACTGGTTCTGTTCAACCCTTTCCCCTACAAAATCTATCACTGCAAAAACAGCACCACAGCCGTCCTCCACTGTCACATAAACGTAAAAGGTGTTGTTTTGGCTGCGGCAGTGGGACAATGCCAGCCATCCGTTTCGCTGAGAGGTACAACAAAGTGTGTAAACAGATGCGTTGGACTTAATCATCCGTGCACAGTTAATGTGTTAAAAGGAGGCATTTTGAAATGCAAATGGAGGACAAAAAGATGCAAGAGGCAAGCGGATCATTGGGGGGGGCGGTCAGAAAAACAACAAAAGTGTTTCGAAAATGGATTAAAAAAAAAAAAAATGCACACAACAGTCGGTTTTGGGGCCTGGATTTAAATGAGCTGGCAGTTTTTGCCGCAGACCAAAGGAAGGTAATTTATTTCACAGGCAGCGGCTGCCAGAAAGAGGCTAAAAGCTGCTTCACCTTGCTTTGTTCTGATTACGGCAACACTAAGTAGGCCTGTCTCGGAGGGCGGCCGAGGTCTGAGAGTCTCAAACCGTACAAGCAGATCGGAGATGTATTAATGCTTTATAGACCAGAAGTGGGATTAAAGCATACTAGGATTAAAATATATCCGTTGACACGAGGGAGGCGATGATGTAAAGGATGCCGTAACAAGCTCCTTTCATCCAGCGGGAAAGTGTTCTGAAGCCTCTTCATGCACAAAGCCTTTGATAGGTTGCCTTTATTTCAGCAGGGATTTGGTTCATTGGACAATTAACGTGGCTGTGTTCGTCGCGGGGTGATAACTCCACCGCGAATGATGTCCTGACGTGAAGATCGAAGCTGCTGGATCACAGCGACACCTTTTCATCAGCAAACATCCCTGACGCTCTCAGGGTCGCCATCTCAGCCGTCCCGGGGCGACAGCGGGGTCACGACCTTGGACGGGTCACTGGTTTATCATCGCCGGGCAAAATAGCACACAAGGTCATTTAGATGAATCGATAAAATTCTGTGGAGGTCTCACTGGAAGCCGAGAGAGAGAATTAAGGCATTCGTAACTGAGACGCTGTTTCTTTGTTGAGGCCTTAAAACCGCCAAAACCGCCAAAACCTCACTGTTTCATACTAATTACCTTTCCTCAATGGATTCAGCCAGGGGGCGGAGCTTATTCAAGAGCTGCTTGTTAGGCAGGGAGAAGGGAAAGACGACTGGAGTCGGGATTTAAACAGGTCAGACAAAAGGGCTTCAAGTGATGCAGAAAATCTCAACAAACAGTCAAAAGGAGGAGTGGGAGAAATACGAAGCGATTCAAACCGCTGGAGCAGAAGAGACAGACTGAAGATTTTACTTAATCAGAGGGGCAGCTTTATTTTCAGGGTGAGTCCCAACATTTGCATCTTTCTCTTTTCAGGGATTTGAGTTTCTGAAGCCAAAGTTTAACAAAAGCCACATTGTAATGCTGAGCTTTCCTCAAAACTGAAGGATGAGAGAAGGTAAAACTCAGATCTCAATCAAGGCCAAGACATGTAGAGTACTTTTTTTTTTTTTAATCTTTTTTCTTTCTTTTTTACTTTACATTTGCAATGCGTTTGAGTCCATCATGGCCGAGGGGCTGTTTGACTGTTTCCAAGTTGGCATCTGCTGTCCTTGTCACAAACATCTGGCCGTCACACTTATTACCATTGCTAATGCAGAGGTTCATTTCAAACAACAAAGAAAAAAACAACCCTTTGATGACACACTGATTAAAGCGCTGCCAACGTGACTGAAAAATAAACGGCAATTAATTGAAGACGACCAGCTTGAAAGCCTCGTGTCGCAGCCGTGTCGGAATAAAAAGAACAAAACACAGACACGAGGAACATCGCCAAACGAAGTGACATTCTTCCCTCTAGCTTCCGCCAGCGGGGCAGAGAGTCAGAGCAGCACACTTCCAGGCTGGTCCAGCAATGAAAAAGTTTGGGAAAATGAAAGCAGCTCCTATTTGTCCTACAAGTTGTAAGAAAAACACCAGTAACTGCCTGCTGGAGGATTTCTTATTGGAACCTTTGATCCTCTTACATGCAGCGAGCAACTGGAGGGGAGATGGAACACAGACAAAAAATAAATAAGTAGTTGGACGCACACACACACACACACACAAACACACACGCAAGGCCAAATGAAAAGCTTGCAGTGTGCTGCTCTAGGAGGCCTGAACCACCTCAGTCGCCTCAGACCCTCAGACCTTCAGCTAAACAAGCCCCAAAACAAACACAACTCCGACATCCTGCAGCAAAACCAGTCGGCACCTCTAGATGATGATTTTCATTGTTCACCTGCGTGCCGTTTCCTGAGATTCAAACAGGAATGAACGAGGAATCAATGAAGCTTCCTCCCACTGAAGACAGCAGAGACAAACTGCTCGACTTGAGAAAGTATCTCAGCCAGGTGTAAGAAACAAACACAATCACACACAAGAGCAGCATTGAGATCCATGTTCAGGAATCAGGTGGCTCCTCCACAGCCATCCAGACAGTCCAGTGCCCCTCCCCCACCGCACCCCACCCATCCACCTCCCCTCCACACTTCATTTTCTCACTCAATTTGTTTTGTCCATAATGGAGGACGGCCGCTCGGTGATAAAGCGGGAATCTATTACACTCTCTCATTGCTCTCTCTCCGCTGACCTGTGAAAACTGTTTGACTTTATCTTATGAGGGGGGGGAGGATCCCAGGGGAGAGGGAGAGAAAATAGGGGGGGAAAGAGGGAAAAATCATCAAGTACGCCACAGGTCGCCGTCGCAGCTGAGAAATTCATTCAGCCAAAATCCACGGCGGGGTGGGACGCCGCGTCTTAACGTCTTTAGCGTCTTAACTGCGTCCTTGAACGCAGCCGGACACAGGCAGGAGGTAAAACCACCTGACAAACGAAAAATCAAAAGGCTTTGTGCCACAGCTTGTAGCCGCTTCCTCTGCAAAATCTGCAGAGACTCGATTCAGCGTCATCCAAGAAACTCCAATTAGGTTCAGGCGTCAGAGGTAGCGTGGTGGTCGAGATCGCACCAAACGAGACCAAGACGTGATCAAGACTAGAGTATTGAGACCGAGACAAGACCAAGACCGTACATGAGAGTACAAGAAAAATCACAACAAAACAGAACAAATGACCTTTTTTTTTAGTTTGTTTGCTTCTACATGAATGGAACAGCAACATTTTTTCTTTAACATTTTGCTGCTTTGCCAGCTATTTTGAACCGTTTTCACAAAAAAAAAAAATTGTTGCTCCTTAAAATTAGAAAATAAACCAGGAATAATTTCACTGAAAATTATGGCATGTCTAGCATGAACAAAATGAGTAAAAACCTTGACTGTCTGAGTTCAACACTAAAGACACACTCATCAATCTCACTCATGGTGGCTGTGAAAGACCTTGGGATGAGGAGGTGAAGCAAGAACTTCCTTATCTGTTACTATCTGTTATTGCAATGTTGGCTGAGTCCAACCCAGCGAGACCGAGACAAGACCCAGAACTAAGACACGAAGTCAGAGGACATGAGGAAGATCAGCAAAGAAGAAAGTCATAAAGAAGAAGAAGAAGAAGAAGAAAAAGAAGAAGAAGAAGGAGAAGGGGGAGGAGGGAAAGAGGCGCAGTCAGAGGGTTCAATCAAGACTCTTTCATTCAAAAAGAAAAAAAACGCGCTCGCTGGGTGGCAACAGCGGCGGCCTGATATTTCATCATCAGCCACGTGCCGCCGTGTCAAGGCAGCAACTGTGTAAATAACCACCGATGGAGCCGCCGGTGTTCAAACGCCAATTAGCCGCGGCAGCGTGTTGACCGTGATAAACGCTAATGGATGTCGAGGTCACGGATCGATGGGCGTCGACATTTTCCGTGACCTCTGCCGCAAATCAAGCATTTGGGAGCTGGTTTCCTCTCTGGTCGCTGCTGCCCGATCGAAACAACCAGAACATCCAAGGTTGTTTTTTTTTTAAACAGCGGTATTTTATGTTTTTTTTCCAGTTGGAATCTTGAGCAGCGCAGTCCGACACTGGCCGTCTTGTTTTCTTGATTTGCTCTTTCTGATCGGGGCAGTTTTTTAAACGGGGTGGAGATAACGAGCGAGGCCAAGCCGCTGGATCGCTGGACCTTCAGTCCAGAAGAGCAGGATGCAAATGACAAAGTGAAAACTCTCTCGAAACAGGGTCGTCTCAGTCAAGTCTACCTTGTTTTCCTTTCCTGGATTCTTCTTCCATTCTAATTTAATGTCTATTACGTTGGAGTCAAAGGTCGAAATTAAAAAAAACAAAACGCATCACCATAGTAACACAGACGCTGTGGAGGAGATTAAATGAGAGCTTAGCACCTTTAATTCCAATAACACTGCATTGCAAGTGCTCTACTTTTCCTCTCTAGAAAGAAGTTGTCATCACGTCTGTGAGGGGGAAAAAATACATATTATACACACATATACTTGTGTGTGTGTGTGTGTGAGACGCCTGCAGGTGCCTACTGATGCCAATGTGCGAACGAACCGCCAGCTGCACCAGCGTGTGTGAAAGGAACGCAGGAGGAATGAGGAACACGGCCGCCTGCAGCCTACAGAGGCCGAATACTGATGGAGAAATCCTCCGGTGTCACACTTCACCGCCTCCCGCCGTCTGCCTGCGCACTCCAGCCCTCACCCGTCCACTTCCTCCCTCCATCATCGCTCCCCCCTTCCCATCCCATCACCCTCCTCCTCCCGCCGTTGATTCAACTCCGCCTGCCAATTGGAATCTCCCGCCGTCCGTCCTTCGCCCGGTCCGTCATCCCTTCATCTCCCTCGGCCCGGGCTGCCGCGCTCTCACCTCACTTCCTGCTTTTCCCTTTGTCATCTCAATTAGTGGCTCACAGATCTCGCCTCCCGCCGTGTCTTTTTAATCCGGCGTGAAGCCCAACATGTACTCGGCGAACATGTTCCCACTAATTTATGTCTCAAACTCGGCCGCGAACCGTATCGAGCTGCTGCTGCTGCTTGCTGCTGTTGCTGCTGTTGCTGCTGCTGCTGCTGCTGCTGCTCGAAAAAAAAAAAAAAAAAAAAAAAAGAACTCCGCTGGCTCAACCCCTCCCCCCCTACCCCCCCGCGGACCTTATTCCCTGTTTGGTCGCTCGGTCGGTTCTTTACTGAACCACATGACATCAAGTTAAAGCTAAATAAAGTCCCACATGGGGCGAAGACCAAAGGCAGCCAGTAGCTCTGCCGCACTTCTTCTCCCCTCTGTGATGCACAGACGCATCTGTTTTCAAAACCCCTTCCTTCCTTCCTCCTCCCAAGGCTGTGCATCTCATTACGTGTGTTTGTGTGTGTGTGTGTGTGTGTGTGTGTGTGTGTGTGTGTGTGTGTGTGTGTGTGCGTGTGTGTGTGTGGGAGAGATGGGGAGGGGGGTAAAACACATTCAAAGCGTCCAAAAAAAAGGGGGGAAAAGTAATTATGTGCACATATGGGCCGAGACTGAGTCCCCCAACAACCCCGGAATCATTGCTGAGAGTAGAATTATGACAAAGTGAGTTGGTGCGACTCTGTTTTGCAGCACAGCAAGAGAGAGAAAACCCAGTGCAGCTGGAGCTTGGTTTTTTTATTTTGAGTTTTTTTTTTTTTTTTTGAGGGGAGGGTTCAAAAAAGATTCCTGAAGCCTCCTTTGATGCTGCCGTATCCACTTTTGCAGCAACACTAAAGCAAATAAGAGTTCAAACTTGTCTTACCTTTTGGTTGCAGGATGGCAGCAACAGATTCAGCAGCAGCAGCAGCAGCAGCGGCAGGGAAAAGGGAACAGGGAGGGGTGGGGGAGGAGTGGCAGGGAGAAAGGGAGAGAGAAGACACACAGTTAGCCGTGCACTCTAGCAAATCGGCTTCAGAGTGAGTTAAAAGCCTCACTGGCAAAGTGACATCTATCATTGTCAGCGTTGCCACGTCCATATTCCAGCAGTCATTAATCACGGCGCCCCCCGACTGATGTGGCCCGTAATGACACCAGCAAGTCGCCGGCCTTGATTTAATTGGCAGAGACACCTTGCTCCAGAAACCTTAAAGTAATCTCCCACTACCAGCCAATTTTATATTTTTTTATACCTTCAGTGAAAATTTAAACCAATCACCTCAGAGGGCCGCCGCCGCCGTTCCACACCCGCCACCGCCGCCTCTGCCACTCTCATTTGTGTCGAGCAAAAGCCTCTTTCAGCCAAAGGAAGTCTGAGTCCTTCGACTTTTTCATGATGATGAACGTTTTGCTAAGGATTAGCAAAAAAAAAAAAAAAATCCCATTTCCATTTTAGAAAGATATATGCTGAATTTTGCATATAACGTTGGCTGAAGGGCGCAAACTTTGTTTGACTGGCGACTGTCTGCAAAAACTTATTATTCAGCATTTTTTTTTTTCAGACAGTCACAGTTTGTCCCTCGAACAATCTCCAGGACTTGAAAGAGTGCAAAAAAGTTTTGAGGGATTATTGTCCCAAGAACCTTTCACAATAATAAGCCAGAAGATGTTTAAGTGGCTCTGCAACTTTTTGGGTTTGCCAGTTACAGGAACAAATACTGTTGTTTTTTTTCTTATTTTTCTTTTTGGCTCCAGCTTTCTTTCTTTCTTTCTTTCTTTCTTTCTTTCTTTCTTTCTTTCACAAACTCAGCAGGTGTGTGGCAACGTGTTTTTGTCTCGAGCGCCATCGGCCCAATTAAATGGAGTAATTACATAACAAAAGACAGCCAAGTGTGAAAAAAATATCAAGTTTAGCACTTCTCCGGAGAGAAACAGATAAATGCTCGAACGCTTAATCTGCTGCTGAGCTTTTCCCCAGTGGTGCAGACGATAAAGAGGGAAAAAGAATACAGTGAAAAATAAAGACACAGCAGCTAAAATGCTCAGCATGGATTATGTTCCATCTTCCATCATCAGGTTTCAAACTACATTACCTGCAGAACTTTCCATATAACTTCGTTTTAATCAGAGAGACATTAACATTTGAAAATCTGAGTCAATAAAATGCAATGGAAAGTTTCTTTTTGTCAGTCGGTGCTCTGAGTCAAAGAAGGATTGATTCGGGACAGAATAAAAAAAAGTTGTATTTGTTTTCCTCCAAAGTTGCTTCCAGAGAGGAGCTCCGAGGGAAATCACCTTGATTTATTGAGCGTATCGTGCTGCAGCTGAGCCGTCTGGATGCAGCAGACTGGCGGAGCTGCACACTACAAGCGCTGACTCAGCCTCGCTGAACTCAACCGCGTGTCGGGATTTTCTTCCACGACCGGAGACGTGGCGCTGCACAATCGAAAGGTTTGCTGTAGCTGTCTGCAGGGTGGCGATGCTGCTCGGAGCGGTAGAGGGACGAGAGGACGTCTGACTCTCTTTGGAGCTGCTGACTCTCTCTGGAGCTACTGACCCTCTTTAGAAGCTACTGACTCCCTCTGGAGCTACTTACTCTCTCTGAAGCTACTGACTCTCTTTGGAGCTACTGACTCTCTTTGGAGCTGCTGACTCTCTCTGGAGCTACTGACCCTCTTTAGAGCTACTGACTCCCTCTGGAGCTACTTACTCTCTCTGAAGCTACTGACTCCCTCTGAAGCTACTGACTCTCTTTGGAGCTGCTGACTCCCTCTGGAGCTACTTACTCTCTCTGGAGCTACTGACTCTTTCTGGAGCTACTGACTCCCTCTGAAGCTACTGACTCTCTTTGGAGCTACTGACTCTCTTTGGAGCTACTGACTCCCTCTGGAGCTACTGACTCTCTTTGGAGCTACTGACTCTCTTTGGAGCTGCTGACTCTCTCTGGAGCTACTGACCCTCTTTAGAAGCTACTGACTCCCTCTGGAGCTACTTACTCTCTCTGAAGCTACTGACTCTCTTTGGAGCTACTGACCCTGTTTAGAGCTACTGACTCCCTCTGGAGCTACTTACTCTCTCTGGAGCTACTGACTCTTTCTGGAGCTACTGACTCCCTCTGAAGCTACTGACTCTCTTTGGAGCTACTGACTCTCTTTGGAGCTGCTGACTCTCTCTGGAGCTACTGACCCTCTTTAGAAGCTACTGACTCCCTCTGGAGCTACTTACTCTCTCTGAAGCTACTGACTCTCTTTGGAGCTACTGACCCTGTTTAGAGCTACTGACTCCCTCTGGAGCTACTTACTCTCTCTGGAGCTACTGACTCTTTCTGGAGCTACTGACTCCCTCTGAAGCTACTGACTCTCTTTGGAGCTACTGACCCTCTTTAGAGCTACTGACTCCCTCTGGAGCTACTTACTCTCTCTGGAGCTACTGACTCTTTCTGGAGCTACTGACTCCCTCTGAAGCTACTGACTCTCTTTGGAGCTACTGACTCTCTTTGGAGCTACTGACTCCCTCTGGAGCTACTGACTCTCTTTAGAGCTACTGACTCTCTCTGTAGCTACTGACTCCCTCTGGAGCTACTGACTCACTGTGGAGCTACTCACTCCCTGGAGCAACTGATTCTCTGTGGAGCTAGTTATTCTTTGTACCTACTGACTCTCTGTGGCTACTGGCTCTCTGGAGCTGCTGACTCTCCATGTCTTGCACACAAACTGTGCCTGCACACAGTTTGCTTGGTTCGTTTATTGGGAAAAAAAATGTTGGCAGAACACCATAAAGGGGCATATTGTTACCCAATGTAGCCTCAGGCTTTGACATATTGATTGAGAACCTAATACCTTGTCATCCAGAAAGAACTGCAAAACAAATAAAAAAAAATGTGCCAAAGCTACTCTGGAGATGCATATGTAACTCTTTTTTTTTTCATTTATCAGATTTTCTGAAAACTCACTTTGTCATGTGACGGCATGTCAGAGCATAACTGTGCTTTCGCCTAGCATGTTGATGTAGCATTTTGAATGCGCTGCTGCGTGAGGAGTCATGCAAGTTTTGCACTAATCGCACCGGATCGTGACAGCCTCTCGGGACACGGCGCCTTTCTAAACTGGCTCCGCGTGATGTTTGCGGAGGATGATCCCGTACGGAGGGATCCGGATTCGCTCCTCCGGCACGCTGCCTGCATCTGGATGAGAGGCTGACGGACTCGGAGGCTGAGGTGTGTTGTTTCCCGCTCTGGGAATTAGACAGAGCCGCTGCTCCACACCCCCTCCCTCCCCACACACCTTTCCCGCCGCTTCCTCCTCTCAGAGCAGAGCAGCGATAAGTGGCTCTTGCTGACGCCACCGGTGCGCTTATCAGCAGGTCTGATTACTACCCCCCCCCCCTCCCACACACACACACACACACACACACACACACACACACACACACACACACACACACACACACACACCCACCCCTTAAAACGGCCAGCCTGAGACTAAACGCTCCGTGCTGCCCCGCTCACTTAGCCCGTCGTCGCTGTGTTCAATTAGGCCCCTGCGAGCCTCCCCTGCTAGCGCCCCAAGCCCCCCCCCAGCACCGCCGCCCACTGCCGAACACCTTGACTGTGACCTCCCGTCTCCACGGAGGGAACCGTTGGAACGTACACGCACAGGTGACGGTGCGCCAAATCCCTCCGCCAACACGTTCCTGATTATTCACAATTAGCTCGCAATTACGCGCTAATAGCGCCTGAGCATCTGTGTTTGTGGCTTTGCAGAGATGTGTGTGTGTGTGTGTGTGTGTGTGTGTGTGTGTGTGTGTGTGTGTGTGTGTGTGTGTGTGTGTGTGTGCAGCATGCCTTGGCTGCAGCTTAAAGTGGGATGATGGATTAACGAAGGTCACGGTGAAGTGACGGAAAGCCATCCATGTAACATGCAGCCGAAGATCACGTTGGCAATAAGGAATAAGCAGCTCTCAGTTGATGATAGCAACAATGATCATTTATATTACTCAACTAATGTATAGACATAGTTAGATTTTTTTTTCCCTCTGCCTTTTCCCATAAAGGGAGAAAATATTGACAGAAAAAAAAGCAGTCTACTTGAGATTTAAGGTTTAAGGCTCGAAAATTTCACCAAATCCAGCTGGCACTGGCAACATCTGCACACACAGTCAACGAGCTAGACCAATGCTACGTTCACAGCAGACTGCGATCTCACTGGATGCCGTCTCGGGCTGAGTCTGCACCGTCTCTCCATCCTTCAGAAGTTGGGATGCGGAGACGGAGGAGGTCGAATTATACGGCCAAACATTAACAGTTTTTCTGGGTGAGCAATTGCCACCTGGTGTGAAATTAAGAGGACAAAGGGGGGGAAAAAAATGCTGCGCTGTTCATTTCCTCCAGGAGAACATTATCAAGATTTCCAAGGATCGAGAACAATTAGCTGATAATTGGCTTTATGGCCGAGAGGTCGTGGTCGCGAATCAATACTTATTAGCCGCTATTAAAACCAAAAGCGGCACTGACACATGGCACTGCTGGGATTTTGCAGCCAGGGCTGAATATTGCTGAAAATATGGAAATTGTATGTTTTTTTGGAAGAAAGAAAATACCAAAAGAATCCTGCAATCCCTCGTTTACCACAGCAGATGGCGAAGCATATGAAATACTGCTAAAATATAATACATACTAATACTATACTAATACAGTATATACTAATACTAATGTGTGACCCCTGACCGGAGCAATAATCTCTTTTTAATCTCTTTAATCTTAATCTTTTTAATTAGACAAAATACATTTCTTGATGTAAAGCAGTGGTTCTCAAACTTTCTCTTTCACGCCCCACCTTGGAGGAAGAACATTTTTCTAGAAGCCCCAAATTTGAAGTGGCTGTGTATTGAGGGATCCCGATGAACCTGCAAGTGGCCCCATGTCTCTAGGACAAAGTTGACTTTTGACCCCATAGACTTGCATGGCATTGGGGTTAGCAATAAGGCTGGAATTAGAGTTAGGGTTACTGCTGGAATTAGGGTTAGGGTTTCGGGGTTCCTCATGGGCTAGAAGCCCCAAATTTGATGTGGTCGTGGACGTTGAGCGTTGCGTGCGCCAAGTCATAAAATCGCGCCAGTCGCGGCGTAGATCACGTACTGATGCAAAGGTGTTTGATTACGTTCCATCAGCGCTCGAAAACAGTTCATTGTCCTCTGGCTTTTTCGCTCGCGGCTCGCGCATTAGAAAGAAAATAGACCAGACGCCGAAACGATCGCTGCGCGGACGTGCACCTCGCTTCGGGTCTGAACCCACTGAACACTTTTTGTTAACTGTTCCGCCGTGGAAAAAGTTCAGACGTGAAAAACATTAGTTCCCCCGGGGCGCCCCGTCTCCCTCCTGCTCTATCTCCAGAGAGGACGTAACTGATGGCACACGATCACATACGATAACCACGACCCTCAGCAATCATTTGACAGCAGAGAGATGATGGCGGCCACCGTCGCCGCCCACTTTCCTCTTGCAGACACTCCAGGAAACCCAACTGAAGCCGCGTCCTTCCAGCCAAGCGCAGCGCCGCTACATCTGCAGTGCGTGTGCGCACGGAGCAGTTTTTTTTTTTCTTTTTTTCTTTTTTTGTAGGATGAAGCGGGCGGTGGCGGTCAGGACCAATCAATGCGCCGCGCTCATTTAAATGTATAGCGCGGCACGGCAGCGGAGCAACAGCATCAAGCCAAGGGCGGCTATTATTAGATGTTTGTAATTGTGCGGCTCCCTGTTCATCCGCAGCGCCTCCTTCATCATCATCAAAGTGACACCGGCACAACACGCGCTGACACCAGCAGCTGAAATCAACATTTTTTTTTCCCACCGCCGACAAGGCGCCCCATTTGGGACGATTATAGCGCTCAAAACAAGAAGTAAAGCAAGAGGAACACGAGGGGAATAAGAAGTGGAGGATGAGGGAAAAGGGAAAGTTTGGAAGTGAGACTGAATCAATGTTTTTAGGCTCAGGCGATAATGTGAGCAGTGAGAGTAATGGATGGGTGGGTGAATGGATGGAAGATGGATGGATGAAAGAAAACAAGAAGTAATAATTGTGCTTGTTGCTGTTGCGCTGTTGGACTCGTTTGATGCGACGAGGGAAAAGGTGACGTATCTCCAAGTATCTCCTCCCCTCCTCCTCTCTTCCCACTCCTCCTCCTGCTCCCTCCTACCCCCTCCCCCTCTGTTTCCAAGTGTTGCCGCGGCAACCTGTTGCACCGCACCAACCTCTTAATTTGCCGTCCTCCGAGCACGGCAGTGATCAAAACGAGGGAACTGCGGCGGTGGAGCCAGGCTCTCCAAACGTGCGTCTGGCAGTTCTGAAGCCGCTCTCTGAATTCTGATAACTCTCAGTCTGCCCACGGACACGTCCTGGTATTTTCCCACTGAGAGGAACTTCAGGATCCTGGCTGATGAAACGCTTTGCATCCTAAATCTATTAGCTTCATCTTACGTATCCATCACATAAAGATCCCGTAGAAAGCGACTGGGAAGAAGTTCGTGGTGAGCGTCGCGCTGCCACCGCTCACCAAGGCTCTTGCAGTCATGCAGAAGGTTTCAGTGCCGTCCTTCGTTCTCCTGTTAACCTGAAAGCGGCAACCAGGGCTGATAAAACTGCTTTAATCGAGTCACAGCTTCTTCTTCTTCTTCTTCTGTGGTATTTTTTTCAGACAAGCTTCGAGCTCTCCGTTATTCTCAAACTCTTCTGTCCATCTCCAATGTGTGGAGCCCATAGTTTTTATTATGGACAGTACTTAATGATTTCATTTGATTTGTTTTTATTTCATTATTATTTCCAATTACTGTTGTGTTATTGTTTCACCAACAATGGTAGAGGGTAGGCTTTGGCGTGGAATCGAATATTTGTGTATTGCACACGGGCACCTGTAGGACACCTGTAGCTGAGGGGGGGGAGGGGGGGGGGTCCTGACGCTGCTCGGGGTTCCGATCGCCGATTGGAGAAGAGTTTTTTTGCTAAGCTAATGCCGGTGTGTACGACAGGTAGCAGAGGTTGGAAGACATAAATAAACTGTGAAAACCACACAAGTACGCCTGGACCTTCTTCTTATCGTCCATGTTTGCAACAAATGCATAAGGTGAACCTGGCTGGTTCTGCTTCCGTTTAAAGAAATATTCCCCACCAGATGTCGACATGATGGATGTCCTAAAACCCAGCGCTCAAACCTGAGTCATCCAGCTGCTTTGGAAGAAAACTGAATGTGGAATCAACGTACAACACATTTGCATTCACAATACACCATCTCATCCATCCGACGGCCATCAATTCCAAAGAGCCGGAACTTCTCAAACCCCATGAAAGGCGGTGAGATGAAAGACAGGAGTAATTCCCCTGCTGCGAGGCTGCGCTGCTGGAAGCCAAACGTCACTCGCGTGGATGCGTGAGAGGGAGACGCGGCCGCCGTTACTGCACGGCTGTGTGCAAATCATCAGGCTGCTACTTGCAATCATCTGCGGGAACTTTAGCATGATTGCAACCAGGAAGGTTGGAGAAAGATGTAATTGCAAGACGTCCAATTTCATTTCTTCACCTGTGCGGACTCAAAGGGCCTTTTAGACGAGGTCCTGGCTGACAGCTGCACCTTAGGGCAGTGGTGAAATCTGACAACTCTCACTGCTCCTGTTCTACGAGGCAGGTGCTCATTTTCACTGTTGCCACCAGGAAAAAAAACCAAAAAAAAACTCTTTTTCATTTCAATATTTAACAATTTACCCGCTTTTTCCAGCTCAACGTGAAGAGACGCCTGAAGCGGGTGAAAAAACACATCCATCTCATGATTACGATTGGATTGAGTAATTCCATGCTGTTCACATCAATTTGTACCAAAGACAGAAAGAGTGCCGGCTATTATTTTTTATTATTTTTTTTTTTTATTCTAAAACTGCCTCGGGGCTCCAGAGATCTAATGTCTAAGACACAGAGTCGCAATAATGTTACTTTGCAAAAATGTACCAAATGGCAGCGGCGAAAAATATTATGACAAATGGCTCCTTTTTATGCACATCTCGGAGGTGCAAACAAAAAGATTAAAGATGTGTATGTCGGAATCATTCCAGGCTATGTCAGATTATCTGCTAGAGGGAAATTGGAAAGAATAACTTCCACCCTTTAACTTTTTTTTTTTTTTTTTTTTTTTCTTTTACAAGGTTTTATTTTTTTTGCTCCTAACAGAAAGAAGAGGTGGGCAAGTTTTCACTTCAACCGGTTCGCTCGGCCTGTTCTGCACTGCAGCTACACGATGCCGAGAGTTTCTCCGGCTGAAGGTGAAGAAGGTGAAACATAAATGGCATCCGGAAAATACAGTGCGACTTCCTTCCTTTCTGCCGTTTTACAGTAATTAGATTCTTGGGGGCAGACAGTGCCTGATTCCTCGGGCAGAGCAGAATAATATTTTACAGCTGCACCACCACCCCCCACACCCCCCGACCCTCCCCCACCCTGCTGCCCCCCTGCCACCCTCCTCGCCCTCTGGCCAGAGCTCTGAGAAGGAGCCCGGCCGCTGCACTGCGCTTCAATTTCACCAGTTTCGCCCACTTTGTGTCCTCCTCTGAGGCACTGTGCACAGTCAAAATCAAACACAAGTGGGTAAAGGCCAGAATTAGCATAAAGACACCTCGGCGACCGTTTCCAAGTCGCCGCAAAAAGCCAGTGGCGCTTTAAAGTCTTCAATCTTCCGCGTTTTGCTCGATCTCAGGCAATTAAGCCTCGAAATCCGTGTTATTTTTCACACACTGACCGAGTCTTTCGGCTGTTTTGGTTTTTCCCTTGATGATGACGAAAGGTGTGTTTTCAAAAAAAATTGAAAGCAGCTTGATTAAAGTCTGAATCAGGTGTGTAGCACTGGGTGGCAACATGGTGTGAGGCAGCGCGGTTGCTGTGCACTTTAGCTGCAAGCCATCACTTCTTCCAAAGAAGAAACATAAGAGGAAAATCAGGGGTCAGATGTTTACAGTCATTCGGTGACGATGGCAGCGGCACTGTAGCAGCAAAAACAACAACCACCACGCCAGTTCCCATTACCACAACATTTTGGACCACTTGTTATCTGGGAAAGGCAGTGGACAAGACAGTCGCGAAAGTCGCCTCAAGAACGTCCGCAAACTTTGTTGGGAATCAGGAGGAGTTGACTTCAAATTCCTATTTCCATAAACGTTTCCCATGTGAGTCTTTAAAAATAGAAAATCAAAGCAGCTTCATAGAAAGACAATGATCCTTTCAGCTCGGATTCAGAGCAGCCCCCCCGGTCCGTGTTCTGGTTGATGTTGCCGATGATTAGCTGGGCTGACTTGTTTCCACAAAAACAGTCTTTGATCAGCGTCTCAGGACAGGAAGCGGGGAGGAAAGGTGAACTGGGACGCTGCGCCGTCGGCTCCGCGGCAAACACACAAACAGCGGCGGTTCAGGAGGAAGGTGACGGCGGAACTGCAGGTTCCTTGGCAACCGCCGGCGCGTGAATTGTGCGGGCGTCCCGTGTGACAAAATGACGCGCGCGGGCGCAGGACTTCAGGAGTCGCATTATCGCATTATCACATCAACTTATAGAATAACTTATGCAAAGCAGCTGTCGCAGGGCGCACAGTCGGCAGGAGAACAGAAAGAAAGAAAGAAAGAAAAAAAAGCTCTTCGTGACGCTGTCAGGACGCACTCAGAAACATTTTCATTTTGACTGATGAATCACCATAAATTTGCCTTTTAAATGGGTGCAAACTCAATATTAGAAGATCATTATATTATTTTTTTTTCTATTCCCGACGCTGTAACAGAATGTCAAATTGAAATGGTATCAACATGCAGAGCACGTTGAATGGTTAAAAGGCGGCGTTCCGCGTATCTGCGTCTGCCTGCAGGAGGCGATGACGTGCGCCGCAGGCGAAGCGCAGCGGAGCGCGTTTAAAACTGCACCAGGCTCATTATTATTGTTGTTGTTATTATTGATATTATTTCTCTGCCTGAATGTGATGAGCGCTGGAGGTGCATGTGTAAAAGAACTCCTGCCATCGAACCTGAGACCTCTGACACTTTGGAACTTGTTTCCTTGCATGCACCCTTCTGTTGAGCCCTCGCTGCATCCGACAAACAAACTAGATCCTGCAGGAAGAGCCTGGAAATCCCTCCACACTCCTTTACATCGGGTCGCAGTGTGCAACCGTTCATCTTCCAGGTGTTTACTGTACAACTGCACTCAACAAAATCCTCTTCTTAACCACTTTACATTTCACAGAGGTGCAACGAAACACTTGTTTATAAGTCAGTATCATGTGGATAACTGTAAATAATCCAACAGTTCATAAGATGTCAATATCTTGTTTTTCCTTTCAAACTCATTTCATTCTATTTTCTATATATATATATATATATATATATATATATATATATATATATATATATATATATACATATATATATATATATATATATATATATATATATATATAATTTTCCTTCTCTTTGCACTATATTGTTGCTGTAATTATGTAATTTTCTACAGAGTGCTATTAATAAAGCCGTTCTATACTGTTCTATTCTATTCTATTCTACGTCGCCACCCGGCCAAGCATGACACATTCTGTAAAAAAAAAAAGAAAAGAAAAAAAAAGTCTGTTGAAAAGCCGACGCCGATCCTGTGAACATGAGCTGTACCTCAGAATGTTCCGGCCGTTTGATGAGGTAAAAAAAAAAAAAAAAGGAGAGAGAGAGAGCGGAGCCTGTGAGAAAGTGTTTGAGTCACACTCACTGGGAGCGTTTCCAAAGAGACACAAGCAGGGCAGCCATCACCAATCAGCACCTTCCTCTTTTTTTTTTCCCTTTTTTTTTTTATTTTACCTGAGGATTAGCGACCTCATCGGAGGCACCAGGACAGCAGCCAAACGCTCGGCGCTGACTCAGCCTCACAACCAGCACATGTTCCCTGTATCACCTCACTGCCCCTTCCCCCAACCAACCCCCGGGGGCGGGGGGCTGCTGTGCTCGTTCGCCTCGTGCAACGTGAGTTTAGGAGACAAAAAAAAAAAAGCTCTTTGCTGGCGAGAAAAATAAACGTGTCATCATCCCCGAAACATATTTGCATAATGCAAAGCAGTTTGTGTTAACGACGACGCGTCGACAGACCAAGAGAGACGATCAGCGGGCTGCCGCTAATGCTCGGAGACGATGTTTACTGCCTGGATGAGAGGCTTTGCAGGGCTGAGTGCGCTGTGAGCTTCGGTGTCAAGGTGGACGGCGAAAGAGCCAAGAGGCACCAAAAGGACTTTGATAAAAGCCGGCGGTATTTACATTGTATTATGTACGCTGGCTGTGTTGTGATGCGTGGCCGCCACCGCTAACCTCTGCAATGGAGGCGTCAGCGCTGAGATCTTCAAGTGTTAAATCGTTCGGATCCGTCTTGAAAAGGCGGATCCGATTTGTGTTTTCCGATTGGCCGATGGACAGACAGCTTGTCCTGTTACATGGAGGTCTTCAACATTTTCCCACTCTTTTGGCCGTTTTTGCAATGACACGTGCCAAAAAAAAAAAAAAAATCATATTGCAATAACTGAGCAGAGCACAAAGGCGTGTTTGCCAGAGTTTGCCAAGGATAAATTCTCTCCTGGATATTTCCCTGATTGCCCTATGACAGCTGGGATAGGCTCCAGCAGACCCCTGTGACCCTGAGCTCGGGGGCTGAGCTGATTTTTATATCACAGTGGAAAAAAAGAGACACACAGTGGCAAAGAGCAGAAAAGTCCTATCATTTTTAAAAGATGGGAAACAGAAAGTGTCTAAGAATTTAAATGTAACAAGTTTGTTGGTCCAAGCTTGAATTGGTCATTAAAGGATAGAAAACAAATACATTCAGACCACAGGAAACCAACCTGGTTCCTTTTTTTATGTGGATAATTGGTTTTACACAAAACAAACCCAGGACTCTGCAAGGAGTCCGCAGGAGAACGTGACTATCGGTCGAACCTGTCCATCTGATCGCACAGCTGCACACACACACACACACACACACACACACACATGTTAATAGCTGACACATGTGGAAAAGCTCTGGGGTCATAAATGCCACTGAAAGCAGCGGTGAGCGTCCGGAATCCTCTCGGCGGCGTGAAGACGTGGAAGTCGATGGCCTCGACTGTTTACCACCGCAGCACCAGTTGGCCCAGTTACCCCCCCACCTCCTTACTGTGAAAGGAACGCGAACAGTGGGAGGCAGAGCTGAAGGGAAGAGCCTGTGACAAGGAGGCTTGTTTTGAAGTTTGTTTTCCCCGCTCTCATAATCCGCCCACTCAACCCCGCGCTGCAAGGAGGCAGCGGTGCCGTGGTGAAGACGCGCGACTTGTTTGAAGCTTGACAGCCAAACAGGAGGGCACTGAGTGCACACGGGAGTGGGGGTGGGGCTACACAGCGACTTCCTTTTCAAATTAGCACGACTTGCTCTGGAGGCTCGGCGCCAGTCAGTCACAAGAGGCCTCCGCCACGTCCTCCAGTCAATAGTGGCAGCAGCTCAACAGTCCAGCAGCAGTACAGTGCGGCAGATAGCTCCCCCCCCGCCACCGTCCCATTTATGAAAAAAAAGAAGAAGAAAAAGAAGAAGAAGAAGAAGAAGTCGTCTCTCACTCTCGACTGTGCTGCGGATTCCCTCGGGGCTTCTGCGGAGACGCTCCTTAAGAGACGCGGCTCCTCATACAGTAATGGCCGACGAGCAGAGCTAATTAGCGACGGCTCCGGGGTTTATGTAATGTTACACCCACTCTGTCAGGCCAGATTAGCCGAGCACAGAGGGGAAAAGGGCACGAGCGAGAGAGAGAGAGAGAGCGAGAGAGAGAGAGAGAGAGAGAGTGCCGGAGAAGATGGGAAATGAAGAGGCCCCCTGCGGCTTGGCCGCACGCCAAAGAGAGAGCGAGAGAGCGAGAAAGAGAGAGAGAGAGAGAGAGAAAGAGAAGACGTCCCGTGTCGCTGCCCCCCGCGGGCCTCGAACGGAAAAGCATCAACCTGTTGAGCAAGGGATCAAGTTTCCAAACATTTCCAATTACTTTTGGAAATGGGAATTTTCCCATTTCCAGGGAATTACTCTTCACAATATAAATGTGTGATTTTAATATAAATGCAATAACTTTAAATAGCAGGAATAAATTCTTTCGTATGAACTAATTTTACAATTTTAATGTTTCTATTACTATTTGCTTTTGTGCTTTAAAACGGCATCCTGGCAACTGTCACTGTTTCACCGTCATCAACGATCACGAGTCACACACCTCCTTCATCACTTCCAGAGGTGGGCAGAAAAGCCAGAGAAACCCTACATGGAAATATATATATAAATATATATACACACAACAATTACAGCATCCTCCGCTCTCGGCTTCTGTTTTGACTGCTGTCCCTTGTACGTCTGGCGTGACGGCACACCGCACGGCGTGAACATGCGTGGGTATGGAACGCACAATCCAGCGAGGCGACGACAAGCTCAGAAGAAGGAGAACGCGTGAGCCGCGAGGGGAGCGAGCTGCAGGAGACCCCCGGCGTGTGTGCGGCGTGCGTGTACATTCGCGGCTGCAACGCCGCAACATGTCGCAGAAAATAAAAATTCCCCGCTGGGAACGAAGACGAGAGAGAGAGAGAGAGAGAGAGAGAGAGAGAGAGAGAGAGAGAGAGAGAGAGAGAGAAGTTCAGGGGCCCTGCCAATTAAAAGAGGGAGATTATAATGAATTCCAATTAAATAAGAAGCTTTTCGCAATTATTGTAAACTCTAAAGGAAAAACAATCAAAGTGCCATTTCAGTGGGCACGTTGTCCCGAGCATGATGTGGCTAATTAGCACTACAACAGAGCGGGTGTTTGAAAATGTTCTATTTACCACACCATGTCATAAAAACCCAGTGGGAGAGGGAGGGAGGGAGGGAGGGAGAGAGAGAGATCTTTACCAATTGAAGCTCAAATTAAAGAGAGAGCCAGAAGTTGGTTGAGAATCAGTCGCAATCAATATTTCGGCACTGCTGCAGAAACAGAAAACAAACAAAAACAAAAATAAAACAACCCACTGATCTTCATCGTTTAGCCTCTAATGGAAATGTGCAAAGATTTAAAAAAAAAAAAAAAAAAAAATAGAAAAAGTTTGTAATTGCTGGGGCAGCAGCTGCTGCTATTTGGCAGCTAATAGAGGCTGAACGCGTCCGACTGGCCGGGACGACTCGGCTCTCTCAGGTTTCTTCCCAGCAGAATAATAATGGCGTCGGCTTCATTTCCTCCCTCCGTCACTTCCTCTTGGTGTTGTTGCATGAATGAACATGAAGCAAGTTGTTCTTCATAACTAAGAGGTAATTAGGTCCCAGCCGGGTCTGGACCGGCGCGACGTGATCAATCTCAGCCGGGAAGACGGAGCGAGCGGCGTTAAAGGTCCAGTGTGTAAAGTTTAGCTTGGTTTATAGTTTTTATATTGGTACAAGCTTGGGGGGGGGGATTATGACTGCCTTCACGCGGGCCGGACAGAGACACGCAGCGGGCCGGATGTGGCCCGCGGGCCGTAGTTTGGGGACCCCTGCACTAGACCTTTAAGGAGCGAGGAGATAGCGACGGCGGAATCCGAAGAGCTCCGGAGGCGTACAATTTTACATCTTAATGTCATTAATGTTTCACTTTGAGCCGAGTTGGAGACTTAGACACGACTCAGCACGGCAGAGAGACGCCTTTTTTTTTTTTATATATATTTCCCCGAATCCTTGAGATTTGTCTCACATGTCTGTCGGGTAAAGAGGCCAGACAGAGAGAGTTTGTATGGAGGAGTGGACGACTCTTCCGTCCATCGCATTCACACTGTCGTCAAAAACACATTATAGTTACATGTTAGGAGGTCTACAAGAAAAAAAAACAAACAATACGCTGGATCTCTGGTTTTTCAAAAACAGGACAGATAAAACGGGACAAAATATGAACACGGGCAGCTTCATCAAATTGCACTGCTACTCCAACATCTTTCAGGAGGAATGACAAGTTGCCAAAATTCAAGCATATAATTCCAAATAATTCCGTCCTTTGTGGCAGAAACACCTCCGAAAGTTCACAAAAAGTGAAAAAAGGAAGAAGGCAAAAACAATTTCTGATAAAACTGCCCATATTGCAGCATCCACAGCAGTCATTTCCACTGCCTGTATTCTTTATCTTTCTTCTTCTGGGACTTTTTTCCCCCAGACATTCAGCAGCCAAAGGTAAAACGGAGGACAACCAGGACTGAGTGAAAATGCTCCAACTTGGAGTTTGTCAAGACGGATGAGCAAGATTTCCGCATTGAATATCTCATCGAGCGACCTTGAGCCTGTGTGAACAATGGATCCAAAACTGTTTCGTCATTCCCTTTAAAAACGCGGCCCGGTCACTCAGCAGAGACATGACGCCGGACCGACCGGCATGAAGGAAAAAAAAAGTGAAAGTCAGCGTCCGTGATGGAGGATCGCTGGCGCAGTCGTGGCTGGGCGGGTTAAGTGCCTCGCTCAGCGAAAGGGGCCATTAAGAGGGAACCTTAACCCCGCACATCTCGCTCGCCATGCGTGCACACCAGTCACGCTGACCTTGTTAAAAAAAAAAGAAAAAAAACCCAAGCACTCGCCGGCGCCTCCTGTAGTTCCGTCCTGGGAACACGCCGACTCCATTCCAGTCGGTGAGCATCGCCGGGCGACGTCACGACAACGTTCCCGACCTTCAAACCATCGCTTATTTTGAAAAAATAAAATACCTCAAAAAGGAGAATGGAGGGGCACCAAAGTCAGGATGCCCTTGCAGCCTGACACAGAGAGACACAGACAGAGAGATAGGGAAGAAAAAAAGAGGGGAGAAAAAGAGATAGAAAAAAAGATAAAAGAAGATAAAAAGGTTGAAACCAGTGTGAACTCCTGGCGTTTGATCGTATTTCCAGTCACAGGGATGAAAAAAGCGAGTAGCTAGCAGCAAGCAGCTACTAGCAGGCAGCTAGCACCGAGCAGCTAGCGGCGGGAAGTGAACAGTTAGCAGCTAGCGGCGGGCAGCGAACAGCTAGCGGCTAACAGCGGCAACAATCATTTGTTACTCTTTGTTTGTTCAGTTTGTTTTGGTGTTTTGATCTCAGCACTGCGGGGCGTTTGTTACAAGATTAACACAAAAGGCCCTCAGGTAGAGAGAAACAGGGAATGGAGGGGGCGCTCCCTCTTCATTGTTTGTTGTTTGTTGTTTGTTTGTTGTCTTTTGATCCTCTGGAAATGCACCCATCTTGATAAAGACTTCAAGCCAGGCGAGAGGAGCTCGCTGCAGGAGGCTCCGCAAAGACTCAACGCCGACCACGACCTTCGACCCGGCAGGTCGTCTGTCTATCGTCGCTTGAGGCGCTGCCACGTGATTGGCCGATAGAGACACTTTCATGGGGTCGATAAGCCGCTGAACTCTGTGCCTCACAAAGTGGCCGCTGTGTGCGGGTTTGTAATATTTTGGACAATAACTCAAAATTTTACTTTTTTTGTCCAATATGAAAGAAAAAAAGCTTGAAAATGCTGAAAAACAACCAAAAATCCGAACAAGGATTTTCTGCATTTTTCTGATATCAAAATTAAATCAAAGCAACAGATTGAGACAAAAATGAACTTTTTTTTGGCTCTGGCAGGAAACAACTTTGACAACTTCCTGACAGGTGGCTGGAAGAGTCGAGTGCCAGTGTTTGGAGAGGAAGATCACGTCAGCGTCTCGGCAACACAGAATTTTCTATCTGTCTTTTTTCTTTTTTTTTTCCAGCCCGGCTGTCTGCAACAATGCTGCTGTCCTCCTCCTCCTCCTCCTCCTCCTCCTCCTCCTCCTCCTCCTCCTCCTCCTCCTCCTCTTCCTCCTCTTCCCTCCTTCCCTTCCTCTTCCCTCCCTCCTTTCCTCCACGCTGAGATCCTCCATCACACGGCTCCTTTAATCAAGCTGCGATCTGACGGCTCCTCGGGCACCTCGAGGAGGAGGGGGGGGGGGAGGGAGGAGAGGAATGGAAGGAGAAAGAGGATGGGGGTGGGGAGGGGGGAAGGAGAGGGGAAGGGGAGGTGGAGGAAAGGGAGGAGGAGATGGATTAAGACAAGGAGGAAGGGTAAGAAGAAGAAGAGGAGGAGGAGGAGGAGGCCTGGACGTTGTTCAGACAGGTGTAGACGTTACGAGGCGTCCACAGCGAAGCAGGGGCTGCTGTGATGAAGACGAGGGTCTTTCATGACGTCATCAAAGGCGGCCGGCGAGGGACACGTGAACACGGTCGAGTGAAGCTGCCGGCAGGTTCGCTGCTCTGGTTATTCTCTTTCACGTTTGCATGGCGGAGCGTCCAAGAGAGAAGAAGCAGAGGCCGAGCAGCTCTTTGAAAGGAGACGTTTGTTTCATCTCTCAGCTGCTTCACCTGCTGCCAGGGAGAACTGAGGCATGAGACAAATTAGAGACACATCGGGAGCTGCCGCTGACAACTACACACTAAAAAAAAAAGAGATTTTTTTTTTTCTCATCCCAAGTGGAGAAGATCCTGTGTGATTTCTAATCAAATACTGGAACAGGAAATAAACCAAAGCGTACTCGGCGTTTTTTTCATCTCCGAGTTTCTGGGGTTTTATTTATTTTGAAATCAAACCGGCGTCGCGTCGAGCAGCTCTCGGAGAAATCGTTCAAAACCTGAGATTTCGTTCATCGGCTCGTGATTCCTCATCTCTGAGACTCGTGAACCTGAATCTCTTTGGGTGGGTGAATCACGAGTCAGCTAATCGAGTCTGGAATAAAAGCCGTCCAAACCTTCCTAATTCAATGTTCACGTTTCAACAGAACCGGCGGTATCTTGGAACAACCTCATTTAAATAATCCCGGCCACCGCCGAGGACGCTGTGCATGTTTCCATAAGCGCAAGTTGGATTCCAGTGCAGACGCTCAACATTATACAGCCCAATATTCGCTTAAAAAAAAACAACCCAAAAAACAGCTAAATCTCCTCCCGAAATGAAGGCCAGTCGTCAACGAGGCAGCTCTGACTTGCTGCGTGAGTCTCTGGCGGAGACAAGGCCGGAAGATCTCCAGATAGATGAATAGATTAGCATCAGCAATGACAGCGACACAAGGACTTCATTGTGCCTCTTGTATGTCGTGCTCCCCCCCCCCCGCGAGGCGTTGGCCAACGTGTTAATTTCACCATGCCAGAAACAGTGTTGATGTCGTGTGTGTCAACAGCAGCGACGCCACCAACAATGAATACAACAACAATGAATGAGATGAGATAAGAACCAAGGCGCACCAAACGAATCAGGCGTACAGGCGGCGAGCTTATTAGCGCCCCCAACCCTCTCGAGATCCCACCACCACCAGGATTAATTCATAAGGGAGGAAGCGTCTTGCATGTTTTAAGAGGGTCAAAAAAAAGAAAAATCAGGAGGTCAAAGAGCGTGAAGCAGCGCTGACGAACGATAGTGGCTTGAACTGCAGTTTGGCCGTGATACATGGAGAACACTCACGGCATTTGTGTGCGCTGAGAGACAGCGTGTGGGGAAATAAGACCCTTTGTGATGTCACAGAGGGGACTCACTGGCACTCAGTGCCAACGCAACACTCTCCACCTTGCAAGACCGTCTTCAACCAGCCTTGATCGAATGCGGAGGGTCCACGAAAGTGTCAGTGTCACAGTGTTAGCATCAAAGTGTCAACATCAAAGTGTTAGCACCAAAGTGTTATCGAGAGGCTAGCGCCTAGCAGGGTTTTTTTGCCTGAGCTTCGCTGGATAAGGAACGCTGAGGGCGGCTCACTCCGCTGGAGTGACGGGATGAAAAAGGTCTGAAATTAACCCGCGGTTGGGAACTGATCCAAAGAATATTTGATACCGGAAATTGTCGCCATGTGACAGTCGTTTTTAAAACCGAACCGGCGCTGCTTTGCTTTCAACTGTTTTCCTCCTCCTGCTCCTCCCGGCAGACGGCCGAGAGGAGGAAGAGGTGATAAAGGAGAGGGAGGCCTATTTAATTTGCAGCGAGCAAACCATGACCGAGGGAAAATGCGATGAATAAAGGACATGCATTATTTCACACGCTTTGCCTTTGACTCCCGCTATATCTCTCTCTCTCTCTCCGTCTCTCTCTCTCTCTCTATGTTGTGCTAACTTTGCCGTCTGCTCGCTCCTCTGCGCTCACAGCGGCAAGTCTGCGCCAATGGCAGCTTCAGACCAGCCCAGCACAGATTGCCTCCTACTGCCCTGCTGCCTCTCCCCCCCCACACACACACCCATAAGACCCACAGCCCCCCCCCTCCCTCCTTGCCCAGCCTGCCGTCGTTAAGGACGTCGCCTCGCCGCCGCTGAATAAATGTCCCCGGCGCCACTGATGGATCTTCACAGGGTGAAATCAACAGCAGGCTCTGATTGAATTTCCCACCAATAGATTAATCTCACACAGGGCACACGCAGTGGCCGCCTGCACGGATGCATAAAAGGCACGCGTCCAATAGCATGCAAAGCATTCTGACGCACGAAAATGAGAAGAAAAAAATGTCACCCTGTCGAGTCCACCCGACAGGGTGACTACATGGCAGTCAGCGGCTGCACCAATCAAATCAAATCCTAATGTAAGAAGCAAATACTGATCTGGTGTTCCCACAAAACAACAATAGTATCACAAAAAGCACCAAATCATCTTAATCTAGATCAGTGGTTCTCAAACTTTCTCTGTCACGCCCCACCTTGGAGGGCTAGAAGCCCCAAATTTGACGTGGCTGTGTCTTGAGGGATCCCAATGAACCTGCAAGTGGCCCCATGTCTCTAGGACTAAGTTGACTTTTCACCCCATAGACTTACATGGCATTAGGGTTAGTGATAAGGCTGAAATTAGGGTTAGGGTTAGGGTTACTGCTGGAATTAGGGTTAGGGTTTCGGGGTTCCTCATGGGCTAGAAGCCCCAAATTTGACGTGGCTGTGTCTTGAGGGATCCCGATGAACCTGCAAGTGGTCCCATGTTTCTAGGACTAAGTTGACTTTTGACCCCATAGACTTACATGGCATTAGGGTTAGCGATAAGGCTGGAATTAGGGTTAGGGTTAGGGTTTCGGGGTTTCGGGATTCCTCATGGGCTAGAAGCCCCAAATTTGACGTGGCTGTGTCTTGAGGGATCCTGATGAACCTGCAAGTGGCCCCATGTCTCTAGGACTAAATTGACTTTTCACCCCATAGACTTACATGGCATTAGGGTTAGCGATAAGGCTGGAATTAGGGTTAGGGTTAGGGTTACTGCTGGAATTAGGGTTAGGGTTTCGGGGTTCCTCATCAGCTAGAAGCCCCAAATTTGACGTGGCTGTGTCTTGAGGGATCCCGATGAACCTCCAAGTGGCCCCATGTCTCTAGGACAAACTTGACTTTTCACCCCATAGACTTGCCATTAGGGCAGTGGTTCTCACTGGGAACCGGCCGCGGAGGTGCACTCCGTTTCAAGCAAGCTAACATGCGTCTAGTCACAGCAGCAGGTTTTAGTCAAAGGTAACTGCTCTGGTGTGTATTTGGTTCACATGGTTTCTGCCATAAAAAAAAATCAGCAGAAGGGAAAACTAAGTGGCGGCTAACCTCCGTCAAGTGCCAGTTGGCTGCGTGCGATTTGTGACAACGCAACCATCAAAATTAGTGCACGGTGTTACGGCGTAGAGGATTTAGATACACTAACAGAGGTAAACCGCTTGGGACACGTCTCAGGAGTTGACAGCATGAAACAGTTCCCAGGTTCTAATTAGACTTTGCAGTTATTTCACACAGCTTTTTTTTTTTCTTCATTTTGAAGGACTCTGTTGTTGCTCCTGGAGCAAAACACAACTTGGGATGGTTAAATCTACACAGAGATAATTATTTGCATGTATTACAGTCCTACGGAAGGCCTGTTTCTAAAACACATTCATAAAACACCATCATCCAATTTAAATAATCCAAGGTAGCAGTTTTTCTGGACGTCTTTTTGAAAGATAAATTTTTTTCCCCCCTGAAACTACGTGATCTCGGCTAAATGTAAAACACCAAACTATGGGAGTGGAGCTCTGCTTTTGGGAAATACATAAGAGACTTTGGACCAAATGCAAGAGCAGAAAGTGAGTAAAGCCAATTACAAGCGCTATCTGTAAGTTAGCGCCGCAGCCTGGAAGTGTCGACTTTCATTCGACGTTTCTCTCAATGTATTTTAAAAGTCGTATCGACGCTCATTGTGTCGTCATTGTGATCCGTTTAGGAGAATTTTTCAAGTGGTGGTTCTGGTGTCCAACTGCTGCTGCCGGGCTGCGCAGCTGCGCTGAAGATGCTCGAGAGGACTTTAATACTTAAACATCTGCTCATGCTGCGAGAAACAGCATTACCGCGGCAGCAGCTGGCTGTTGCTGCTTCAGCTCAGCAGCGGGTTGGACGCGTTCAAGTGCTTGTTGTTGTTGTTGTTGTTGAACGAAATCTTTCAAGAATTCACTCGACATGCCTGAATTTGTCAACTGCACTTTTAGCCGAGTTGGGTTGGTGAAAAGAAATCTGCTAAATGCCTGTGTTGCAAATGAAAAACAGAGAGACAGAAAAGAAAAAAAAGCCTTCTGCCAATTTGCAATTTGTCCAAAATGAATTTGCGTCGACAGACTTGCGATTAAATTGTATTTTAGAGCCACTCGAAGGATGAAACAAATATTTCTGAATCACAAAGCCGCCGAGGCGTCGGCATATTGGAAGGAGAAGTCTTCTCCAAACACGGAGAGCTGTTATTTTTGCTCGCTAGTTTGAACAGTCAATATTTTTGATTAAAACATGCTTTTTTTTTTTTTTTTTTTTAAATCATCAGTTGTCGTTCAGCCGCACTGCTTCACAAATATTTCAACAGCATAAATTACACTCGGATCCAATTTCAAAACCGAGTATCACATTTTTGTCAGCTGAACGAGAAACATATTTCTTTCTTCTTTCTTCTCATAAATAAAGAGAGCCGCACTCCCCAAAATCAACCAAACTCATATTCCATTCACGGTATCTGGCAAAATAATCGCAATAAGCCACGCGTGCGGCTGTATCTTTTGACTGTGACTGACTCTGAAGCTGACAGCGCTGTCAGCGGCCCGCCATCACAGATACAACCTGGAACTCTGGCGTTCCCGACGCTCCTCGACTTCTGCTCAGCGCAAATCTGACGTTTTTCGAATCGCAAACGGCTGCCAAACATATTAAAATGTGAGTGTGTGAGAGAGAGAGAGAGAGAGAGAGAGGGAGAGAGAGAGAGAGGGAGGGAGAGAGAGAGAGAGAGAGAGAGAGAAAGAGAGAGAGGGAGAGAGAGCGAAAGAGAGAGAGAGAGAGAGGGAGAAAGAGAGAGAGGGAGAGAGAGCGAAAGAGAGAGAGAGAGAGAGGGAGAAAGAGAGAGAGGGAAGGAGAGAGAGGGGGGGAAAGAGAGAGAGGGAGAGAAAGAGAGAGAGAGGGAGAGAGAGAGAGAGAGAGGGAAGGAGAGAGAGGGGGGGAAAGAGAGAGAGAGATAGAGAGGAGGTCTGGTGCGGCGACGGTGGGGACCTCCGACAAGCAGCGGCCACTTTAATAGGTACAATGTTGAAACGCTCGTTGACGCAAGTCACTCATTTTCAGCCAATTAACACGGCAGCAACTGAAGTGAGAATCACAGCAGGTTGGGGAAAAGAAAGCACTGACTGGTGATTTTTCTCAAACAACCACCGTTAGGGTTCACAGAGAAGGACGGTTGCGCTGGGTTTGTGGGGTAAGGTGTAACTAATGTAATGGCAGAGTTACGCTTGTTGCAAGACACAGAAAGAAAAGTCGTATTTACCTACAACGCGAAAGACAAAGTTTTGTTTGCAACCGTGAGGAGAGAGAGAGAGAGACAGAGAGAGAGAGTGAGAGAGAGGTTTCACTGCATGTCTCTCTCTCTCTCTCTCTCTCTCTCTCTCTCTCTCTCTCATGATGTGTCGCTGAGACTCAGCTTGTGTTGGCGGTGATAATTACTCTCTGCTGGGGGAGGGTGAACACAGCGAGGCGCTCCGTGTATAGATCATCTGTTAAACACCCTCTACCCCCCTCCCCACCGCCCCTTCCACCTCCCACCCCGGGCTCCTCCCCCTCTTCCCCCCTCCCACCCCCACAGCAAGACGGCAGCTAATTAGTTCAGGACACTTTTCCGCTAATTCGCCGTTGCACCTTCACTAAAGACGACTCTGACTCGACACCGCTGCCCCTCCCCCCCGACTCCTGCCCCTCCCCCCTCCCAGCATCCTCTGCTCCGCCGAGAGACGCATCTCGCCGAACGAGGGGGCCGTGAATCAAAGCTCGAGCCGCGGCGCCGCCGGGAGATCGGATGGCAGAGAGGGGGAGACCGGTGCGGTGCGGTGCGGTGCGGCGCCCCCGGGGCTTCTGGGTAATTGTAACGGTGTCAAATGAATAAGGTCATTACCGTTAATGTCTTCCAGGGCATTACAGTCTATTTGTTACGTCTTTTTATGGCCGCCAGAGCGGGATTACGGCGGCGGCAGGCTAAAGTACAATTTGCATCAGTTGAATATGAAACAATAAAACACGTTCTCTCACGATTTTTATTGTCCCAAACCTCTATTTTTTTTTTTTTTCCTTCCCGCGCGCTGACGTCTTGGCAGGAAGTAATGGAGCCGCTCGCCGCTGTGGATTAACGGCACTTTTATTTGTTTCTTTATTTATTTGTGTACACAGCTCACACAGCTCATGGCGGCGAGTGTTGCAACCTGGGAAAACTGACTCAGCACAGCTGAAACAAACAAACAAATAAATAAATAGACAAAGAAGTGACGGGGAGAGGAATTATTTCCAGCTCAACAAAATGAGGGGGATTTTCTAAAAATTCCGACGCTAACAGAAACGAGCGGCTTCTATCTGCGCGAACAGATCCCTTCTTCCCGACTATTCAACGGAACGTTTTGCTGGTTTGCTGCTAATTCGGTCCCACTTAGCCTAACAACTCTTTAACAACACTCGTTTCTTTCCCCCCCCTGTGTCCGAACCAGCCAGTTAACAAAGGCTATTAGTGCAGACCAATAAAACTCGAGAGAAAAGTTCCTCCAGCCTCAGCACCTTCCTGTCCTCCGGGGGTTCGTTTTAAAGACACGCACAGCAAATTGCTGCATGTCGTCTCAAATACAGCTGCACATTTTTTGCTGCAGTATTATCATTGTTGTAAGTGTATTTTCAATATCCGACCTGCCAGTGAAATCACAGTAGCGAGAATCCATCCTTCACTGATTGAGCTTGCCTCGGAAATCAGCCCTTTGTGATGTCACAGCGGGCACACCAACGCCAATGGCCCGGTGGTGTTTCCACCCTCTTGGACCCCTTACACACATGCAGAAGGTCCAACAGAGGCTGCAAACAGAGGGCTAAACATGCTGTCTACCTCCGGAACTATTGGGTTTTGTTGTTTGATGCCTCGAAGGTGAAACAACTAGCTGCAGTTTGAGGCGATACAGTGATAAATAAAACCACAGCGCTCGGGGCCGCTGCCTCACACACACACACACACACACACACAAACACACAGACGAACACACACACACACACACACACGCACCTCCGCTATGCTGTGACCCTTGACCTCACCAGCCGGCCCTGGGGGAGCTCCTCTACGGTCTGCAGAGCCAGCAGGTCCTCCGACCGCTGAGCCGCGCTAATGAAAACGCAGACCGTCTGTTGGCTTCCTCAGCCAGCCGCCCTGTGATTGGCCCAGTTTAGACCTGCTTTAACCCTCTCTCATACACACATACACACACATACGCACACACACAGACAACTGCACAAGTCCATGCACTTGACAACAGAGACTATTTGCGTGCATGCGAGCCCGCACGTGCACAGCCGCGGTCGGTGTAGACGCCGTCGGCCGCCGCCGACCAGCGACCGCTGCCATCACCATGACGACCGGCCATATGGCAGCTGACACGCTGCTCTTCATTAGGGCTCAAAGAGACGGCCGGCCTGCAGCACGGCGGTCAGTCGCTGTCAACGCGGCCAAAAAGCAAACAAGGAAGCAAACACACAAATGGTCTAATGAACAACAGCAACAGCGAAGATGAGACGACGTGGCTGTTGAGTTAATCTGGAGAACATTTGTCTCTGAGACAAAAAACAGAACAATGAAACATTTAAATTGTGTAACTTCAATAATTACATCCAATCTGTTTTTTTTATTTTTTTTATTGTGACTTTCTTTAAGCATTTTTGTCTGCAATCTTTGACCTGCGGGAGGCGATAGAGATTTCTCCTTCCCCTGGCTGATGGAGCCGAGATTCTTCACACCGTGTTGATTTATTGCTGCTTTTATCCCGAAGCCGACGAGCGCTGCCCACTCTGCACCCCTGCCAAAGATAAGAGCCAGTCCCGCCTCAGCTCCAGGAAATAACCACGCAACTCTAATCATGTTGTTTGCAGGTGGTCAGCTAATCACTTTGTACCATCAGCAGCTTTCCCAGTCGCTCTCATGTAGATAAAGTAGCTTCATGCAAATGTGCCGGCAGACAAACGAGTCATGTGATCTCGCCGCAGATTACCGGGAGCGAACAGCGGCCCCGCGGCTTCCATCACTGCCGAGACTTGACACCGCTCGCACTTCCCGTTTCCCTGCGTCTGCTTCCTCTGGCGTGAACGCGATTTTGACGCCGACGCCGCTTCGACAGATATGTTTTTCTTTGTAACTCAACATTCAACACTACAGCTGTTGAACTATCATAAGCATGCGCCTGATTAGAAACCTAATCAGTTTACAGCCAATGAGCAATAGGACTTTGTTTTGGTATGCCTCGGTGACGCTGGCTACCTAATTACGCGAGCAGCCTCTGTAAGTTCTCAATACTGACTAGTTAAAATTCAGCCTCATCGGTTGAATCTTAACTCGGCTCTTATTACCTGGTCACCTTAAATCTCAGGTTGGTCAGAAAATGGTGACGTCACAGATAAGTTGACCTTCTCGCACCTGCTTTCTGGAAAATCAAGAGAAAATGCACCAAATATTCCACCTGCTGCTTCAGCTCACGCGGCCGTTTAATCTTTATTACGCTTTCTTTCAATTGTCGAGCGCGTTGCTGCTCCTGCGAAACATGCAGATCAGACATCAAGCGGCAATCATGCTGCAAGGAATTCCCACCTCCAGTTTATTAATGCAATAAAGTGTCAGGTGTCATTTGGGAGCGTGCATGGGAGGGGGGGGCGGGGGGGGGGAGGAAGCGTTTCCACGGCATCAGATTGCTGGGATGAAGGCTATTACTCATTCCTCAAGTGTTGGGGACCACAGGGCTTTAAAGTGCTTTAAAAATGTTTGCTGTGAATGAAAAATGCAGCAGCAGCAGCAGCGTCGGAGGATTCGGCTCTGAGCGCCGGCGCCTGTCGGAAGATCTTCCAGCCCGTCCAATCGGATGCCAACACTTGCGTGTTTTTTTTTCCTCCCTATTTTTCCATTCATTTCCACATTCTCCCTGCGGTGATTTTCTTCAGCGTTGGGCAGAGGAGGTCGACCTTTATCCCCGTCGAGGTGTGTTGTCGGGCAGTTTGCCGGGGGATTTACTGGGAAATGGGCTGTGGAATTTTAGATTTTAGATTTCTTTTTTTCTTCTCTCAAACAAAGAGGTCAAAGTGGACAGTGTCTCCTTTGAGGCTGATTCTCTCTCTCTGCAGCGTTTTGATATTTGCCCCCCCCCTCAGGACATTTCTCAACTCTACAGATGGATGGAGGATTAAAATTAATAGATATTTGAAGTATGCCGGCGATGGCCGTCACCTGGACGGAGGCGTGACTTTAAAACCATTGACTAAATCAGACATGGCTGGCATTCATTTATTAGGTTCCTTCATGCAGGCAGAAAGAGAGCAGAGACCCTTCATCATCCGACGGATTGTCATTACTGCGAGTAGAGGCAGGAGTGGTAGTACTGCTAGTGGTAGCAGTAGAAACAGAGCAACAGAGGGACCTGAGCGACAGAGGTCAAGAAGAGTCAAAGGAAGAAAAAAAAACGATCTGCTTGCAGCAAAGAAAAAAACGCAGGTGAGGAAACAGCCGCCGAGAGTCACATCCGCTGCGGCGACCTTGCAGCGACCTTGCAGCAACCTAGCAGCGACAGAACAAGTCGAGATGAAACACGACGACGACAACAAAGGCAGCGGGGAAACACAATGGGACGACAACTCACTCCATTCAACGGCTGCTTGTTCGGTGGCCTCGCCGGGCGCCGTCGCCAACAGATGGGCGCAAAAGACGAGCACCACCGCCCCCACTTGACTGGCAACGGACAGCGGCGACGACGGCTGTTTCCAGGGTTCGGTACCTCGACAAGACGCTTGTGTGTTGGCCCAACTCTGGTTTCTGCTGCTTGCTGCACTCTTCAGGAAGCGGCACAAGGATGAAGAAACTCAATTTTTTTTCGATCGATCGATAGAACTCAATTTCGGTCGATAGAACTCTCAGCTGGTTTTGTGGGAGGTTGCAAACAGTGGGCGAAACCTGCAGACAGACGCAGGTTGCAGGGGGGGGGGGGACAAAAAGTTCTGAAGTGGGTCTACTGCAGGGGTGGGCAAACTTTTTGTTTTTACTGGGGGCCACAATGGGTTGTAATTCTTGACAGAGGAGGAGAGGAGGCCAAAGCAGCAGCAGATGGATGGAGTGTTTTGGAGACCCACCTCATAGGAGGAAAAAATGTATCATGGGATATGTAGAAAATGTGGTTTAATGTCAGTTGAAAATGAATCAAAGCGAAGTTACAACCAAATCAGTGTCTTTGAAACCCCACGGTATTTGGCTCTTTATTGAAATGACTCTTGAAACACTGAAAAAATGTTTTATTTCATGACTTACTATTATTGCCATTTCTCCAAGTTCGGCAGGCCAAATTAAAAAGCTTAATGGGCCGCATATGGCCCCCTGCCTGTAGTTTGCCCACGCCTGGTCTAGCTGGACGTTACTACATGCAAAAAGCAAACGATACATTTTCAGCCGCTCTGTTGTCAAGTCTCCTGGCCGGACTCCCTGCACGCTGGTCCAGCTCAGGGCAGTTCTCATCATCACCGCCGAGTCATCGGGGTGATTGTACTGCAAATTAAAAGCCGATGATGGCGGTTTAAGGCCGAGTCGGCAGGAAGAGGAGCTCGATCGCTGATTAACTGCTTGTTCCCGTGTTTCGTTTTTGATCGCCGCCAACGGCAGATTAAAGGCAGCGGTGCGGTGAGGAGGAGCGGCGGGCGCCAGAGGGGGCGCCAGAGGGGAGCGCCGGTCTTCGGCTCGGGACTCTTGTGTCAGTGGACAAACACGGAGGCCTCGGGGGCGGCGCCGCGGACGACAGCGTCGGAAAAGGGAGGGAAACATTTTCAGCGGCTGACGCCCCTCCAGCGCTGCTGTGCCTGGAGCCGCGCCCTCCATCCTGTCACCCTATGGATGGCTCACCCTTACGCCCGCTATAGGTCGAGTTTATTCTTTTTTTTTTTTTTCACAGAGTCAGATAACAATGTCACGGCGAGTCGTCACGCTGAGCCTATGACATTTTGAGAAAGAAAAAAAAAGAAGTCCCCCCCTGCAACGGCCCAGGTGAGGAGCCATCCTGAGCTCAATAACAATCTATTATGGATGGAGGAGTCCAGCCGTCACAGTGGGTCACTGTCCCCAGGAGGGGAGTTTACCGCTTCAACACATACATGCTCTCTATGTTTTTACACACACACACACACATATATATATATATATATGTATATATATATATATATATATATATACATATATATATATATATATATATATATATATATATATACATATATATATATATATATGTATATATATATATATATATATATACATATATATATATATATATACATATATATATATACATACATATATATATATATATATATATGTATATGTATATGTATCTAAATATATTTCTATATCTGTATCTATATATATTTCTATATATGTATATATGTATGTATATAAATATGTATATACATATATATATATATATATATACATATATATATATATATATATATATATATATACATATATATATATATACATATATAAACACACACACACAAGTTGGTTTGCAAGTTAGCTTGCATAGATAGATAGATAGACAATGAGTGAGACTGACAGCCTGATTAAGTCAAACCCTCACCTTACTGTGTTCTCTACGTTACAAAGCTGTCAGGTGCAACAGAGGGGAAAAAAGAAAAAAAAAAGGGGGGGTGGGATAACTGTTTCAGAGTGCGACTCTGTCACTGCGGCGCTGGGAAATACGGCGTAAAGGTGAAACCCGTCAACCTTGCTGCGAGTCTCCGAGGGGCGTCGACAGGCGACTCTTTGACGCTCCAGCAGGAAACAGCGGCTCCCTCCCGTGTACGTGTCAGACCATCCAGGCGTCATCATCAGTTAGCCCTGGCGGTTTATAAATAGCGTGTTTACCGAGGTTCAGTTCGGGTTTTCTCATTCATTTTTTTTTTTTTTTATAATTAAATAAAGTGCCGTGCGGATTCGATGGGTGGTGTCACCGAGACGGAGGCTCAGAGCTTAAGTCTCTGTTCAGGTCCCACCTGATGTCTGGGGAAGAGCAAGCTCAAAGCTCAGCCCTTCGTGCTCTTCAGCTGGCGGGGCGCAGGATGTTCGCACCCGCCGTGGTGCAGTCAACGCCTCTTAAATGTTTCTTTGAATGCTTCTTCTATCCTCAGTCCTAATGAGGAATTCACATGTTCAAAGTGCCGATCACAACATGATCGTCTGACAATCCAGCAGGCTCACTTAGCACAGCCTGGGACTAGTGGTGAAGTCGTAGTTTGGCCCCTTAATTACCTCGTCAAACTGCGACTGCCGAGCGGAGAACTGGAGAGGCAACCCTTCCTCCCTCACAGTCGAAGCCGCGGTCTGACGAACGGCAACATTTTCTGCTCCGCGCCTTGAACTTCAAACCTTTAAGACAGCTTCTCTTTCTTTTTTTTCCCTTCCTTGCATCTCACTGTTGTTGCCGTGAAATTGTGCACAAAAGCGGCTGAAGTAGAAGAAGCCTCGCACTGCCTGAAGGAGTGACGGGTGAGTGCGATGCCCGACTCCGTTTCATCCACCTCGCATTCCTCTCGCTTAAGTTTTTTTTCATTTTTTTTTTGTCATACCAAGGGATCATCGTATTTTTAATAAAGTGCACGGTGCCGCCAGGGGTTTTCTGTAAAACCTCTCGGTATCACTGCAACACTAGCGAGCGTGTCCGCCCGCTAAGCCCCGTTAATTAATCGGCATAAGTGATGATTTAATTGAAATCCCTAATTGAGAGCCGCCGTGGCTACGCACACACACATACACGCACACACACATACACGCGCACACACACACACACACACGCACGTTTACGCGGTGATTGCGCTGGCACGCCGCGCCGCGCCGCGCTTCCCAACTCCCGCTGTTAGCCAGGGATGCTTGCAATAAGCGGGACTGAATGAGGGCCTAATTATCATCCCGACTGGAACCGACGAGCGATGACTTCAGCTTCTGGAAATGCAGGGAGGCGGCGAGGAGGCGCAACCTCGGGTGAAACCGCAAACACGTATTAGGCGTGTGGAAGAAAAAAAAACAAAACACTGATAATATAAAGGTGTAAACTTGATGGGTAGGCGTTCGGGGAAACGGGGGCCAGTGAGGATTGGGGCTGTCAGATGTAAATTATTGTAAGAAATGAATGTGATGCACTCTGATTTTGCCCGTTTGCCATAATTACAAACATGGAAAAACGCAGGATTACATGGAAATGTCTACACTTGGCACATGCGCTGCCATCTAAAATAACCCCAGGCTTGTTTTATTTATTTATTTATTTTTTCTACTTAGCATGTTTACGAGGCAGGTGCTCATCAGTGGCAGCCTTCACCCGCTGATGGATGCCGGGGATTGTGGGATTGCAGAGACGCATCAGTCTGACGCAAAGTGATTTCTCTGAAGCTGTAGGAGAGGATGCTATACCAGCTGTTTTATGCGCAGATTTATTTTTTTTTTCAGGTTCTCTGCTTTCACCAATTCACTAGATGCACATTGTAGAGGCAAAAAAATATATATAACATTTCTTCCTAATGCACTGGCAAGGTGAAAAACAAATAAATGAAATTGGAATTGAGCTGAAAGTGGAAGTGAAATGTCGCTCTACTGCTTGTTTTCCTCATTTCTTTGCTTTCCCCCCCACTTTGTGCTCGCACCTGCAGGCACGTGACATTAAAATTCACTCTCAATACAGCCTCCGCACGGGGGACATAAAACCCTCATTTAAATACCACTTCCTTCCTCCACCGTCTTTGCACCTGTGAGCGTCCCTGCTTAATCGCCTGCAACGCGCCCGCCGGAGCTACGTGCAAACTGCCGGCGTGAGCAAAACATTCCAGCTTCTTGTTCGCCATCCCCAAAACCTCTGCGGCCGCTCGGAGGCAGAGGTCATCGGCGGTCAGTGCGTTGCATCATGGACGCCTTCTGGATACAAGTGGAGCTCATGAGAGTAAAATAAGTCAATAACTGTGAATGCCTGATGAGATGATGGAAATGCCAAATGTTGTACTGTCTCTTCTTTGCTCCGGTATTATTTTTACTGACTGGGAAGTCAGTTGCCCCCTGGGACTAATAAAGCATTCGGAATCTGACTCCGCATCTGAATGTCAAAGCCAAACGCGAAGAGAAATTCCAACGTCTAAAAGTCTAAAAGAGGGGAAGAAAACGTTTTGAACTTTTGAAATGACCCTCAGATCGCTACTAAAACGCTCTGCCCACATTTCCAAGTCTCTCTCTCTCTCTCTCACACACACACACACACACTGCTTCTCAGTGCAAGTGGAAATCTGAAAGGATGATGATTTACATTCTTTCTGCAAACTCTTTCTTCCTTCATTCAGTGCCACGGTTGAATCTGTGCGAATCAACACAACTTTAACGCCTCGAGGGGCTGCACAGCGGCGTGCCTACCAACACACATACACACACACACACACACACACACACACACAGAGTCCATCAGTATGAGAAGTAGGACTTCAAGCCTCCACGCTGGCAGTGGGACCCACCGCTGGGCCGCGATAGCAGCAGCAGCAGCAGCAGCTACATTCTACGAGGTGCTTCCCTCCATTTGTTCTGTTTTGATTCACGTCAGCGAGTTACAAGCGTGAGTAAGCGCAGGTTTGGAGCCTGTCAACATCACTCTGTTTGCGCCGCTCTGATGAAATGTTTATTCCCGGCCGCTGTGGAGAAACAAAGAGGACCAATCTTTCAGGCACGCCAGCCGCAATTATTTGAGGTGACCCGAGCTTGACAAAAAAACAATACAAAGTGAGTCGCATCCCCCTGCAGGGAGCCGCCAGCCTATTGGACGTTATTACATAATGTATGCCTTCAGCGCCCGCCCGCCACCACTGTAATGAATACCTCTGTTTGAGGGGCACCATAAAGTGAACAGCAGCCATTGCACCTTTTCACCCATGACACGTGCGCACACACACACACACACACACACACACACACACACGCGCACACACAAACGCACCGTGACACCCCGAAAAATTGACTAAGCTGCTACCTGTGGCTCCCCAGAAGCACAGCAAAATAATATTTCAAGAGAATGCAAATTGCCCTCACTGTGTGTCACAGTTACACACACACACACAAACACACACACACACACACACACAAGACCCAGTTAGCTTTGCTTCGTTTGAGTCTGGGTGAAGCGCACCGATGGGAGTGAGCCGTGTGTTTGCAGTCACGCCGAGCTAATGGAATCCGAGACTGATGAGTAATTGGATCAAGCGGTACAACCAATAAAAAAAAAAAGAAGAAAAAAAAAAGACATGATCTCCACCATCTCCCTGTCAGTGGACCAACCTCCACCTCATCTACCAACACGGCCCTCCGCACCCCCCTACTCCTCCCCTACTCCTCCCCACCTCTTTCCAGCCGACCCCCCCGTTAATCATTTAGAAATAATTAAGTTCAATAAAGCGGAACAGATTAAATAAGAAACAACGATTGGGCGTTAAAGCCCCCCCGAGTGTGGATCAGTAGCTTCCTTCCGTCCCACTGTGGGGAGGAACAAACGATTCCTGCTGAAGACGGAGATGGTGGGAGTCAGGCGGCGGCAAGGTACGAGGGGGGGCGGGAGGAAGGGTGAGCGGGAAAAGGTGGCGGTGAAATATTCATGACGGGCGCAAATAATGAGCAGAGACGGACAGGAAGGCCTCCGTGCGTCGGCGCGCAGCCGGAAGTGGACGGGCGGCCGTGGTGAAGGCGCAACCCTGGCTAACACTAAACGTCCAATTACGGAGACACGGGTAGAACACGCCTGCACCAGCTACCATCCATCCATCTTCCGTCGGCGCTCAGGGTCAAAGTCTATCGCTGCTGCCACGGGATGGAAACGGGGTCACGCCCACAGAGACGCAAACAACCACTCGCACCAACACCCACCGCCACGTGTGACACTTTAGCCTTGTGTTAGCTTCACGCACGGCTTAGCGTCCCTCCAAGTGTTCCATCCATTAAATTGATCTCATGTTTCCATTCTGTAAAGTAGTGATGTGCATATCGATATTTTTTATTCGAAACGAAAAAGAATCAATTTTGCTATATTGATATCGCAATATCGACCCCAAAAATGTCAATTATCGTATTGAATTTGAAAAACATGTTATCGGCCATCACTACTGTAAAGAGCCAACGAAAAGCGTTCAGGAAGCGAGAGAAGGAATCAGATTTTCCAATTTTCAGTCGCTTTAGCCCAGTAACAATAGGTCGGGGCGGCATTTGATTAGCGCCACCTCGCCACTGAACGATTTCCTCGGCCAGGTGTGGAGGAGTGAAGAGAAGGTAAAAACAAAAACAAAAACAAAAAAACTTTTGTAATGATTTCTTCTTCATTTAAAGCTGTATTGATTGCCATCTTTGATGAAACTGCTGCCATGCTAATCTCGTTAGCCAGACTTACAGTCACTTCCTGTGAATGCATTGCGTCCCTTTCCAGGGTTTCCAAGGGCAGCTTGCTTTTTGGTCGGCTTTACGACGCAAAGACGGACTGAAAATGCTTTCAGATGGACTATGCCAGTGGTTCTCCAACTTTCTCTGTCACGCCCCACCTTGGAGAAAGAACATTTTTCACAGCCAAAAGTGGCCAACAACAAAGAACACTGGCCGCCGCCGGACTCCTGCATTCATCTTTTCGTCCCTGTCAAATATTTGTCCAACCTGTGTACCTGAGCAGCGTTTTTCTTAGCTACAACCCACTGAACACTTTTTGTTAATTGTTCCGCCGTGAAAAAAGTTTCCACGTGAAAGCATTAGTTCCCCTGGGCGCCCCGTGCCCCCCCCCCCCCAGACGTGACTCTGCGCCCCACACACTGGACTATGCAAAGACAGATGAGCACAAAATCGGGCCGCCGTGTCAGCAATGAGGGTAATTGAGCTTGTGTCTGACCCACTGATCATCACTGAAGTGTGGCCTCTGGGGGGAAAGTGTGTTTTCAGCAGAGGGAAGAAATGCAGGTCAGTGAGTCATAACACGCAGCAGCTTTTTGACGCAACGTTTCTCAGAGGATCTAAAGACTACACATACACACACAAACACACACATTCACACACATTCACACACACACACACATGCAGACACGATGATCTGCGCAATAAATTCATTTCTACCTTCCACGGAGTTCATTGCCGATGAGAAAATGTGAGAACGTCAGCCTGCCTTTCAAGTATTATTTAAACCGCTCGCTGCGGGTTTCCCACAAATTGGATTCTTCTCGGCCGCCCAGAGAGAGAGAACCCCCCCCCAACCCCCCACCGCCCATATTAACCTGGCTGAAAACGTTTCACTTTCTCACCGCGGCACCAAAGAGCTGAGGATTATTCCAAATGTGTTGTAATTGCAGGTCGTTTTTATAGCTCCTTTTTGCAAAGATATAAATAAACGTTGTATTTTTACTTATTCCTCTTTTATTTTCTGCCTCTGCAGCTTTCTTCTTGACCTTGCATCGCAACAGGAACAATTGAGCGCGCACCACTGGATTGGATAAAAGACAGTGTATTAACGTGATTGCTTGTAGGGGGCTGATCCATGCTGGAGGCAGGCGGCTAGAGGCAGGCGGCGGCGGCGGTGCCTGCCTGCTGCTACTAACCAATCTCCGAGGGAAAATCGGAATTCAATTAGTCTGGCAAAAGGAGCCCCTCTCCCTCTCCTTTATTTGTTATCCAATCCTTTCGGCCTCTGCTCCGACTTGCACTTTGCTCTCCTCCCCATACTCCATCTATTATTTTTCCTCCCCTCCCACCCCCACCCCCCTCCAGGCCCCTCCAACGTCTCATCCTGCACTCACAATTTCCTCATGGCCACTGAAGCCGACGCTGCTAATGATGATCTTGGACTTTTAAAAGCAGAGAAGGCGACGTGATTATTTTGCTGAATCGTCCCCTCCCTAATAAATTCATCAACTGGCCGAGTGTGAACCAGACCAGAGTGAGGGACTTTGAGAATCGCAACGCTATCGCGAGATTTCTGCCTCTAAAAGAACCCTTGCAGAAGCAGTCAGGAACTGCTGCTGCTGCTGCTGCTGCTGCTGCTGCTGCTGCTGCTTCTGATGCTTCTGCTTCATGCTGCTGCTCACTACAATGCAGTCGTCGGCTTCCTTCAAACAGGCATCAGACGCAGCTTCCCTGGAAAGGCTGGTCTGCAACACCCACTAGTCGGTATCTCAGGTTATTGGAGAGTCGCCTGAACTGCACTCTGCATTCCATTAACGATGCTACGGCGTCGAGCGGCATCGTACACGCCGCCGCCGACTGGCAAACGCCTGTTTGCCTCACTCGGCCGTAATTCCCGCGAGTGAGCGTGTTTCTCTCTCGAAGGCGGAACCTGTGAAGCTTTGCGAAGGAGTCGGCGGGTGGAGGGGGGAGAAAGAGAGAGGGGCGATGTGGTGTGGTGTCTCGTCATGAGGCAGTGGTGTTGTAGCAGCAGGCGTCATGCGGGAGAAAACCGCGCAGGTGGAAAACGGGAGTGAAAGCGGGGGAGCGTCGGTTCGACTGCGGGGAGGCGGAGCCGCTCCTCTCGCACCTTTCGTTTCACGCTGGGCTTTGAAAAACTGCGACACATGCACAGTGTTGCGCAGTGCAACATCCATCAGGTATTTCTCTTGTTTGTTTGTTTTTTTTTACTGGCAGTTAAGTCAGGCAGCTACAGCTCCGGGGCTTCCCGCAGATGGATGAGCCAGATTTAAGGAATTTGAAACCTTATTGATTCTGCTGCCATTCCAATTTTCCACACGAAGGTTTGAAGCTTTAAAAAGGTAAAGCGTGCATTAAGGAAGAAGCAGGAAGCCATGAGGTGCGATGAGTCAAAGACTCAGCGAGTGAGTGAGTGAGTGAGTGAGAAAAACTTGCAAGAGATTCACTCAAACGCAAATCAGGCTCATTTTCTGGGTGCTTAAGTCGAGAGAAAAAAAAAAAAAAAAAGAACGCACAATTAACTGTCGAATTCGGCAGCCGTGTTGTATCAACCCGATCTTGAGTCGCTGCTGGGCTAATGTGTGCTGAACACGAGGCAGATTTAATGAAGGTTGCTCGACGAATGCATCATGCCTGTCTTTTCACACCAACGTATGCACACACATGCACACACATACACACACACACACACACACGCTGTGAAGCACATTTCAGCACGGCGGGCGAGAGCGATTGGCTTCCGGCTACTTGAGCGCTTAAAATCTTCCCTAATTGAATGTATAGTAATGTAAATCTTGTTTATTTTTTATTTTTTTGCCACAAGGGGCCTCAACAATGAGAATGCAGATTGGGGTTCATTTGAAATGCAAAGGGAGCGTGGGATGGTGGGACTCGCCGTCCGTACGTTCCCGAGCCACCTGACGCTGCTGCTGGAAACGTGCAAACCTGTTTGCGTCTTTCAGGCACGAGGCGTTCAAAGGCTGCACGCTTGCTGCCGCCCCCCGAGGTGCGAAACAGCGGCTCCCACTTGAAAACGTTCAGAAATTCTGACTAAAGACTCGTTTGTGCAGCAGGATTGGGGCCTTTCATCTCGTTAAACTCCCCTCACTGCGTTTATTTGGGAGACTGACTGACTGCTCCTGACATGCAGAACGTCCAGGACGCTGGTTTGCAGCACTGCCCTGTGAAAGGATTGTTATACTATTACTACTGTAGCTCGAATGGTTTTCAGACACTTAAGTCAGTTTTCAACTTTTTTAAACCGTTGGCTGAGGCAAAAGAGAGAAATAAAGATTGCACTCAGCAGGTTCCATAGCAATTCCGTATGAATGATGGATTCTGCCTGCACCTGAAAATGGCATGGAAAGCTTCTCTAATTGTGACTGTGAGCAGCAGCTGCAGCTGCAGCTGGTGGACGACGTGCATTCAGAATATACAAAATGTTGTTTCCGTGCAGCGTCCAGCTGCAGCTCGGTTCCTTTGCCAGCCGCATTGCGTCTATGGACCCCAGCAGGTTGTTTGAGCAAAGTTAGAGCAGGTTGTAAGTGCAGATAATCAGATGATTTTGAAAGTCGAAGTAAACAAACAAACTGGCTGTAGGTGACAAATATTAATACCTGAACCATAAATCCAGGCTAACGTTCTGCTATCACAATTTGATTGTGATAGCAATCACACTCCAAGTGGAGACTGTCTGGTCTGTTCTGATCTGGTCTAGTCTGTTCTGATCCAGTCTGGTCTAGTATGGTCTGGTCTGGTCTGATCTAGTCTGACCCGCCTCCAAACCTTCATAAACTCAATGGTGACATCTCTTTTACTCACTTTTTGCACAGCGGCTTCGAGTGTGTTGGGTGGGCGGAGCCAGAGACCGACACTAATTTGAAAAGACTCTCTCTCTCATTCTCTATCTGGTTTCGTTTTGTTTTTTTAAAGCCACTCGTGCCGAGGGCTTAGACAAAGCCGGTGATCCCGCCGAGCGATAGCGGGGCGCGACCGCCTTTTGATTAGCACGCTGTACGGTGGAGATAAGACGACAGCAGGGCGCCAAGGTGGACTGGGAGGCCACCCAGTTAAAGGCTGTTTCCAGACCAATCGCTCCACACATCTTTTTTTATTTTCCTTCTGTCTCTCTCTTTTGAAGCGAATTGCCTTGGAGCGAGCAAATACAGTTAGTGGCGTGCATGTGTGTGTGTGTGTGTGTGTGTGTGTGTGTGTGTGTGTGTGTGTGTGTGTCTGTGTCTGTGTCTGTGTCCACCTGACAGAGGGCAGTGAAATGAGAACGGCGCGCACATGTTTGCATTTCTAAAAGAGGAAATGCAGGACGAGAAGAGAGTCGGTATCCATGGAGAGAATCGGCTGTTTCTTATCTGTCCTTGTGTTTCAATGGGGGGGGGGGTTAGGGGGTTTTGGGGGGCGTTGAGGGTGGGGGTCGAACGGGGGGATTGGGGAGTGGTCTAAAAGCAATCTTCACATCGCATCTGCAGCCCCGGCAGCCAGTTGAACCCAATCAGCGGCCGTCAGACCCAAATGACCACGGGAGAGTTTTGGAGGCTTAACGCCAATCACGCCGAGCCCGCCGCCATCAATCTGAGCCGGCAGGAGGAATAACATCAGATCCCAGGCGCAGCGCCGCACGTACAGCGGAGAAATAAATAAATGAATGAATGAATGAAATGGGCAGGAGGGCTTAAGCGGCAGGCACATGCGGCAGGGCGCCGCCGAGGGGGAAAATCCCGCGGCCCGTCAGAAGAGTGGCGTGAAGAGGGCGCCGGTGATCGCGCAACACGCAACAACCCGCGGCGCCACCTCTGTCTGTTCCCGCTACTGCAACCTCCTCCTCCGTCTCCTCTCTCCAAAAGACCACAACACATGAGGCAAAGTCAAGGCTCCATCCAGAGCTTCAAAGTTCGGTCTGCACTGCTTTGAATCAACACTAAACTCCATCTCCCACAATGCAGGTTGATTTTTGTGACCTGCAAAGTGACAAAGACAAATTTGACTGACACGTCTAAACTGTTGTTTGCCTGAGAAGAAACGAAGACTTTGGAGAAAGTTGATGACTCAACTCGTGTCTGATGGTGTTTGTTTGTTGACTGCCGTCAACCTGAGCAGCTTTGACTGATTCGTCAGGCTGCCCAGGGGTTAAGGGTCTCGCCCCAGCTTCACCGACAGTACCAGGTGCCGACACAAGGGGTCGCTGATAAACACGCCTGGCCCAGATCGGGCTAATTCTAAATAACCAGCTGAATCGGGTTAATGGTCCGGCGCATTTTCAAAATCAAGGAGCGGCCGTCAAACGTGAAACCACCTCAATAAACGCAACCCATAAAGACGAAGACGAGACAAAACTGTGCATCAGGATTCTAAGTCATCAGGAAGCTTCGGGCTCCATTTTTTTTTTTTTTCATTTTTCTTTCCAGTCTGAGGCTTCAAACGTGGCGTCATGCTGGTGGTTGCTGTCGCAGTCGGAAGTCAGCAGCAGCAACAGTCTTTCTGTCCGCTGAGCGTGTCGATGTGGCTAATCAGGCGGGCGGTCGCAGGGAGGTTTGCTTTTTTTTTTAAGATGCAGTTCAAAGAGAAGCCAAAGAATGAGGCCTGGGGGCCGTTAAGACGGCCGGCACGCTGCACAAAAGGCAATTAGCCCGGCTGATTTTGTTCTTTTGAACAATTCTCCTCTTCTCCTTTTTGTCCAGTTTAACAGCAATTTCTGCTTGCTGCCTGATCACATGTCGTCGGGACCGCCGGGGAGTTTGCCAGTAAATGCCGTGTAAATAAACAGAGTGCGCTGCCATTTGAATTTCCCATCCAAACCCCCCTCCTCTCCTGCTCTCTCCACCCCATACAATAAACATCGATGCGCTCCAGGGCTGTCATTAGCAGCCGAGTGGCTAACCGCTACCTTGAGGGTTAGGGCTGAGGCCGCCGTCCCAGAATCCTCTGCTCCCTCGGTCGGCGGCCACGCACGGGAATTATCGCGCAATGACGTCGTTTACGAGAGGGGAGGTCAAAGAGGTTTTCAATTTTTCCAGGTTCTCGGCAAGAACAGCAGCCACTTAGTGACCACGAAAATAAATGCAACAATAATTCTGTCTGGTAAAATAAAGGTATGAATTTAAGATACAGTAGATACACATCCAAAAAAATATATATTCTTACTATTGCACAGGGAAAATAAGAAAAGCCCAGCGTTCTTTACATGAATACTCCAATACTAATTCAGACTTATTCCCCCTGGGGGTCCAAAGTCAACAGAACGCATAAGTCCAAATCACTCTCATGTGGATTTATGGCCCGACTGCACATATGTCACACGCTGATTCTACCTTCACCTACGCTGAGCAAGGGAAAAATCAATTCAATACTGATGTTGATATGAAGAGTGCAGCCGGCGCAGTCAGGGTGGACACTGAGCCGCCTCGGTGACACAACTGTGATGACTCGATAAGCAAAATAAAGGGCTGGTGGAAGCAGCGCCGGGGTTGGGCAGAAGATCTGGTCTATCAACAGCTCTAGACCTTTTCCGGCTCGATGGGCAGAGAAATGGCTTTTCGTGTTTCAGGGAAATTAGCTTCCCCACTCGAAGTTCAAAAACGCATCTGTATTTAAATGAAAGTCAACAAAACATGTGGAGTTAATGGTGGGAAAAATGGACGGAGCAAAATAGAAACGATCTACGAGGCTTTCTGCGGAACGGAGTGAAATTTGCAGTTCCGCAGCTCGAACTATTTCAGCAGCGCGGCCGCCATGCATAGAGATGTGTTCATTTCCTTTCAATACACTTTTCAACCATTGGAAGCAACCACTTCAAACACACTGGATGTTTGATGCAATTAGGGAGGGATTAGTCCAGCGAAAATCACCGCTGATTAGAACTCATCGAAAACAGAAGTTTCCCCCACGGCCTCTGCGTTGTTTGCAGCTTTGTTCCTCCCCAACAAAAAAACTTTCTGAACATGCAAGAGTTCCTCACAAAAACAACTCAATTTGTAGCCTTTTTTTCAACTAGACATTCGGACAGATCCGCTCCAAAGCGAAGTGACGGCGCGACAACAGTGAGGCAAAGTGTGTGTCGGCTACACTTAAAGCATTTGAGCGTTGCGTCCTTCCCCCCCCCCCTTTTTTTTGTGTCGGTGTTCTCCCTGGCGCGGCGCTCATCTCCGGAGCTTCACGCTCAGACGGTCTCATCTGAGCCGACTGGAAGTGAGCAGGGGACACACAGGGGGCGGCGGCAGCGTTTTGGGTCTCTCCCGTCTAACAAAGGGGCCTAAAAGCACCAAAGTGACTGCAAATTAAATATGGATGGAGCTGAACCGCCGGCTCTGGACACGTCGCCAGTTCGGGGAGAGGAGGGAATGAAACTATTTCTTCTTGTTTGTCACTATCCACTTATCTCTTCCAAGAGTCTTCAAATCAGTCGGTAAACCTCCAAACACTCCTGGGAGAGACTTCTTGCAAGAAGTTTCAGGCACTTGTTCAGTTTTTGATGCTAATCAAATGGATTTCAGGGTTAAATCATGCACTTTTTTTCCATTACATTGCCATTCCTTAGATTTTTCAATGTTATATTTGTTGTCCTTAAACATATGAGCAACTACTTTTATTCCCCTTTTTTCTGACTTTGGTGAAATAAAACTACTCATTTTGTGAAACAGGAACGGGACCTACCTTTAAGATTAATGAGCGCTGATGAATGAAAAACAGTAATGGATACAATTACATTTTGCCACAGTGCAAAGGATTTTTCAGCATGAAATTAAGGCTAAGACTTTTTCAACCTTAAAATAGTTTTAAAGGGAAACACTGGTGGATAAACGTTTCAGTCCAACCTTTTAAGATGAGGATACATGCAGTACTTTCCATCATTTTGGCCCAAGCGACTGGCGCCGAATACAAAGCTTTCTCCTCGGGAGCTTCACATGAATGTGGAAATTAACTCGCAAGCACAGGACAAACTCCCCCAACGGGGCTTCACTTGTTATGTTACCAAACTCACGCTGCATATTTCATGTGCGTGGAGGCGCCAACGCACTCCGCCGCCACCACCAAAGACCAGCGGCGTCTGGATGGAGGGGGGAGGGGGGAAGGGAGGGGGGGTCTCTCTGGAGAGCAACTGCAACGAGCCGGGGACGTATCCGGAGCAGATGGCGGGTCGTGATGTGTGGCGCGGTCGAGTGCACTTGACTTCACGGTGTCAGATCAGCCCGCCGCGGTTTGAGCAATATTCATATAAACGTCAATGCGGAATGGATGGTTTTATTAAGGTCTCATTACACAGCGAGACATTTACTGCCGCCGCTGCGACTCGGAGGAAAAAAGGTCAAAGTGTGTGCGAGAGGTGGAGGGAGGGGAGCTTGAAAAAATATATATATATATCAAAAACCCACTGAATGGTTTCCAGCCAATCCAATAATTGACAAAGCCGCAGAGCCCAGAGGGAGACGGGGGGCGGGGGGGGATCAGAGAGGAGTGTCTGGCAATAGGAGCCACGGGCGGGAAGACAACGATCCGCTATCTGACTGTGCAAAGGTGAGCTGATAAGTGACGAGCAGGGAGACACTTGAAGATTTTCTACCTTTAAAACGACACCTTCCAAAAAAGGCTGTTACTTCCAACGGGGAGGGCGGCACCGCGGCCATTGGCACGGCGCCCCCAGCTGGCCTGCTTCAGGACTGAAGAGCATCGACAACTCTTGCTTGGATGGAAGAAATGATGATTTACCAAAAGGTTTGCGTGTGGAAGGACACTCAAAAACGTGACTAGACAAGCTGATTAACGACGTAGGGGATCGACTAAAGGACGCAATGGGGGTCGCGACCGTCACACATGCAAAATTACGCACAGAGCCCCGAATTAATATGGACACGCAGGCGTTTCTGACAGAACAGAGAAGGTGGAGGGGAAGCAAATAAATTATTCAGCGGTCGCACTGTGATTTACCAAAACTGCAATTGACTGCGGCCCGCAAGTTTTTTTGTTTTTATTTCGCACCTTTGGAAGGCAGACGATAATTTAGCATTAGCTCATTTTGAAATATATCACACACAATGAAACATTTTTTTATTGGATTTAAATCCCTCATGCCAGGGACGTGTGCTGCCAGTCCAGACGCAGGGCTGACTGCCGTTCTATCGGGACACCAGTACGAGCCGAGTGTGAAAGGCAACAGTTCTCACCTCCTGTCACACTCTGCAGTCCGGGTTACAGTTGCGTGGCTGCGATCCTGTGTCTCGCAGTCACTCTGCGCATGCACGAGTTCCATTCACAACGTTACAACTCAATGAATCTTAAAAAAATATATTGGGACAATTTAAATATGCAACAAAAAAAAAAAAAAACGGTGGTGCTGCTTCAACTAACCTTTTTCCCATAGAGGACAAACCATAAACACCTTATCCACCAACTGCAGGAGCTATGAGGCACTACAGTGTTAGCCAGTAGTAAAAGAGACACATTTCAGGCAATGTTTTTGTTCTCTTTGACAGAACCGGCCATGCACGTCTCTTCAGCACCAGCCGAGCTAGTCTCTTTAGCACCAGCCGAGCTAGTCTCTTTAGCACCAGCCCCACTGGTTTCTTTAGTGCCAGACACCCTAGTCCCTTTAGCACCAGCTATGCCAATCTCTTCAGTGCCAGGCACACTAGTCTCTTTAGCACCAGTCATGCTAATCTCTCCAGCACCAGCCACGCTAGTCTCTTCAAAGCCAGCCATTTTAGTCTCTTTAGGACCAGCCATGCTAGGCTCTTTAGCACCAGGCATGCTAATCTCTTTAGCGCCAGCCGAGCTAGTCTCTTCAATGTCAGACAATCTAGTCGCTTTAGCTCCAGCCATGCAAGTCTCTTTAGCACCAGCCCCGCTAGTCTCTTTAGCGCCAGCCACGCTAGTCTCTTTAGCACCAGTCACGCTAGTCTCTTTAGTGCCAGACACGCTAGTCCCTTTAGCACCAGCCACACTAGTCTCTTTAGCTCCAGCCATGCTAGTCTTTTAGCACCAGCCACACTAGTCCCTTTAGCTCCAGCCATGATAGGCTCTGTGAATTCAAACCTTCACCCTGTTGCTATAAAATCACATAAATCTAGCAGGAATACAAGGCGTCGCATTGTGTCCTCATTGCCACGTTAGCAGCCCTTGCAAAAGATCTGCGCGCCGCAGCAGACATGAAAAGAAGAAAACGCAAACATATCTCCACACGCCTTCACATCCTTTTTACCCTAAGCCTCGCACGCTTCGCTGATCAGTTTAAACAGCTGCTTAACGCACTTTACTCTTTATACACGTTATCACACACACCACAGGCATGCGCAAACACACTCACACACACGCACCCTTTCCGGAGTCGCTCACTCACTCTCATATTGGCCGCAGCTTATAGTGCACATCCATCAGTGGCGAACACACATCGCTGAAACCAACGCTCAATAAAGCAAATATAAAACTCCAGTTTGCTGTTATCTGTCTTCAGCAGCAGCCTGCGTCCACGTCAGGAGAAGATAGGAGAGGAGGAAGAGGAGGATGCAGAGAGGGAAATGGAAATGAGAGGCTCCTCAAATCCCTTTATTAGACACTGCAACTGGTGGTAACAGAAGGCTCTTATTAGCCGTGTGGTCTTTAGCAGACCTACGAGGTCCAGCGCCAGGTCCAGGCTGCCTACATGCATCCAAAAGAACAAAAGTAAAAACAACAAAGTCAAATGTGAACGCAGCAGTTTGGTCTCAAAGATGAACCAATTCAACGGGGAAAAAAAAGCTCCCCTGAAAGCAGCTTTTTGAAGGCTCAAACAATGTTGACAAGGACGTCGAAAAAAATCGACAAAGTGAAGTCTCTGTCTGTGTACAGATGAAGAGGGAAAAGGTTTGTGGAATCAGGACAAACATCAGAATCAGTCCGCAGTAGAAACACACACACACACACACACACACACACACACACACACACACACACACACACACACACACACACACACACACACACACACACACACAGTGAAACACCTCCACTAGGTCGGCCATGTGTGTTAAGTAAAGGCTCCTCACTGATACAAATTCAGTCCTGTCATCCCGATGTCTGAGCCTCTGAGTGCTCTAGTCAACTCTCTGCATGTGCGCGTGTGTGCAACTGCAGCTCCCATCATCTCACTTTACATAACAATGCTGAGTTTTTGCACCGCCGAGAAAAACCAACATGTTTCATTTGCGGAGCTGTCACAGAGACCTTATACAATAAACATGCCTGTGTGTGTGTGTGTTTGCGTGTATGCGTGCGCGCGTGCACTCTTTCTATGCAAATGTGTTACTCAGTTTAGTATAAAAATGTACAAGACGCATTTTCACATATTGCATCTGCGTGGAGGCTGACATTAATTCTTCCTCTGCATGCACAGCTCAGTGTCTGAGTGTGTGTGTGTGTGTGTGTGTGTGTGTGTGTGTGTGTGTGTGTGTGTGTGTGTGCGTATGAATATATGCACTACCATCCCATGTATTGCATTGGCATTTATATATACATATGTAAATAAGTATTCCGCATTTAAAAAGAGGAAAGAATGAGAACGACTTGGTGGAACCTTGGTAGCAGCTCCAACCTCATGGCGTGAAACTGCAACGTTCCGCCGCCACTCGGCTGCTAACGTGTGGTTTTGCACATGAATGTGTCTCTCCGCTCGCTGCCACCTGCCACACAAACGAACCGGAACCAAAGCATGCAAAGAAATGAAGGGGGTTCTTTTCGTCACACTTGCTCACATACAGCCTTCTTGTGGTCCATCAGTGGTGGCTATACCCACTAGCTCACACTATTCAATGGCTGTTTCAACAGCCCATCTATCGAGGTACAATGATATCGGTGTTGATAATCAAGAAGTTAGCTCCAGCTTTTAGCGCAAAACCAAGACGGAGAGTTTTGAAAAAGAAGCGGTGGAAGTGAGGAACCGCAGGGGAGTTGCGCATCCAACGGATATTTTTTTATTATCATTGTTATTTTTTAATGTTTTGATTTCTAAGCTGCCAAGTCTTCCAGTACTTGGCTTTAACAGGTTTTTGTTGTGGGGGGGGGGGGGGAGCCAAAGAAAAAGAAAAGAACAAACAAACAAACTGATTTTGTCATTTCATTCACTCGTGCGCAACAAGTCCACACATAAGAGTTGCAGTGGACCGGGCCGGAGCGGCGGCGGCGAGGGCTTTCATGCTGTGGGAGTTGGTTAGCAGCCACCGCCGCCTCCTTATGAGAAAGGTCAAGCTCCAGTGAAGTCGCCCGACGACGACGAGCCCTTTATTGGCCCCCGTGGCTGTCGGCTGAGAGATTTTTTTTATTTATGTTTTTTTGCCAAGCTAAGCGCGGCGCCATTACCAAATTCCTCACCGAGTCTGCAGCCATTTATAACTCTGCCTCGTGTTATCGTCGCCCCCCAGGTGAGGGGGGAGGAGGGGAGAGGGAGGCGGAGAGCGGAGGGAGGAAGAGGAGGGGGATGAAATGAGGAGCGGAGGCGAATAATGGGAGGCGGGTTTCATAGCGCGTCATATTTTTTTTTTAGCAAAACAAACAACCAAACGAGAGTCGGGATTGCATGACGCAGTCCTTCTATGAGGTGGCTCACAAAAAAACACTCCATGAATCTGCTGCTGCTCCGGCCCCTCTGTCAAATTTTTTAAAACAAACCAAAAAGTTTGCCCAGCCCTGATCTGACACACACACGTTGTCTAATCCAACGACTTCCCTCCAGCGCCACCTGTCATTCATCTCGTGTCCCATCCTCCCGCATCCGCCACCGCCGTCACCTCCCCCTCCTCCTCCGAAGCGCCTCAGGCGTCCGGCGGTGATATTGCGGAGGAACATTACGCCTCACGTTCCGTCGCGGCGTCCCGGACGACAGGTGTTTCAGAGATAGCGCCGGCCGTGATTTCCTCACGGAGGGTCGGGAGGACGGGGAGATTTATTGCGTTTGATTCCCGCGCCCCGGAATGTTTGCGCGGCGCTGAGATAAGTCGGGGATTGTGCGCACACACACACACACACACACACACACACACACACACACACACACACACACACACACAAACGCACACAATCCAACCAGCCTGGGACCAAGTCGCCTGGTTTTCACCCAATTCGGATTTGCAGTGAGAGAAGCAAGCAAACTCAAACTCTGACTATCGATCTAACGTGTTTTGTTTGTCTGTTTTTAATGCATATTATCGTGACAATTAGGCTAAAATGAGACAAGCCAATGACATAACCGACCTGCTCCAGACGGACCGTTAGGGAACGCGGAAGGGTGTGCTGGCCAGCTGCAGCGTGACGGCCGCTAACAGACAAAGTGAGCGACGATAAACATCGCCGCAGAGCAGCCGCGCTGGGAAAAGCGTCTCCCAGGGCGTCTGCTGTTCTCTCAACCATGAAATCCAACCAATGATTGTCTCGCTCAGCGGAAAAAAAACCTTCCCTCCGCCAGCCTTTTTTCAAGGCTTTAATGGGTTGTACTGTTTCAGCCACGACCCATGCGGTCACCGTCTGATTCTTGGAGGCCGTGAGCACCCTGAACTCATCGTCGGCCTAATTAGAGGAGGTCTGGACCCAGCATCATGATGCTTTGGAGGATCTGGGTCCCATGGATCAGATCAATATTTGTTTGTTTTTTTATCTCTTAATATGCCGTGGTAATAATAAATAATTGGTACTTTGAACACGACCAAAACATAGTTTATGCAGGTGTCAGGCAATCCTGATGCTTCAGTTTCACTTTTGAACGTTAAAGATGCTCAGGAAACAGCATATTTAGTCCTGTGTTTTAAGCCTCCTGCGAAAAGACGTTTTTTTGGACCCTTCACATGTTTGAAAGGAGACCAAGATGGTCTCAGGGGGAGGAGCCAACACCTTCTGAGGATGTTGTCACTAACCTGGGAGAGATTATGTGGGCCCTTTGTGACATCACAAAGTACTGATGCCCAGAAGTGGCCGTTTTCCACACTCCTGCAAAACTATGGCTTAGCATCTCCATCGAGGCTATCGCTAGAAATCGCCGGGAGACGATTCGGTCACAACGACACCGAGCCAGAAACACAGACGCGACGTCGTTCGCGGGTCAGATTTCCAATCGATTCTACATGACAGTAAACACTGCAGGACTACATTAACAGAGCCGACCCGAGTGTTTGCCGAGGCATTACGGAGATGAAAGATACGCCGCCGCTCTCCGCGATAGGTAAAAAGCACACAGCGAGAAGACGAGGCCGATGTAAGCGCCGCGTCAAATGTCATGAAACGCAGCTTTTGTTGTTATCGGGATGATTTTTTTTTTTTTTTTTCCCCTGGCTGATTGAGATGAATCATCCGGCGATGATAATACTTCTCATTACACGGAGAGGTTCCGCCATGGTACGAAAATACATTTTCATTCCGACTGGATGCACATAGGGAAAAAGAAAAAAAAAGAGCGCTCTCATTGCCCAACATTCCTAAATACGTATTTTGACGATGAGGTTTTGGATAAAAGGGAATCAGATGTTGGCAAACAGTTTGCGATCCAAATCTTCCTCAGAACGCTGAACCGTTCAGAGACCTTTTATTATGATTGTCAGCACATTTCAGATTTTTACTGTTGCTTTTTTTAGGCGGTGCAGCTTCGCAAAATTCTAGATTAAAAGATTTGTGTTGGCAGGGAGAATTCTGATATACATACATATATATATATATATACATTTTTTTTTTATCAGAATGACTGATGGAAAACATACATTTGCCTGAGATTGAAAAACTGGACTCAGTCCCTCGCCGAGGACGTCCATCTTATCAGCATTCATAGCCGCGGCTGATCAGACAAGGGTTTCTGTTTCGATTAAACTTTGCTCACTGCGGGACGACATTTCCGCGACGGGACGGCTGATATTTTCACACTGTAATTACAGGCCGAGGTCAATGAAATACAAAGGCGTCCGGCTGCTGACCAGGCAACGGAGGGGCAGACCGCTGGCCAGAACCAGAGCTGGGAAATCTGGTTCTTCTGCTGGAGCAAGAAACGTCTAGAAAGAACGACTTGCACCCACAACACTAAACACACAATGTAAGAACAATAATAATGGAGCGTAATGTTTTTCAATCTTTTTTTGAGCCATGGTATATTTTTACCATTGAAAAAATCCCATGCCACACCTCCAACCAAAATATTATAAAATGACACTATGTAGCCTAATAGTGACAATACAGTCTCTTCACTTAGTTACACTCCCTCATTGTGAAACCTGGGAAACCTGTTTATATGCACACAAAGCTGATAGAATGGAGGGAGGAAAACTGTTTTACATTCCTTTCAAAGCACAGCCACTCCACAATGGAACGCTATTTTTTTTAATAAACCAATGAAGTGACATTGGATCATTTTTCATGACACACCCGACATTATCTCACAGTTGCACTAGTGTGGCCGCGGCACAGTGGTTGAAAAACACTGACTTAGCCCAACACAAATAAAAGTAACCCAAGGGGTATTTTTTTCACTCCCTCTCAAAGAAACCACAAGTGCTGGTTGTTCAAGTGGATTGTTCCTTATTCTCAGGTGAGAAGCCCTGGCAGTGGGTTGTTTTTTAAAATAAAATAAATTGCTGCATGTTTGCTGGGCACGTTCAATTTCCTGTCCGCGTCGATCCCATCTCTGCCGTTTGACGGCAACTGGGAGCGACGGCACCTGAAAATAGAGAAGATTGACCAGAGTGGAGGCAGTTCGCTCCTGTTGCGTATGGAAATTGGAGAAATGGCTTTCACACCTGGACCATTTCGCTTTTTTTTTTTCACTTCATCCCCCCCAAATCCATTTGCATATTTCCCTCAGGTCGCTTTGTGTTCACACTGCACGATTGTGAAGCTGGTCGGAGCCCACTAGCTCGCAGGGATTTCCTGACAGAGACAACAGAGTCGCAGCAGGATAACCTGCTGCTGCTGCTGCTTCTGCTGCTGCTGCTGCCGCTGCTGCTGCTGCCGCTGCTGCTGCGAGGAGGGGAAATGCCACGATAGACGTTGGGGCAGATCAACCTATTGGCTCGGCCAACTTTGATTTCTAAAGCGCTCTATCACATCCACAGGCAGAAACCACCTAATCCCTCCACAGCAAGCATTGAGCAAAACTGGCAGCGGAAAGACGAACTCCCCAGTGGGAAGAAACCTCAAGCAGACCCTCCACCACCACCAACCTCCACCACTAGCCCCCACAAGGCTAAAAAAAGGAAATGCAAACAAGCTAGAGGCAGGCAGACAGGCCAGGGGGAGTCACAGTGGGAAGCGCACACACACACACAAACACACACACACACAGCAAAGTTAATAAAATAGTCAGCAGATGCAGTCGGTCATGTTGGACTTCTGAATGAATGGCTTCAGGGTTTTGGAATCACCGCCTCAGCAACATCCTCTCGACAGGGAAACAGTGAAAGACCAACCAAACATCAAGATAAGGCAACAATAGCACCAACCAAACAATCCAGCACCTTAAATCACCTGAAGAAGACGAGGGTAGGATCATCGGAAAAAGAGAACTTTTCTATTTCTCAGATTTCTTGGTTGTGTTTTGTGTGTTTTTCCAACCAACCATGCGCTCAACTTTTTTCTGTTTTCTGCACTGCAGCACAGGTGGACCAAGTGACTGTGAAGCCAGCGAACAGTGATGAAGCTGGACTGCTGGCTGGTGTCTCTCCAGCTCCCCGGTCGGAAAGCAAAACTCTCCCCGTGACTCGACGGACGACTCCCACCCCGGAGAGCCGGATTAAAGTGCTCTCTAAAGTCTCTCAGCTGGGTCGAGCGGCGCCGCCGCCTCCCTGGAACGTCGCCTTTTCATCGCACGCATCCAGACCTGCACACCGGGCTGAGGGGAGTAGGGGGAGCAATTTGGATCTCTCTCACTCGCAGCTTCAAAGGGCAGTGGGATGAGTTGACGTGCTGACATACAGCTTCGCCTATTGAGTCGCACCAATACTGGGTGCGCGGAAGAACCGCGTGTGTTAATGTTATTACTATATGTCTTCTGCTTAGAGAAGTGAGAGGAGAGTTTCCTCCTCACATACAAGAAACACTCAGCTGCAGGTCAGGAGGCATTGGTGGGATCTGGTTAGGGTTTTTTGAAGAACCATATTATTATACCGCCTTTCCAATAGGGGGCGTTAATCTCAGGAGTGAGTTATAACCTTTAACGGCACAATCAATCGTCAGCCGGCAAGCCGCGAGAAAACCGGGTGATTGCACTTAACATTTGGAGAAAATGTCTCTGAAAATTAGCTCGAGCTAATGAGGAAAAACTGACAAATCCAGTCGCAGAGAAGCGGAGAGCGGCGGGCTGGAAACCACGCCGCGCTTTTTGACGGCAAAATAATCTCCATGCCCTGCCTTTTCACCGCGTAAATAACCCCCGTGATTGGGAGACAGTTTTATCACACGTGTGCAGCCCCTGCACATCAACACGGATCAACGGAGCGGTGCCCGTGTACATTAGACTGAAGGATGCAGCTAAGCTAAACTGTTCTGAGGACGCGTGAGCAGCTCCCACGACAAGTGATTGCTCAGCAGCAGCTAAAATGAAAGGTTCAATATTAGACTAAATATATTCTACCAGTAGTTTCCCACAATAAGTATTGCTAGGTTGTCAGTGATTTCTACATAAAATACTCATTACATTACATTCTGGAAATGTGCTTTGGCTCGACCCTCAAAGAGTTGTTGTTTTGTCCCCTTCCAAACAAAAGGAAGGCTCCACAGAATACTAGTTTCAGCTGGAGGCTAAAACTGAAAGTTTTTTTTGTGGGGCTGGCTATAAACAGTGGGCTAAATGCAGTGATCACTGGATATCAACAGAGTGTCTTTGGGGCAGTGGTTCTCAAACTTTCTCTTTCATGGGCGAGAAGCCCCAAATTTGACGTGGCTGTGTCTTGAGGGATCCCGATGAACCTGCAAGTGGCCCCATGTCTCTAGGACAAACTTGACTTTTGACCCCATAGACTTGCATGGCATTAGGGTTAGCGATAAGGCTGGAATTAGGGTTAGGGTTACTGCTGAAATCAGGGTTAGGGTTTCGGGGTTCCTCATGGGCTAGAAGCCCCAAATTTGACGTGGCTGTGTCTTGAGGGATCCCGATGAACCTGCAAGTGGTCCCATGTCTCTAGGACAAAGTTGACTTTTGACCCCATAGACTTGCATGGCATTAGGGTTAGCGATAAGGCTGGAATTAGGGTTAGGGTTAGGGTTACTGCTAGAATTAGGGTTAGGGTTTCGGGGTTCCTCAAGGGCTAGAAGCACCAAATTTGACGTGGCTGTGTCTTGAGGGATTCCGATGAACCTGCCAGTGGCCCCATGTCTCTAGGACAAACTTGACTTTTGACCCCATAGACTTACATGGCATTGGGGGAAGTCATCCTGCCAGGCTGTTCCACAAGAGGCACGGATATAAAAAATAAAGGCCTGAAAACCTGTTTAACGTGAGACTGTTGATGCTTCTTCACAGCAACAGTGTCACTGGCACAGCAGGCACAACGATTCAGAGGGAAGTTGTTGTTTACTTCAGGACATTCGCTCACACACGTGCTGTTTGTGCGTCTCGGCTCTCCTCCCTGGGCTTCTAAAGCAGCACGTGCTGGATGTGATCAAGCCCGACACGATGGTGGCGGCGAGGAGAAAATCTATGGAGAGTGAGACACGCTTCGATCCAATCCCGAAACCTAATTGGCGGTTTAGAAGTTCATCCTGCCAAGCGAGGCCCCTGTTTGGTAATGCGAGCGTGGCAAACATGAGACGCCAGGAGCCGAATTCCCTTTAAGTGTCTCAATCCGGACGCGGAGTTGATGGCAGATTAAGTGCTTTATCTGACAGAGGGCCGGCGTTCATTCCCACTGTTCAGATTGCCTTCCTCTCGTCAGGAGACAGGGATTCCCTCGGGGGTCTGGTGGATTGGAAGGGGGGTTACCATGCCTGCGTCTCATTCACTTTGTTTAAGTATCTTGTACAAAAGAAAGATGGAAAACGCTGAGGAGGAGGGAGGATCATTTCATTTTGGACCAAAAAGCCGTTTATTTTCCACCGGCAGGGTCCAAGATAGCCGAGTGGTAACGAGCTGAGAACGCTGAGATGCAAATGTGAGGTTGCGGCAGAGGTATCGGCTTTATCGCGTGTTGACCGGAGCCATTAGCCTTTCACGTATCATAATAAATACACTCAAAAAGGTCACCGCCGTACCGCCGTTGTCTCCAGAAAACGCCCTAGGCCACGCATAATCACTGGCAGAAAAAATCTAGATAATCACGCCAACCGCGGCCGTGAGAGACAAAAAAAAGCAGGAGCGGCGACGGGAGCTCTGCAAACCTGGGCGCTAACGATGCATCGCGTGATTTCCCCACGGACCGCGGCGGCCCTCGGATCTCTCTCTCTCTCTCTCTCTCTCTCTCTCTCTCTCTCTCTCTCTCTCTCTCTCTCTCTCTCTCTCTCTCTCTCTCTCTCTCTCTCTCTCTCTCTCTCTCTCTCTCTCTTCTCTCTCTCTCTCTCTCTCTCTCTCTCTCTCTGTGCATGCTTAAAACTGCGCATTACCGGCGCAGCTGATTGATCTGAGCCCCACGACCACACTGACACTGGATGATGCAGCACCTACGGGCCTGGAGCGGCGCCAGCCAAGGAGAACGTCGACTGAAGGGAAGACTCCGAAAGGGCAAGAGGGGCGGGGGAGGGGATACAGTGAGGAATAAAGGAAAATAAACACACACACACACACACACACACACACACACACAGGAGCAGGCTGATGAATTGATGACTCCAAGGCTTTTATTGCCTCGACAAAAAAAAAAAGCTCTGTTAATAGGTTTTTGTCGGGGAGGGGGGGGGGGGGGGGGGGGTTGTATGTTAACAAACAAAGTTCTTTGTGCAAACATTCAACTAACTGATGGACCCTGTTGCCAGCATGGCCCGTCCTCCCAATGCTGACTTTTAATGATTAACGATGAAGTCATTCACTGATACTTTTTCAGCCTTTATTCTTTCTGAATGGGACGGGGGGGAAAAAAGCACATGTTGAGGGCTGAACATGGAAGAAGTCTTTTGATTCTATATATTCTATTTGTCTTCTTTCTTCATTCTTTTCGATGTCGTCTCGACAGTCAGCACAACGACGGAACGTGATGCGTAAATCATTTGTCGAATGCGTTTGTCAGAAGACGGTGATCCTGTCCTCTGATGAACACCCAGCAAACCGAGTGGGCGTCTGCCGAACTCCACCGAGTCCATTGAACCCGCAGCCAATTCTGCATTCATCATTTATTTACACTGGAAACTTCAAATCCATGACTGCTTTACTTTTCTTTTATTTATTTTTTTTCAAAAAAATTAGATGGCGCATCTCAAGGGGCTATCCCATAATAAATCCAAATTCAAAACACACACACACACATCCTCCTTTACACACTTTCTGGCTGAGCAGCTCTCAGCCTGGCTAAGCTGCCGGCTCAGCTGTAACACACAGGAACTTTTTTTATTATTATTTTTTTTCTCCACTGAATATCCCTGCAGTGGGGCGGATACATCCGGAAACTGGATACGACGGCTGGTTACCTCCGACGGTGTTCCCGCTACAACAAGCTGCGGGACACTGCAAAGTCGGTGGAACGTGTAAAAACCTTGTCGCTCTCAAACAGCAACAAGCTCTCGCGCATCGCAGGCAGCCGTGTTTTTCTCGGAATTTCACTGGGTTGTTTTTTTTCTCCCCGGATCGCACCTTCACAGGAAGCACAGAACAGCGGTTGAGTCGGAGGAGGAGGACAGGGCCGTCGTCGGCTGATCCCGATCCTCGCCGGGGAATCAGGGCCGCGATCGACAGCGGCCTTCACTCTCGAGCTGACGTCTCGTCATTGTGGTTCACTCTGGTTTCAGCAGCCCGGAGGGAACCGAGCGAATCCCTGTCTGGACTTCAAAAGGCAAGAGACAAGAAAAAAAAAAAAGAAAAATAAAAAGGAAATAACCCCAACGACCCCACGGACTAAGCACAGACCCTTTCCGGCTGTTGCAGGCGGTGTGCGAAATACAGAAAGAGGCCCCACTCGATTAACCCATGAGACTCCCTGAAAGCCCTTAAAGCAAAGTTTAAGAGGGTCCCATTTAAAAAAAAAAACCATTGCTGATCTCAGAAGAATGTCTAAAATGTGATGTTACTCGGGTTATTACAGGCCTCCTGCATGTTTAGATTGGTGTGAAGTAGCAATCTGAAGGATGGAATACTGACAGGTATTTCGCACACTGGTTGCAGGTTACTTGGGCTTGAAGCTCATCAAGTCTCAATGTGACTCGGGTCAATGTTGGGCGCTCGGTGAGTTTGGGTCGGTGAACTCAGCGAGTCCTGGATGCCAGTGGCCTTCTTTTTCACCAAACAATTGCATTACAACAGATTTGTTTTTTTCTATTTTAAACTGCGGAGCCGTCTGCACCAGCTTGTTTTTTGTTTTGTTTTGTTTTGTATTTTGGCTTTGGATCACAGCCGCTTCGATATTCCAGCGTCTTCTTTTTGTCTTGGAACAGCGCGCCACGCTGAAATAAAGGCCCCGAGTGAGGGAGTGTTGCTATCTGCAGCCGCTGTGCTGTGCTGTTGTTGTGCTGTGTTGTGTTGTGCGCGGCGGACTGTAATCCCGCAGAGCGTCCCTCCACTTTCCGCTCGGTTAGTCAGCTGACAGACGACTCGAAATTCGACAAGAGCTCCTTCACTCCGATGCAAAGGAGGATCCCAGTTTTTCGTTCCCATTTTACATCTTTCCTTTCATTAAGCAACCTACTCCACGGCGTCGGCTAATCTTCTCTCACTGCCGCACAAAGGCACAAGAGTCTCTTTATCGCTCAAGGACGCGCTCGCCGGCGGCTTGTAATGCAATCCATACGCATCCCAGTCGGAGGAGGGAAAACAGATCCCTTATATTCACACCTGTCAAAGCCAGAGCCGAGGCAGGAAACAGCGGAGTCGCTGCAGGGTGGCAGGGAAAATTGTTTTGTTTTGAGTTTTTTGTTTTGTTTTCCGTGCCGCAAAAACCCTTTAACGTGGCGTCTCGACTGCTCGGGAACCGAGTCGGATCGATGGCGCCGCTGTCGGGTTTCGTTTCTCCGGTTTGTCGGCCTGTTTGTTTTTTAGCGAAGAGCGCAGTGACCTCGTGTAGCCGCCGAACGCCCTAAATAAGGTTCAATCAGCCACCAGGACACAGCTGAAGCGGCGACGCCGCCGTGGACAAACTGAGAGGAGAGAGGTCACAACACATTTAATTAGTTCAAATCTAAGTTGAAATCTCAGATTTCATGCTTGAGCAGCATAGACAGACAGACAGATAAATAGATGAGACTGCGACAAATGTATAAATAAAATATATATATATTTGATCTAAGAGCTTTAAGCTTCCCATTTCATTTTAAGACAGCGTCCATGTGTATTAAATCCCCCCAGAGGAGGGATTAAAGCTGACATTGTCTCCCAATGTCGCTGTTTATCGTTTCCCTAAAAGAAAATTTGAAGAAGAAGTTTTGACTTCGAAAACAGCCAAAAAAAACAAACAAAACACTTGTGCCACGTGGGTTTTGCAGCTCAGCATGAGAGACACATTTTCCTTAATATTAGTCATTAAAAATAAACAAACACATTAAAACTATCTGTTTCTCCTCCACATCAAAAGTCCCTCTTCTTTCCGATGGTCTGCTCTGCAGCAGTCCGGCTCCTCCACGGGAACATCGCTTCATTCCCAATAAATATCTACCTCCCTGACACTTATTTCTCTCTTTTTCTTTAAATGCTCGAAGCTGGTCGTCGGCGTAAGAGGCGGCGCCCTCCCCAGGCGTACCTTGGCTATTGGCTGTCAACAGGTTAATTCCGATAAATCCGGCCATCTAAGCGACGGGGGAGGGAGGCTCTGGTGCGGCGGAGTGATCAATACGCGAGATAGAGGGATGAGCCACCGCCGCCGCCTCCTCCAGTCACAGGACTTGACTTGGAGGAGCCAGAGGGCGGTGAAGATAGGACCAGAGGAACCGCAGTGGGTTTGCTTTTTTTTTTTAATTTCTACAGAGCAAACAGTCCATCTTATCACTGTGTCATGGGCCTGTGACAGCAGCCTGGCTCAAAGTGGCTGGACTCTCATTCAGGAACACAAACACACACCGACGCTGGAGGCCCAATAAGACGTCTCACACATGGGGGAGCAGAGATACACAACGCGCAACCAGCGGTGCAGGAAGCTCCTACTGACTTCCTGCCGACCCGTGCATTTCTCTCCTGCTTCCACATTTCATCTCATGGATCAGAAACCCAACGTTTGGCGTTTTTGTACACTGCAGACACACAAACACACACACACACAACTACATGTTCACCAGGTTGCTGCAGCAACGAAGCCTCTGCCTCTGCAGATTCCGGGCGCACAACCTTTTTACGCTGCCTTGATGGCGTCACACAAGGTGTTCTTTCTCTGGGTGAAGCCGAGAAACCCGGAGACACCTGGAGACACCCCAGTGGCCATTAATAGAGTCCGATCAGAACCACTTCCACTAGTCAGGCACCACCTCCCAAAACACAATCCCCAGAGATGCTATTTCAGAACAAATGGCGCCAAACAATTGCACCTCGCTACTTTCTTTCTTCCTTTTTCTTTCCTTATTAATTGATCTATTTTTTTCTCCGCCATGACTCTCGGCTCGCTCTCGGGGGGCGAACAGAGAAAAGGAGGAGTGGAAGGAGGCGAAGCGCTTTCAAAGGTCCATAGAGGAGATTACAGAGGAGGCGGCGGGCTAATCACAGGAGAGCTGGGGCGATAAGCCGGCTAATGGCTTGGAGTGTCATTACCACCACGTAGCTGCTGCGGCCGCACGTTTGCAACTTTAGTCTCTCTCTCGCTGCTCTCTTCCCAGGAGAAACTCTGCAAAACTCTCCGCTTTATCCGAGAATTGACGGACGAGGGAGAGGGAAAGAGCGCTGCAATCTAAAGCGTAACCATTTGATGTCGCTGTGTTCATGTAGTCGGGGTCCGCTGACCTGTGATTGGTGGGTGGGGCCTGATGCACCACCTAACCCCCCCTCAGGAATCACAAGTCCAGGTCCAGCAGTGAGGGGTCGTGCTGGAGGAAACGACTCGAGTCATTTGTTGCCGTTTGTTCGCTCGATAAAGCGACGCACACTTTGGTCCTGGAGCCGCTCTTTGAAATCACTGGACTCTGGTGATTTCTGGGACTCTGTGGGTGGAACCTGGCAGACTTGAAATTCCAAGGCAACGGCAGCAACTGCGGACTTGTGTTTGTGAACTTTCTTTCCCTCTACGCCTTAATCTCCACTTGTTTTTCTGGAGTGTCTTTTATGTTATGATGGTTTCTGTGATTTGACAGCAGCCTCTGGCCTTCTTTAAAAAAAAAAAAAAAAAAATTCTGCCTTTCCTTTTTTGCTTTGCAGCCTGGTCGTCAAACTTTTTCTTTTCTTTAACTCTGCTACTTTCTGTATAAAACGCCGACGTTTTTGTCCCGGGAAAGTCAGCAGTCAGACACGTGAACTCGTGTTGGTGGTGGAACGGTGATCTGGTGCACCGGACCCGGGCGACGGCAGAGAAAAAGAAACTCTGCTAAGCATTCGCCGGCCGTCTGACCGGCCGACCTCAAACAGGAGCCCACATCCTCAGAAAGAGATCACTGGCGGGAACAGGAGAGATAGCTTGGCTGAGGGAACAGCGTGGGAGTGGAAGAGAATCACACTGAGGAGGGAATCTGGGACGTCTGTGTGCAGCCCTTCACCGCCGAGTCGCCCCGACAGCCAATCACAGCGGGGCATCAAATCAAAGCTCCGCCCCCTCCGCCTCTTGATCTCTGCGCTGCTCGGCGGCACGGTTAGCCTCGCTCCCGTCGGCACATGAGCGTCGCTGCGTCTTCACAAAGGGCCGCTCCATTTTTTTTTTTTTTTTTCCATCCAACGCTAAAACCTCAACATCGTTCCGTCGATGATGGGTTGTAAAGATTGGGATCATAAATGTCACCGGCAGAGGAGGCACCCAGTGTCAAGTGGGAGCGTTGAAATAATTGAATGCCAGAGGCTGCGAGGTTAGCGTCTTTTAGCTCTTGAAGATTTCTTTCTTTTATTAATAGTTTGAAATATATTAAGAGGTTTGGAAATTATAACGAGCCATTTAAAGATGGACGCTGAATTATTCAAACTGAAAATATTCCAAGAACACAATGAAAAATCAGTTTCCAACTGAAAAATACGACAATGTTGTCTTCTCATACAGCATTTCCAGCTGCTGTTTTGATTTTGGTAGCAGCTTCATGGGCAGTTGCCCCGCCCCCAATACATATATTTTTGGAGAAAATGCCGGTTATTTATTTTTGCGGGACATGCAATTCAATTCAATAATTTTAATAATTTATTGACTTAGACAGGACAGAAAGTGGACAAGCGTTTCTATTTGTGTGCAATAAATGTGGGTTGTGAGACTCCACCAGTTGTGACCCAACCGGCCAGTTGGAGCTCACAGCCTTTTAGCTGCACAATATCACTGCTTAACGCAACCAAAAGACGTCAGTCAATCAGCACTGACCCAGCAGACGACCCGCCCAGCGCACCAAGTGTGTTCAACCCCCCCCCAACCACTAACCCCTCCCTCTGCCCCCAGCATCTGGATATCACAGCTGGAGATGCTGCAGTCACGGTTTCCTGAGCTCGCACCGCCGCCGCGGCCTCGACCCAAATACTCAGGATCCAAGCGACACCGCAGGAGAAATGATTATCCTCACTTCCCTCAACCCCCCACCACCGCATCCCTCGCATAACCTGTTTGACGGTTTCAGTGGGCTGATGAAGTCACAGCCCAGATATCACACACCGGTGCAGAGGAAGCAAACAGAAGGGGGGGGGGGGGAAATCTCTATTTTGTGCCTTTTTATTTTTTCACAGGCTGAACTGTTGTTCCGTAGCAAGCCCTGCACTCCCGGAAGGTGCTGGTATTTTTATTCTTTTTCTTGTGCGCCCTCGACCAAAAAAAAAGAAGAAATTCTAAGGTATAACATATCGATTTAAAGCAGGTGTACGCGGTCGAACAGGCTCAAATGCCAACAGACATGGACCTTATTAAGGAGAGAACTGTGTTAATCAGCCTCCGTTTTGGGTGAGCGAAGGCTGGAGGCGATTGGCAGCTGACCCCGGCTGCATTCCCGACTGTGAGGGGGCAGCTGACACGAGCTAACAGGGCTTCGGCGATGAAAGGTTTTGAAGCGGTCGGCAGCGGCGGCCGAGGCAGAAATTGTATTTCGGGTGTTGAGTCAAGTGGAGTAGAAGCAGAGAGGAAAGACCGACAAAGTGAAGAAATAGACACAAACCCATGACATCAATAGGCCACACAAAGGCCATAACAACAAAACAATGTCGCTACCACGTGTTCAATATGTGACTGTATTCGCAGAAACTGGTACTAGCAAAGTCCGGAACTAGCCGGGGTGGACTGGGTTGTTTATAGGCAGTGGTCTTTCTTGCTCCGACACTTTTGAGGCTTAGAAAATATAAACAAACTTTGTTTAGCCGTTGTGTTAGCAGGAACAGTTACCCAGGCGAAAAGTCCACTAGCTATCACTAAGCTAACTGTCAGGACCAGAGCAGCCGAGCTCTCGCACAAGGATTGGACATTGCTGATTTGGTGAGCGAGTTCTAGAGGCTCCCTGCAACTCTGGAGGCTCCCTGCAACTAGTTTCAGCAGTTCAGTTTTGGTTAAAAAAAAAAAAGAGAGAAAGAACTTTCACATACTAGGTTTCTTTAACTAAAACTCACTCACTGCTGCCCACATGCGTCACCGGCCCACCCAGGAGGCTGACTGGCTGTCCCACTGAGTGACACATCAATGTGAAATGGCAATTGTGCACATAAAAAGTTTGGGTTTTTTTTGGTTGGTGGGGCATTTAAAAAAAAAAAAAAAAAAAACTTTTAGGACTTCAGGGGTTCGGAACTTTAAATTCCTTAAGATGCCAGATGAATAAAAACCCCTGTCAGCCTTGTCAGTGGCCTCAAACTGTTTCTTTCTCAAGAGCCAACAAAGTTCAGCGAGCTCATGTTTTCTTTTTGCCTGCTTTCAATGCTCAAAAACTCCACGATCTCGTCTCCCTCTCTGCCGCCTCGTTCTCTCTTTGCAGCCGCCGTGACGCATGAGTGAGCGTGCCGCGCCATCGGGGGCCTTTTTGTGTCTTTCCAGCGAGCGGCTAATTACAATGTTTGGCCTCGTATGCTGAAGCGAGAGCGCCGTCGACGCTCGGGTCGGGTCCGGCTGCAAGTCTGCCCGCCTGCCTCGTAGAGAGAGAGAGAGAGCGAGAGAGAGCGATAGAGAGAGGGGGGGTGGGGGGGTGTGGGGGGGGGGTTAAGGTGGGGGGAAGACAGGGGAGCGAGGAAGGAAGGAAGGAAGGTAGGAACCGGACTGCAGGACGCTCGAAGCAGAGCAGATGTTTGCAAACGCCGGCGCGTTAAAAAGAAAAGGAGAAACCGCGGCCTTGTGTGATACCTGCGCCGGGCGACGCACAATAGCAACGTGACCTTGGCGAACCACCGCCGGCCGACGATGTAGCGGAAGGGCAAGCGGTAATTAGCGGCGCTAATCTGGCGATTGCCTGCGGGGTCGGAGACATAAATGACCCCTGCCAGCGTCTTCTACGTAATGGATTATACAAGCACGCGCAGCCCCGGGGGGGAAGAAGACGGAGAAGCCTTATTATACAGCTGCAGGACGACCTGCTCATTTGTCCTCTCGAGCCCTCATCCTTTTCCCAGGTGAGCTAATGGGCGGTAAGGTGAGATCACGATGGGTCGTGATTTATCTACGTCGTCAAATTGTGAGTAAAGAGAGAGAGATGGAGACAGAGAGAGAGACAGAGAGAGAGACAGAGAGACAGAGACAGAGAGACAGAGACAAAGAGAGAGAGAGAGAGAGACAGAGAGAGAGACAGAGACAGAGAGAGAGAGAGAGAGAGAGAGACAAAGAGAGACACAGAGAGACACAGAGAGAGAGAGAGAGACAAAGAGAGAGAGGGAGACAGAGAGAGACAGAGAGAGACAGAGAGAGAGAGAGAGAGAGACAGACAGAAAGAGAGACAAAGAGAGAGAGAGGGAGACAGAGAGAGACAGAGAGAGACAGAGACAGAGAGAGAGAGAGAGAGACAGAAAGAGAGACAAAGAGAGAGAGAGGGAGACAGAGAGAGAGAGACTCTTTTGGGTGGTGTTTCCCTAAAACTGGAGACAAAAGCGGTTTGATTCTGTCACAACACAGCCTGTGTTAAAAACAAACAGAATGAGCCACAACGAGGCTTCTTGTTCTTCTTCTTTCTTCTGTCTTTCTTTGACAGCTCGGCTCCGTGCATGAATGAGTCAGGACGGATGTTTCCTCAACACTCTTGTTTGTCATTCTCCTCGTCTGTTGTTTCAGCCCAAAACCGTGATGTCTTACACCCTCCGCGCGCCGCGCAACTTTTTACAATTTCCTGCATCCTTTATGCGAAGAGCCGTTCCTCCAATCAAAGACAACACTTCTGTATCCGCGCTGATTAGCGGAGCTCTCTTCCTCCCGGCGGAAGCGAGAGCATGCAAAGTTTGCCCCCAGATGAAGCCCTCGGTTTGGCTGAGCTGGAGATGTTATTTCTTTCTAGGGATGCACCGATACCCACACCAGTATCGGGTATCGTATATATAGCCGAGTTGAGTACCCTATTCATATTTGTAAAATATGGCGATACCATAACACCAATACCAGCTGTATACGTATGTATCTGACAATTTTGTTAAATGTGTTTGTACTGCAGTGAAACTTGTTCTACAAAAACATGCTGAGGAATGTTGTTCAATTAACAGAACATCTGTGGGAAAAAAATAATTCTATAATGTGTAATGGCCTTATTAAGTACTCTGTATCGCAGGGGTTCCCCAACGTGGCGCCCCCCCCCCCCCCCCCCCCCACACCCTTTAACGTGATCAGTTTATTTACATAGATAAGTATCGTTAATAATCACATATGACTGAGTTTGTTATAGCAATCGCTGATGATTCAGAGTAGCTCGCAGGTTGAAAAAAAGTTGCTGACCCCTGAGTACTGAAACGCCCGTGCTCGTACTCGCCCTGTAAAAAAGGACGCATAGAAAATGATTCGAGTAGAAAAATCGGTGCATCCGTAATTGTTTCGCTCTTTCTCCTTCGCCGAGCGGTTCCGAGGTCGTCCCGTGTGACTCGCGGCGCCCTTGAAGAGCGACGACGGCGGAGCGCCGCCGCTGTAATCAGCTTCCCCACCCCGCCGCAGCTTGTTTTTTTTTTTTTTCTTTTCTCGCCCGGTGATAATGCTCGTAGCTTCGCTCGCCCGCTAAGCGATAAAACACCCCCCCCACCCCCTTCACCCCACCCTCCCTCTTTTGCCAGGGCCAGATTAAATGCGATCACCTTGCCAACGCATCCCGCAGATTGCCGTGATTAACAAGCAAAAGAGAGTCACGATAATCATATGCGGGATAATAGCCCGTCCCAAATGGCCGCGTGATCGCTGCATCAATCACAGCCCACTTTGCCGACCTCGAGGACGCGGCTTCACCCTTTGGCCGGATTTACGCGGGAACAATTTGATTCTCTTTTTTTAACCCCCGCGCGACCTACATACGATTATCTCGCGGCCTATGCACACGGCGGGAAGCTCCTCCCGCTACGTCTGGAAGGCAACGTGTTAGAAACGGCTCCTCTTTTTATCGGGGGGGGGCCCTTCAGCGCAAATGCCAGCGCTTTTATCGCTGGCGACGATGCGGCTCCAGAGTCGACCGCGGGGGCTGAAGATACTGGAGGCCCATAAATTTAAATTGAAAACTTAAAGATGCCACAGTATTTCCATTTTCACATCTTCAGTTTTATATCTCTTCCTCCGATAAGGTCGTCGCACGATTAACGATTCTGTCAGCTTTACAACTCTGTGGGTAACAGCGTGTTTAGCCCTCTGTTTACAGCCGGCTGCACTCTGAAAAAAACACTCTGTGTGAACTTCCTGTTAGAAGTGATGCTGTGTTGAGTGTTTGGAAGGGGAGCTAAAAGAAAATGGAGGAAGGGAAGTTGGTCTTTGAAGGAGAGACAAACCACCCGGCATGGGAGGGACGTAACTGTGAGTAGCCTGTGTGACATCACAAAGGGCTTACTTGCAAAACTGCCCAATTTAGCACATACTAAACTTAATAGCTACTAGCTGCCTTCCAACTCAGGCAAAGTTACGATGATGGACCAAATAAGGACAAATTCAAGCACTTTACAAAGTTATGACGAAGGTCTGGCAAAAGCTGGAGGTGGTGTAGTGAACGGATCAGTTCGCCGCTGACGTAACGGAGGTCTCATCGCCTCAGAGCAGCTCTTGGCACGACGGCAGCACTTTGTCGCTCCTCATAAGCGGGAAGGCAAGAGGGACACAGAAAAATCTGGCAACATCCCATCGCCAAGCCAACCAAAAGAAAGAAAGAACGAAAAAAAAAAAAAACCCTCGCTGAAATTAATTAGCGTCAACTCAATTTTGCAGCGTGAGACCTCTGGCAGGCTTTAGCGTGAATCGCCAGCCTGAGGGAGATCGACCTCGCAGCGAATCCATACGAGGTGGTTGGTGCGCGATGAGAAAATGTGCAGTGGCGGAGCGCGTTATTAGCAGCAGCATCAAGGAAAAACAAAGAAAGAAAGAAACAGAACAGCGGTGCAAAAAGTATTGCATAAGCAAGTGGAAGCGAGTCTTAACATTTTGTCTGTAATGAGATCGCCTCTCGAGACGGAGTCAGAAATAAACCAGCGTCAAAGGCGAAGTCTTCTGGCCGGCGTCGGCGTGTTCAGTGGAGGAAGACGGAGCAACTCCAGCAACGAGGTTGGACCCTCAGCGGGCCAAGACATTAATTCAAATTCCTTTCCCCGGTGAAGGGAGGAGCACGTCTGGCACGGTTACGAAATGCATAACGCACACACGTGCACACACACCAGGTTGTATGTCCCTCTGCATGTGGAGGAAAACTTTATTGGCAAAGCGCGCTGACGTACTCGATACTCAAACACTGCGGCGAGGGCAGGGGGTCGATAATGTGGCGTTCAGATGGAATAAAGACCATAGACGACAATAACAGCGTGAAGTTCAACACATGGGAGGGTTGAACGCCCCTGCAAGCAGCCATTACGCTTTTTCATTTCTTCTTTTTGCAAAGCAGTAAAAATCATTTTCACAAGTAAAACCTTGTGCTGCTGCTGTATCCACACAAGCTTTTCATTGAAACATTTTTTCACGTTGCTCATCTCGCCGACAGTGGGCCTGACAATTTGATTCCTTTCACTTTGTGAAGTAAGAAGGAAACAACTGGTGCGAGTTGCACGAACAAAAAAACAAGCAAAACCAGCTCATGAGCTGTGAGAAACTTTCAACTCCGACAAAACTGGGATAATTGGGACTTGGACCCTCCTAATATCCCGAGAGAAAGGATGGAATATGGCAACATGCTTTACATCTCAATCTTCACGCTGGCAGCTGCAGCTAGAGAGGTTAGCACGCCGCGGCTAGCTCTCGGAGCGAGGCGGTTATAAGCGGTTTATGAACGGGGCTGCTCGCACCAGCGGGAAGCTTCAAACCTCGACAGATGATCAGCTTGAATATTGATGACGAGGGGGGCGTGTCCACAAGGCTCCGCCCCCTCAGAAACTCTCTCCATGGGCTTCTTCCCAGATGGAGAAACGAGGCCAGCTTGAAGAAATCACAAACCTTCCATTCTGGCTTCTTCTTTATCGATTTCTGTCGTTCTTTTCCTGGAAGCTTTTGTGGAATAAGCGTGTCGTAATGACCAGCTATCCATACTAATGGCATGCAAAGCACTTGGCTGCCCAGTGACAGGCGGTGTTAAGCCTCATCTCCTCTCTGGCACGGCCTGACGCTATAGGATATAATCTGATCCTGGAAAATCCCGCCTATACGTACGGAACAAAAGGGAACTTCAAAGATGTGGTGGTAATTGAAGAGCCGCCCTCGTCTGTCGGCCCAGCTGATTTCTGCTGAGTGGGTGGAAGACACGCCTTCCTTTGATCGCTGTGGCGTCGAGTTGGAGGGAAGCGAGGGTCATTTGGAAACCTAATTCCCACTGGGAGTTAAAAAAAAAAAAAACAACTGATAACACATGGAGCGATTTGGAGCGGAATCCTCGTCGCTCCAACGAGGCCTCCTGGTTTCAATCAGAGGCCGAGAGCAGAGATTGAACTGGCGGTGGCCAACCGGCTGGCTGGCTGGATGGCAACTGTCCCTTCTTCCCCGACCTCGACCTTCGCCCAACTTTGTCACCAGAGCGCAAAAAACACGAGGCGTTCGAGTCGGCGCTGGCTCCGAGGTTTATGACAAGCGAGCTCATCAGCAGAAATCCTCAGGCGCCGCAAAGAACATAAAAGTGGATCTTTTTCACCCAGTGTGTGTGTGTGTGTAACCGACGGCTGCTGGTTTTAACCCCTGGCTGTGTGAGAGGCAGCGACTGTGGGCTGCCGCGGGAGTTCAAAGCGACGTCGCCGCCGCTCGGTCGAGACGCGTTACATCGACGGAGCACCTTCAGCGTCACAGTCGGCAAACTGCAGAGTTTGTGAAGAGATATTAAAAGTGTGTTTTTTGTTTTTTTTTGTTTTCCAACCTACGCCCGTGAGAGGCTTAGCTCCCTCAGGCGTTACATTTCTTTCTACCGTGGAAGCAATTTCTGAAATGGCCGAACAAAAAAGGAGTTTTATTGCGAGAATTAAAAAAATACGATAAATGTTTCCTCTGGGTGGAAGTGGGGGAATCTCCCTCCCTGGTGTGTGATGAGCAGCAGGCTCCACCAATCAGCCCGCACCGATCGGGAAGTCGTATCGACAGGAAGCCAATTGGATTCATTGGATCCAATCCCGACTGATTCGAGCTGCAACACGCCAATTTTAGCTCACAGCTACGCCGTAATTAACGCAGCAGCCGTCACACGCCCCCCTCAGACTTCCTGGTTCCCACCATCAAGCTGTGGCGGGTGACCATCATGGTCGCTGGAATTCCATCCAGTTGTGGAACTTGGCAAAACTCACGGCTTTAAAACAAAACAAACAAAATGACAATTAAGTACTTGGCATCTCATCGGATCTTTCCAGTGGCTCATTTTTAAGACTCCCGGCAGACCGGCGGCCTAATCAATGCTGGCCGACAATGAGCAGCAGCATCCAATCAATCACAACAACCCCAGTTGTTTACCTTCACGACGTCTTGACAGTTTATTTTTCACATTAAACTATTGTTTGTCTTTCCAGGAGGATGTTTTCTTCCATGTAAACGTTCGGTTTTGTTCAAATACAGCACACATTCCAATCCCAGCAGTAGATGACTCGAGTCACTTTTGCTTAAATCATTCACATTGAAACGCACCCGCAGCGTATTCTGTTTTTTTTTTTTCTTTTTCCCGTCTCCTGTTCAAAGGCTCCGGATATTCCGCCAGATTTGCAGAGTGGCGCGAGTCTCAAATCCTGGAAACAGCAAAACAACCTCATTGCGATGGAGACGCTGATGCATCTCAAGGCTTTTCAGAGTGCTTCTTGCTTCACAATCAGGAGCTGCAGGCTGATGATAACTCGCTGTAAGTACGGAGGTCGCTGGCTGTGGCACGCAACAACAACAACAACAACAACATCTGTGTTAAACCAGAGGAAAAAAATTATGCTCTCGTATGTCAGAATGCTAAAAGTGCAGAGAAGGAAAAACAGCGTGTGTGTGGTCGTGTTGTTAGCACCACTACTGATAAACGTACTAATTGGTCCTTTATTACTAATAGATTGCATTTTATATAATTCATTCCGCCCAATTTCTGGGGCCCAGTGATCCCAGACTTCACATTCTATTTCAAGTTGTTGCTTCGGAACCCTGCGGAGAAATAATAATTCAGCATTGATCAAATTATTCCAAACTCTGCGTTCCCTTCGGAAAGTCCTCGCTTCGAGGTCTGCGGATAAATAATAATCCGGCCTTGATCAACAAGCGCCAACACAAACCAGAGAGGGAAAAAAATGATGCATCTTTCTTCTTCTTCTTCTTCTTTTTTTAGCCTGTATTTTGTAAATAAATGTGATTGTAAAAATCAAAAGAAAATCTTCTTCTTCTTCTTTTTTTGGTTTTTTTTTATCTCCGACTGCCGAGACGGGTGGCCGTCATTACCGGTTTTTCAGAACCTTTGCAATAACGCAGCAGCGGGGGGGATAAACGTTATTTTTATGATACGTGGAGTTCTGAAGTACTACAAGTGTGTGACATTTAGAGGCAGTAAGAAGTGGCGACGCACTGTGTCGGATCAGACATGAGAGCAGCGGCGGTGGTGGAGGGAGTCGAGGAGGAGGAGGAGGAGGAGGAGGAGAGCGAGTGCTGAAATGGCATCGACAGCTCTCGGGGAAAGAGGGGGAGGAGGGTGGGCGGTGCGGGGGATGGCGGGGGGCAACATATGGATTGAAAGCTGGTTCAGGCTTCAGTCAGATTATTGACGACGCAGAGCCGCACGAGTCGAGACCTAATCAGAGATTTGCAGCGATTTGAACGGAAAAATCCTGAAATCTGCGGCCCTGCATGTTCGGAGGAGGCGTAGCTCGGCTTTAATATTTGCAAACAGTTTAACGAGCACGAATCCTGACCTGGCTGCTCACAAAAGCTGCCATTAGCCGCTCCACAATCGGATCTGGTGCCAGGCAGGATTTTTTTTTATTTTTTTGCTTTTTAAATATTTTTTTAACCTCGCAAACACAAAAAATAAATAAATAAATAAAATTTAAAAAAAAACACTCGGCAGGTTTCTGCTGTTTCTGTCGCAAACGACCAGAGTCGATTAGTTTTGCTTTTTGATTCGTTAACATGGTCCGGTGCGAGGAGCAATATTTTGTTTTGCAAGACGAAAGCAACACAAACAAACAAGCCATTAAGCAAAACCTTGAGCACCACAGGGAGCCGTGAGGGACAAAATCCCAGCAGCAGCGGCGGCCAGCAGGAAGCCGATCTGACCGTGTTTGTTTTCAGAAGAGCTCGACGTGATCAATACCTGCTCCGCCATCTGTCACTCCTCAAACACACTCGGCGGGCGCCGGATTATCCCGGACTGCCGACGGCCGATTTAGGGTGACACCGGCTAATTTGAAGGAGGGCTCTATCAACTGTAATTAGAAACGAGACTTGCCCTCCCCTCCTCCCTTGATCCCTTCATCCTCCTCATCAGACTCTTTGATGCGGCCAATAAATCAAAACATTGTTTCCTCCCTCGAAATGTTGTCCTGTCTTGTACAATTCCAGCTCTTTATTTTTCATCCTGGGCTCCAGTCGAGCAGCACCTGCATATTTAATTATGCAAGCAAATTGCATTTTTCGGACGTCTGGGAAGCTCTGTCGCCTCCTGCTGACACAGATGCCTTGCAAATCTCCATGAAGCCCAACAGTGACCCCAGTGCCAGATCTCTACTGTTCACTGTAGAATGAGAACATTGTGGAAAAGCCTGGGAGACTGGGGTTGAGAGTTAGCATTAGCTATAAACTCTACATGCAGCACATCAGCTGCAAGCCTGTAACTATGTTTGCCTGCACTGTCCCTCAATGAATAAGTCAATAGAAGAAAGCTAAACTACCTACAGAACCCCCAAAAGAGATCGTACTCAGCTCGCTGCTCAGAGCCTTTTGATGTTTTGTTTTCAGTCTACATGTTTAAAGGTCCAGTGTGTAATATTTGGCTTAAGTTATGACTTTTATGTTGATAAAAGCGTATTTATATATACAATATACTGCTCATGAATAAATTGATAAAAGCGTATAATCGCAGTACAATAAATGTAATTTGGTTTTCCCACCCTTCGAACAGTTATCATATATACAGTATATAAGAATATTCACAGATCAATCTCCCAGTTAGCTGCCATCTTGCTCCATCGTATTTCTAAGTAAGCCTTCGTAATTAGGGTGAACACTCGCGTCCTCAAATAAACCAACGAAGAAGAAGGTGGACGAGGTTTCGAGGGTTTGTGTGTGCAAGCCGCTGCAGTTCACTGGCAAGCTCAGGAGGGGAAGGGAAAGACACCGCAATCTGAAATGAAACCACTTGATGTTGCTGCTCCATCATCAAGATCTCAAAGTATTACACGCCGTACCTTTAAGGGGGACAAAAACAAGGAGGTCTGAATGTGGGGGTGGAGCTACAATGTGGGGGTGTCGCTACTAACGCTACAGAGGTATTCATGCGCTCTTGTTAAAAACTGCTTGCCTTGGCGTGCACATTCTTAAACACAAGTAAAGTACAAGTAAATCAGTCTAAAATCAAAAGAATTTCTTCATCATCTTCAGTCGACTTCCAGAAATGCTTTGCGCTTTTCTTTTCTTCTCTTTTCTTTTCGAAAAGTGCAGCAAGTCCAAGAAACACAGGATGGACTTTAGTCATTTCTCCGACGGGTTCGCAGCAGGTGTTCTTGTTAAAAGACAACGGCGGTGAATTTGCGGCGAGGTCGGGGCCCTGAGGCCGCTCGTTCCCCCATCAGCCGCCGCAAAGAGCAAATGTCAAACCAACAGAACGCAGGTTTGGCGGCTGCGCGACATTCCCAGAAGGAAGATGAAAACCAGGAGGGCAGTGTCACAATCACGCAGCGCCGCACTGTCTGGAGGTTTTCCCTTTGCTGCCGTCTTTTTCAACTAATGCAAGCTCATTAAACCGCGCCAGTCCAGGAGCCGCTGTGGAAATAATACTCTGCGCATCGGCGGCCGCACTAATGTGCAAACACACAGGAAGTGTCAGCGGTGAACACACACACACACACACACACACACACACACACACACACACACACACACACACACACACACACACAAACACACACACACACACACCCTTTGTGCCGGGATGAACAGGACAGTGTTTGAAGAGTTTCCATTTTTGCGCTTAAAAAAAAAAGGGGGGAGTTTTTGTTCTAATGGCATTGAGTGGGCATGTGGTGAGTCACTGAGCTGTTCAATAGGAAGATGCCTCATTTCGCTGCCTCTCTTCCTGGTTGCATTGCTAGGCGAGCGCAGCCGCTGCCAGGAACTGATGGCATCGCCCTCATGAGCGTCGCAGCGCTGTACGAGAGCGAGGGGGGGAGGGGGGGGGGCGGAGCCACGATCCCCTCTCCTTCGACCTGTCACGGCAGCACGGGCTGAATGCGCGCAGATTCTGAGTTCGCCCCGGCAGGAAGTCTTTTCAGCCGGGCTGAAGACGGCGCCGTATTCCGCGAGAACCGGCCATCTTCTTGTCAGCCGCAACAAAAAAGCAGGAAGTGAGTGACTGCTGGCAGCGTGTCAGAGGGTAGAGGACAGACAGGAAGTGGCTGGGAGCCTAACAATGGATGTATTATAAGAACTGGATACCGGAATGGCAATATGGCAGCGCGCCAATCTATTCCAGTGGCCACTTGAGGTACTGCAGCAAAAATCCTGATGCAAAATCCCATGGGTCCAAAAAGCATAGTCTGCAGTACAAAAATCAACGCCTTTAAAGCAGCTGACAGGACGACTGTGACCAGAAATGCAACTTAGAGCAAATCTTTATATTGTAGATTTAAAAAAAAATGATAAATGCCAGAAAATCACCAGAAAAGATTCTCAGCTCATTCTGATTGGCTGCGTCCTGACATGTAAGTGATGCTCTCCAGAATCGTTCTGATTGGCCACATAGATCATGTGAGTTACAGAGGCATGATGGGAAGTGACACTACTATTCGGCCCATTAACGCGGAAGTCAAAAACTTTTTTGGCGTATGCGCTGGACTAGCAACTTTATTGAAATGAGTAGTATCTTGGACTCTGGGGGATTGAGCCTAGCACATGCTATAAAGGGTTAGCATTAGCGTTACAGTGTTTTCGAAGTAGCTGTCTTCGAAACCCCCAGGGGTTGGCGCGTCACCCACTTTGAGAAACACCGTTTCAAGCAATGTGTGTGTGTGTGTGTGTGTGTATCCATGTGCTCGCACATCCCAGCAGTCTCCGCCTGTAATGGGCCACTCTGAAACGCTGTTACTAGAGCTTGGCGGTTTAGCACTGACCACAGGATCGTTTGAGTCGCTGCAGAGAAAGGTGTTGGCGAAAATGTTCTCGCGCCCCACTTTTTTTCTGGTGCGCCTGCAAATTGAGACGCAGTGGCGCTTTGAATAGTAGCAAAGGGGAATGTGCGCCTCTGGAAGGGACCAAACAGTCCCTCTGTTCGTTGGTTCAAATGTGCTGAGATAAAATGAAGCAGCATCCTCATTATAATTGCATTAGGGGCTGCATTTTAAGATGCTATAAAGAGGCGGAGAAGGCTTTAAAAGCTCCAGCCAATTTTCTTTTTTTTTTTTTTCAAATGATACGGTATCTGGGGCCAGCCATAGCTTATTATGAGAGTTAAAAATATATTCAAAAACATGGTATTTCCAAAGAGAGAGGGACTCGCGCAGTTTTTCCAAGGTTCCCACATTTCTTTTGAGGAAAGCAAACTGCAAAACGTCCTGCACACACAAAGATGCTGGCATTGGACAACGCGGTTCAACAGACGAGCAACACGATGTGGGTGCCATAAACAAGTGTCTGGTTTATTTTCAAAAGAAACTCTTTCGTCACGCTTTCAGAAAAGATCAAAAGCTACCGGGAAAAAAAACAAAAAACATTATTGTTTTGTAATGATTTAATTAGAAAAAAAGCAGCTCAGTCTTTCTCCACTGCTGCTTCGGAACAAAAAAAAAAATCTTTTTCAAGTTTGTCGTTCTGTTTGCAATCAACCACATAGTGCGATATCTTGCAAACCTTCCAGAATTGGTTAATTACTGCAGGACCTCGTTGGTCCGGCGGCTCCGGCGGCTGCACTCCAAAACACGTCTATTAGCAGGAAAATACGGCCAGTGCAAATCCAGGGTCGGGACGGGCTAATTCCAGCTGAAGCGTTGGAGCCACGTGCGCTAAAGCTCATGAAATGAGCATCCACATCAGCCATGTAACACTTTGTCGGAGCGTCAGCGGCGGGTTTTTAAATGAACCACAACGGTTCAGAGTCCCGCTTTGAGATGTGACGACTTGTCATGTCAGTGGGCGGTCTCATTAGATTCCCTTTGCATCGGCGTGATTAGAGGGGGCTGAGGGGCGGTGGCGGCGGCGCCACGGCGGGTCTCCTAAGCTTGTTTCCGCCATGATTACATCCCGCTAATGACAAATTGCTTTCATTCACCCCAAAGAGAAGTCGGCGACGAACAACAAAAGAAAAATCAGGCCCTCGCATCTCGCCGGAGCGATTTGTGCGATGGCGGATTAGACAACACAGCAGAACGTGACCCACTTTGAGGCGTCCCGACCCGTTCGCCGTTGGAAACACAAAAAAACAAAATGAAGAATTAATGCGGTGACACAGCTCTTTGTCTCCAAAGATGGCCGGATGTTCAGTGTGTTGAACATCGGGACGTTGCGACGGCGGCGGCGGCGGCGGCAACAAAGGCTGAAGGGGAGCAACAGGATGGAGGGAGTGTGGGGAGGTGGGGGAAGTGTGGGGGGACGTTACTACTGCGCTCGGTAGTAACGCCTGCGATAGCAACTTTGAGAAATACGTTGTTTTATCGATTTTCCAGCCCAGAGGCTGAGCACAATGTAAATATTTCTACACCGGGAAGGTCAGGTTAAAAATAAACGCGCAACCAACGCGCCTTCCTATCCATTAAGCGGCGGTGCGGGATCGCAATGCGCGTTCAAGTGCGCGAATGGATGAAAAGGTCGCCACGAGGGTGATGAAAGTTGGTATCAATCAAGTGATACAGTTCAAAAAGCAGCACGAGGGAGGAAGCGCGCCGGAGGCTCATGCATTATGCAGCAGCGAGGAGAAGGGGGGGAGCAGTGGTGGGAGGGGGGTGGGCGGGCTAATTGGCTAGGCAGGGGCAGCGCGGGAGTTTTTTAACAGGAAAAAATTAACCGCGTTGAAGTGAAACGTAAATAGAGGAAGAGCAGGATGACGGTTGCGTGGATGGTCGGCATGAAAGAGGCAAATTTCCATCTGAGCAGAAGCAAACAAGACAACTAAGTTAAAGAGAGAGAGAGAGTGAGAGAGAGAGTCGGGTGAGCGTCAATAATATATACACCACCAGTCAAAAGTTTGGACGCACCTTCTCATGCAATTTTTTTTTTTTTTTATCTTTACAAATTTCTACACTGCAGATAGATACGAAAGACATCAAATATATGAGCCAGATATATTACAGATAATTACACCGCAAAGAAAAACACGATAAATAACTCGACTACTTTGATTGTTCCCTACATAGTTCCATGTGTGTTCCTATGTAGTTTTGATGCCTTCAGTGAGAAAATTCAACATCAATATTCATGAGAATAAAAGGAAAGACATTAAATTCATTGGGTGTCTCCAAACCTTTCCCTGGTAGTATAATTTTTTTTTTAGCATTTTGACAAAATATGAGACCCCCTTAAATGTTGCTTTCAGGCTTTCAGGGGATTTCATGGGTAAATTGGGGGTTCTGACCCCCCCGGACTCCCCTGTATTTCGGACACTGTTTTCATCCATCCATCTCTTGCACTCAGACTCCCTTACAGCCGTCAACCAGCATCATGTGCAGGTCAGACACACAGAGAATCGAGATCAGAAAGGATCCCGGTGCCCGGGAATCAAATCCACAACCCACTCCTTGCTGTTAGACAACAGCGCAGCGCAACCACAGGGATGAAAACTATGGCAGTGACGGACGAAGGCTGGATGTTTACTGGATGCTCAAAGTCCACCACCACACTGAGACATTTTGAGGGGGAATCGAACCGGCAAGTCAGCTGCGACTGGAATTAATCCGAGGAGAAACTCTGGAGAGGAACATCCGAAGGCGCGATCAATTCAAGGACAAAAGGAGATTCAGGAAGGAAGGTCGATCAGATGAAGATGAACGACGACGACGACATCAACAACCCGCTAGTTACTTTTGAAAAAGCGGCCGTGCACTTAAAGACGTGCATGACGGAGACACAAGGAAGTATTGATTTCGTTAGCCGTGCGCTAAAAGCTCTGCGGGAGAGGCGGGAAGTAAAACTTTAATCAAGCTGAAACTCCTCCGACCACTTTGATGAAGTGCTCGTCACGGTTTATTGTTTATCGTCGGGGAGGACGCGGCGGCGGCGGCGGCGGCGTCGCGAAATGAACAACGCCATCGTAATAAAAGTGGCCCGCAGACGTCTCCTATTCGGAAAAAACAGCAACAGTCCACTCGGGTGATTTTGTTTTTCCACGTTTGATGCACAGTTTGCAGTTTGCAACACTTTATACTCGGCCATCGATGGCACGATTGTTAATGTTCTGGCTGCAAAAATCTGAGATGAATCCACGCTCGTTAGACGATATTTGTACACGTCGACATATGGAGATGAGTAAAGGGCAAATTCAAAGGCTGCCGTGTTCGGCATTCAAAGAGCTTGACTGATTGACTCCCTCATTATTTTATTGTACTGACCCTCCTCCTCCTCCTCCTCCGCCTCCTCTGTCTTCTTCCGCCACAACCTCAGCAGCTCTGCTCTCCTGCTCTTCCTGCAGTGGGTTCCATCCATCAGGAGTCGGACAGATTGTGCTGCAGTACTCGACGCTCGTTGGTCCTGGTCTTATCTCGGCCTCCAGGTGATTTCAAAAAATGAGGAAAACAGATCCCGCTGCTGCATCATCATCATCATCATTATGTATCATTATTCTGCCTTCACAAATGTAACCAATAAGATGCATTTTTTCACAATGTATATTTTGTGAACGAGTCAGTCGTTTGAACGGGTCTTTTAAGTGGAACAATGGGAGCCAGTTAGGATGCTTTTTTTTTCAGGGTGCCGAGCACAACTGCAAGGTTTTTTTTAGAGAAACATCTCTCTCAAGTTGATGAAAACGAGTCACCCCTCATTGACTTTTAAAAAAAAATAATGATGAGTGTAACGAGTCAGTCTTTTGAATGGCTCTTCAAGCTGCAGCTCAAGTGCCTGACACAGGCTGAGTTGTTTGAATTGGTTTGGGGAAACAACAACATGGAAACAGCCTCTCAGCTTCCACGCTGCTTTAGCTCCATATCTGGGCTTTGGTGACATCATGCAGGGTAAAAGTCGTGATCCTCGGACTCGTGGTTCTGGAGGCCGCCGCCGCCGCCGCCGCCACCGCAACCGCCACCAGGGGTCGATACAGACGCCAGGGCCCCGAAGTCCGGCGCTTGGGATTTTAGCCGTCGGGGTAAATTCACAGCTCCGAGTGTCCGGGCCAGTTTTCGCCGAGCGCACACATTTTGTTGTCTGTTTGTTTCTGGTGGGATGGGCGGGGGTTGATTTCACTGCGAGAGCTTACACACTAGCTTAGCCTCGGCCTGGACCACATCCATGTTGCCTGGCCGCAGTGGAGGCCCGGCCGGCCGGCGGCAGGCGGCGGGGAGCCGAGGGGGGTTGAGGGGAGGGGGAGGGGGGCATGGCGAGGCGGGGGTGGTGGGGGTGGGAGGGGTGGGGGGGGTTCCCCGGTGACAGATGGTCTCCGGGTGTCGGGACGTCTTTGGGGACGAATGCAAACAACGACTTTCCGGGGACACGACGGCGTCTCTTCATCACCGAGGCTAGTGAGCCGACACCACGATCTCAACCCCCCCCCCCCCCTTTCCCACACACACACACACACGTCTCCTCCGCAGACTGATATTTAACAGCCTCTGCTCGCCACTCCATTTCGCCTCGCACCTTTAACTCCCTCTCCACTCCCACCCGGGTGGGAGTTCTCCTCACTCCTCCTCCTCCTTTTCCTCCTCCTCCTCCTCCTCCTCCTTCACTTCTTCCTCCTCTTCCTCTGCAGCTTTACTTTCTCTCCCCCTAAAATAAAATTGCACCGTCTGGCGACGCACGTCATTCATTCAGCGGCTGATTTATGTCTTTTGGCTGAACTCCCTCCCCTCTCTCCCTCTCTCTCTCCCTCCCTCTCTCTCTCCCTCCCTCTCTCTCTCCCTCTCTCTCTTCCTCCCTCCCGCTCGCTCAGCCTCTCTGAGAACGACTCCCGTCTTCCTTCCTGCGATGAAGTCGTCCCGCCGCCAACGTTGCAGGTGGCGGGTAGTAAATTATACACACTTCCCTCAGAGCAAGTCTGCATGGAGGAGAGGGGGAGCGTGTGTGTGTGTGTGTGTGTGTGTGTGTGTGTGTGTGTGTGTGTGTGTGTATGTGTGCGTGCGTCCACAGGCTTGTGGCACTTTTGCGACTCGGAACATTTGTTAAAAGTAACACTGCGGTTTGAAGAGTCCTACTATTGGCTGTGATCGTACGAACGCACACACACACACACACACACACACACACACACACACACACACACACACACACACACAAAGAGATAAAGAAGCACATTCATAACATGCCCACACACATACACACAAACAAACAAACAAATCCTCTCCCACCATTCAACAAGTTTCTCCTCCTCCGCTCTCCTTTTAATATTCATCCAGATTTTTGTTCATTTTCATATTTTAATTTCATTTCATTTTTTATTTTTTTATTTTAAACCTTCTGACCTATCAAAATGCCATGTCACCTGATGTATAAAGGTAGATTTGAAACCCCCCCCCATATAAATATAACCAATGCATTTCTACTTTTATTGTCCCTGCTTCTCTTCGCCAACCAAATTTAAGTAAAAAAAAAAATAAGCAACAAATTCTGGTGATATTCCGCCTTCAGTAGATTCCATCTACATTGCAGCTATGCACACGGAGTGAATGGCACTGCAGACCACCCGCCATCAGCCAATCACAGCAGCATGTCGATAATGCCGAAGCAACGGCGGCGCGAGCCGAGAGGAATGGCTGCGGTGGCAACGCGATGCGACGGAACACAGTGTGGTTCATCAGCTTCCATCTGATTGGACGGAACATCTCCTGAGGGCAGCCTCACTCAGCGCCGTGCTGTTCTACACACTCACACACACGCACTCATTCTGTGTCACAGGAAGCCCATTGACTCCATGGTCGTTAGCTGCCTTGTACGATGTTGCTTTCTAGCGAGTTGTCACATTGCGAGTTGTGCTAGCAACCCAGACGGGTTGCTGCCGGTGCCAAAAAAAATCTTTTCAGACAACAGTGGGATCGGTGGTCAGGCGGTGCTAAAAGCGACATGCTTGGGAACATGACGGCGCCGCGGCAGGAACAGTCTGTCAAACATGAGATTCTTCAGCACCCATTAAAAATCTGTCCGCCTCTCAAATAGGCGTTGGGGCGTGTTTGTCCTTCAGAGAGCGGGTCCAACCATTAGTCAGGCTTATGGTGGCCCACCAACCCCCCCCCTCCCCCCCCTCGATGAAACATGACAAGCGTGGAGAAAGAAAAAAATGAGGAGAATCACTTTCCAGTTGTCAGTGATTAAGGGCGTTTTGTTCTGGCGTTGACGTTGGGATGGATGGAGGCATCAACATGCTACATGCCAATTCATTTCTCATCACAGACCAAACATTCAGATTTCCCCAAAACAATCAATATCATGCAAAGAGGAAGCGTGTCACACTGTTAATAAGAAAAATGCACCGACTTCGTCTTGCATAGGCCTACCGTGCATAAAACACAACTTTTAGGTCCCAATGAAGCTCCATCTTGTCAGTGAACACATCAAACACAACTAAAGTCCTCCTTCCTTTACTAAAAATAAAAAGTGATGTCACAAAGGGCACTGACATTCAACCCAGATTAGTGGCCACGCCTCCCAGCCAGGTAGACCTCATCATTTTCACATCACAGACCAAACGTCAAGATTTCCTGCAAAACTCTACAAACATAATCGACTGCCAATCAAATCAATCAAATCATAATCACGTGAGGAAAAGTCTTCAGCTCTCTTTATGAATAAACAAATGCAAGTATATTTTATTTATTTGTTTACTTTTCCAAGTGAGTTTCAAGTTGTTGTTTTTTCTTTACGACAAACAAAGTGTCCTGCTTCCGAACAATTCAAAAGATTCCTCCCAAACAGCGTCTCGGATGACATTTAGCAGAGTGCCGAGGTTTTTTTTCCTCTGAATACAGATCAGGCGTGGCATTTAAGAGCAACCAGGCTTTTCTGAAAGTTAATCAGCCCGCTGAGCCGTCTGAATCAAAAGGCAGAAATACTTTTTTTGGGCAACTTTTTAAAAACATTTTTTTTATATCTCTACCCCTTCAACTAGGACTCTTAAAAAGGCTCCGTGTTCATTTTTTTTTTTTTTTTTTTAAAGAAAAGGTTTTTGAACTGTCAAAACAAAATATACTGTCCAGCCAAAGTGACGCCGAGGATCGCAGCAAGATACGGACACCGAGCCGCTGTTCCACTTCTGCACCGACAGAAAATTCTGTTGCCGTGAAGCGGAAAAAAAGCCTCTAACAGCCTTGACCTGCCTGTGCCGCCTTCAAATTTTGCTATTTTGCTGCTAGTCCTCCTGTCCCTGCTCGGAAGGCCGGCCACGATTGATTCCACTGATTAAAAGTTGGTGGGAAAGATTTTTTTTCTTTTTCTTCTTCTTTTAAACTTTGTGTCGGTCACGGCTGAGCTTCGTCCAGCAGAGGCCCCCAAGAGTGTCCTACCGACACCAGGAAGCAGGAGATAACAGGTGCGCGTGGTAAACGATCAGTGAGGTAAAGAAAAAGAAAGAAAAAAAAATATAAACTCTCAGTCTTCACTCTTCAGGGTGAAAAAAAACAGAAAAAAAGCTGTTTACTCCTCACTTGTTGTTTTTGCACACTGACTCTGCTTGTGCTGCTGAAAGCGCCCAAAGAAAAACATCTGTCTGACAAGACGTCAGCAAACATCTCTTTGCAAACATGTTGACCCAGATACCGAGGAGGGAGCGCCCATCTTGTTGTGAGCAGTTACAGTAACTTTTTGTTCAGAAAAAAAAATAAAGGTCTCAGATTTTGGAAAATTCACTTTCCAGGCGAACAATCTCTGGACCCACTTTCTCAGTGAACTGCCAACACACGACACCAAGGACACGCGTCCATAGAGTTCCTTTGCTCGCTCCTGTGGAAAACGTTGAGTTAAACTCAACCCCTCGCGATGTCGGAGGATAATTGCTCAGGTGACGCAGCCCCAGTCTAGGCTCTCGGATTAAATTGTAATCTAAAATGGGTTTAACATGGAATTCATAAATGTCAGTTTTTGGTGGATTTTAAGAACAGAAATGACAGAATAATGGAAATGATTCTCATCCTTTTTAATCTCATCCTAATCCTCATCCTCCCGATCATAAACCTTTTCGTCCGTCACCATATTGTGAGCGTCGTCATCACACTCATCCTCATCGTCCTTATCTTAACCATCATTTCTTATTGGAATTATTCCTCCTCCTCGTCCTCCTCCACCTCCTCCTACCCCTCCCCCTCCACCTCCTCTTCCGTGAACTTGGCCTTTTCGCCGCCCCAACAACGGCGAACTGAAGGCAGGCGCCGAGCGGCTGCCCCCCCCCCGGCGCCGTGCAGGGATTAAACGGCAAAGGTATACCTCCGGCTGACGCCGCATCACTTAGCTGATTAGGACACCAGCAGGCCTTTACACAGCCCATTGAGGGGTTTATGACAGATTAAAATAACCGCTGGGCAATTAACAGGGCCCGGCAGAATGGCCCGATGAGCCTCTCTCGCCGTGGAGCTGGTAACCAAATGTTGGGGGGGGGGGGAAGGAGGAGGGGAAAAAAAAACAAAAAAACAAACAAATCCATTACGATGATTTATGTGGCGTTATAAAATTCAGGGGGACAATAACAGAGAAAGGGCAGCATTCCATCACGTTTAGAGCACCGCGGTGTAATGAGTTGTCACGCTGCAGAGCATCACTTGGAAGATATTATTCTGGCCATGCAGATACTCTCAAAGAAAACCCTCATTTCCCCTCTTCTTCTCGTTATTAAGGAAACAGGAAATGTACAGCCGGGCCCTGAACGCCTCGCTGGGGGAGGAGGAGCACAAAGAGCAGCGACTCCATTCCTCCTTCACGTCACCTTGGCAGGGGTGATGATGGAAATGGAAGGTCACCGGCGTTTGTCAAAGCCACTCGAGGGGGGAAGAACAATCAACAAATTACGGCACATTAGAGGAAACGACTTTTCCCTTTCGCTAGCTGCGGCCCCGCGGCTCTACCGGCTTCCGCTCACCTCTGAATAAAGAGTTTTTGTAATCTGTGAGCATTTCAGTGGGAGCGTCACACACAACCTTTATTGTAAACGATTTAAACGACCGGTTTAAAAAGGAGGCGCTGCTTAACACCCCCAGATGTTGTAGTTTGTGCTTCTCGAAACAAATCTTAAGCAAAACAAACCGGGTCCCTGCACAACCCTATCCCCCGACTCCCAGTGGCGAGCAGACACAAACTGCGATTCCAGTGCAGTTTTTCGCAAGATAAAAGTGATATTTCTAAAAAATGTTGACAAAGCACAATTGCGATTTGCAGGTGTTTCCATTGAATGGTGAGAAGCGCATAAGCCATAATGCACGTAGAATCTCGCCGGACGAGATTACGCTTGCTTTTGTTTGTTTACGTTGTTATATTTTTCTCTTTGATTACTTCTAAAAAATATTCCGTCTCTTCCTCCGTCCAAACATAACGCGCCATTTTCACTTGAAGTGAACTGGTCACGTGACCCCGTACGTCATGTTCGCCATGCACAAGTTCTCCTCCCACACCTGCAGAAAAGCTGACGTTGGAGGAAAAATAAATTCCCCTCCTCTTACTTGTATGGCAGGATTTTTGCATTATATTCCCAATCCCATCCCTTCCCGACCCACAAACCCCGCGCTGTGACCGTTGGGGAAAGTTGAAGCACGGGGCTCAGCCACATCCCAGCTAAAATTAAAAAGCTCACGTCCTCCAAGCAAATCCCTTACACAGGATAAAGTCTGAAATATGCATAGGTGGGATTTACATAATCCAGACACTGTCCCCACCTACCTGCGCCATCCTATTAATAAAATGTGAGACAAAAAAGAAAGCTCCTAAGGTCTTTGTTACTTAAGTGTACTTATCTGGCTTACGGGCGACAAAACTCCACTTTGAAACGGAGCCGTCGGGGCGACTGTGGGGTTCAAACCTCAAGATGAGAGCGAGGACCCCGTCTTTTATCAGCCTCCGTGTTCACATACATGCACGTCATGCTGTTGCACTCTCAGGCAGCAGGTTAAATATACATACAGCGCTCAAGTGGTCGGCAGTCGAGGTGTGAACTTTATTTGAAAACCCGACAAACATCCCCGCGGGGAGGCGTGATGATGGTGGGCGGGAGTTTCCGTTTAGAACTGATCCAAACAGGAGCGCTCGCAGCGCCCTCTTGCGTAACCACGTCACGGGGGTTCTTGACTGATGTCGCGTCCCTTCACACTCCACTTCACATCGGAACCAGACAGATGAGTCGTTCACAATGCATGAAATGAATTGTGAATAACGCAAATGAATAAGTGAACGGCGCCGTCTCTCGATGAATTCCTTTTTTAAAAATCTCATAAAGACGATTTACTGCCTTTGCGAAAAGCTGCACAAAGTACAAAATGCCATTTTTCTACTGAGTGAAATCATAACTAGAATGGGATAAAAATTTATTGTGTCAAAGATTTCTATGATTTTTTTTTTTTTTTCAATGCGAGTTCGCTAAACTCTCTGCTCTCAAGTCTTTTTTGGAGCGCTTTGCCTGTCACAACTTGCTGCAGCCTGAGTTGCAACATCCGTCAAATCCACTACGAATAATCTCCACTCCTCAAAAAAAAAGAAAAAGGGTCATGTCTCCATCACCCCCTCTATCCGTTTGGTTGCTCCAACAATATTTCGGAGTTGTTCGCTTGAGCCTTGAGCCTTGGTTCCGCCAAGTTGGTCCCTCTCTTGATCCAGAGCCCGGAAACTTGACAAGTTTTCTAAGCAGGGGGTCCACCAGCAGCACAGGGCTCAACCAATCAGCTGTGCAGCTGCCCCTGGAGGAGGCACAGCTGAATAAGACTTACAGTATTATGACAGTAAGAAGAATGTTGTAGTCTGCCATTTCCATCTTCTATGAGGTTGATTTATATACACAGGTACAGCTTAAAAAAAAATTTGAATATTGTGGAAAAAGTTGAATATTTTTTGTCAGTCGTGTCAGTAAGTTAAACAGTTATCTCATATAGATTCATTACGCAGACAGTGAAATAATTCAAGCTTTTGTTTCCTGTGATTTGGATGATTGTGGCTTACAGATAATGACAACCTAAAATTCAGCGTGTCACAGAAATAAAATATCACAGAAGACCAATCAAAAAAAGGGATGTTTTCAAAACAAATGTCAGGCTCCTGAACAGTACGTTCATTTCTATGCACTGAATGGTTGCTTGGGCCGCCTTTTGCATATATACATATATATATATTTATACGTGTATACACACAAAAACACAAAGCCAGGCAGGACAAGACAGCTTCCACTGGTGTTTGCAAAACTTTAGATGTAGAAATGCCGCAGAAAGTCCTGAATTTAAAGGTTTTCATTTCAAACGGACAAGCTTGAAACGCATTCAGAAAGCCAGGAGGCGTTCTAAGAAGACATCCAGGCCAGGAAGATTGAAAAAAAAAAAAAAAAAAAACAGAATAAAACACTGCTGTATATTCTGCCTCGCTGACAGCAAACAGATCAAGACGGTCAGAGATTTCGGCAACTTTCAGAAATCTTTGACCAGAAATCTCCTCACATCTTGCCGCCGTGCGCTGCTGTTTTCTCGTAGCTCAACAGAGTTAAAGGCACTTAGTTATGATTCAACATCTTCACATTCATTTGTCACAATACAAATGTTTTAAGAAGCAGCAAGTGCGTTTAAGAGGCAACATTTGGAATCTTTTTCTCGTTAAGGAACGTCAGCCACTTCCGACGGCTGCCGCTAAACACCTCATCAACTTCCACCGCCTGCTAGGAAAGCTGCCATCAGTCACTTCCTGGTTTTTAGGTCAGCCAAAATGAAGCTGGCTGGGTGTAAGACTTCTATGAAAAGATAAGGCTGTTTGAAAATACTGCCGGATGGAGTTTGACAACGCGGATGAGCAACATTCCAGAGTTCTAGAGTTGGAGACCATCCAGCTTGGTGGGAATCTGCTGCCGTCGCCGCCGCCGCCGTCAACCCCGGGACCTCATGACACGGCGTTTAGAAACGTGGCTGATGGCAATTTTCGGAATTTCTCCCTCACGGTTGCTGAAATCGCCCCCGAGTCGTTCTGCTGCAGCCTATAAATAGGCCAGCATCTGCCAGGAGTGGTCGGGCTACCGATCCATCCAGCCTCGAGCTGTCACCACCGCCACCGCCACCGCACACACACACACACACACACACACACACACACACACACACACACACACACACACACAGGGGCAGCAGCGGTGCGACTAAACAGTCGGAGTGTTTCTGTGTGACGCCCTCGTCTGGTGGATCAAGGACAATGAGGAACAAATAAGGGCAAACATGACGCTGCACGTCCTGGCAAAGTCTCCGTCATCACATCACTCCGATCTTAATTCTCGCACCGCTGCTCCCCAGCCCCACCCACCCATCCTCATCTTTATTCAGGCCTTGATCATACTGCTCCCTCCTTGCCCAGTTTTATTTTAATATATATATTTATCCTGGCTGCTCCTCATGGTTATTCTCCTCCTCATTGCTCCCCTCACCCTTAATCTCCCCGTCCTTCTTTACATTCACCCAACTGCCCGCCTTTATCGTCTCATTCCCATTTCTCACGACGCTCCCACCGGCCCTGTTTTAGGCGCCCCGCCTCCGTCTCACTCTCGCTCTCCCTCCGTCTCTCTCGCTCGCTCTGTGCCATGTAAGACTGCAGGTACCAAGTGGCGCGGTCGCAGCGGGACGATGGCGAACAAAAGACCAGAGTGAAAAGGTCAACGTTGCGGCTCGTCACTCAGCACTCCATCTCCAACCCTCTCAACGGCCCCTACCCCCCCCCCCCCCCATCCCAACCACCCACTGCTCCACATGTCTTCGCACTTACAACTAATGGTTTTCCTTGGTAAAACAAATTTAAGATCTTTCATGACGTCAAATCAAAGGTGACAAAAGGCGGCTCAACCAGAGCCAATTATCTCGGGATCCTTCATTCAATGAGCTGCGATGACGCCGCGTAAGCCCCGCCTCTCCTCAACCCTCTTCCACGTCAGGTTCGGCGCCCAACAGGCTCTGGCGTCCAGCCACGACACGGGTCCCACCATCACAGTTATCAAAGCAAAGACATGCAAACGGGTTTGCACATGTGTGTCCTTTGAAACTGATTCCGCAAGAAACAACTTAAACGGAAGGTTTTGTGCGCCGGCAGTCCAACCTGAGCGAGTGTGTGTTAACGTCGGGCCTGCGACTCGATTTCCATAATGAGAAAAAGCCAGAGTGAACTGGAACTGGGGGACGCCCAAGACATTTTTATGGACCACAACCAAATGAAAATGGATGATTACAGCCCAAAAAAGAAAAAATAAGGCAGAGCGTGTCGTCCATTTCCGGGTCTTTCTAGGGAGTCGCAATGACTCGTCGGGGGGGGACAAAAGTACGGGCGCGTCACTTCGTACAGAGGACATTAACACTTCCTGAAGGTCCCCGGGAAACTAATAAAGCCTTAATGATTCATTTGAGTGGTGGATTTTTTTTGTAAAATCACTTTTCACACACAACTGCGCAGGACAGAAATAACCTTGACTCTTGTGGTTGTAATTGCGTCGGTGAGCCGACTGCCTTTTGGAGGAGCGTAAATCCCAGGCAATTATAAGACATGTCAGGCTGGCGAGACGTCCCCTTTTTTAAAAAAAAAGGGTAAAGGTTGGTAAATGTGCATTAGCGGGATTCCGGCGATTATTCTTCAAAGAGACACAAGCGGGCAGAGACACCTCTCCTGGCTTGACTACAGGAGCGGAGAACTGTGGCTGGATTTGCTACTTAATCACATTTGAATTGCTCAGCGGCGGGTGTCGCTCAGTGCTTCCTCCCGGCCAACCAACACACAACTGAAACGTGATTCGGTGCAGTCGCCAAAATAAAAGCCAAGAAAGTTCACAAATGAAGACACGTACCGGTTCACATCATGACACAACAACCAACAGAAGCTCTTTTCCGAAACAAATGCAAAATCGGGGACAAGAGCAGGACTACCCCCCCCACCCCCCCACCCCCTCCACTCCAACCCACCCCAGCACCCGCCCCCTAAAAAAACCCAGAGAGGCTTCCTTACCTTCCTGCACAGCCTGGAAGGGATTGTTGGGCTCAATCAGCTTCACCGAGTGCGTAATTTTCTCACTCTGCAGAAGATCGTCGTTCAGACTCAGGTCTGAGATGGCGAGCTGGAAAATCTCATCGTCTCGCACGGCGTTTTCCTCGAAAATGGCACCTGTTGAACAAGAACCAGCCTCCAGTTAATGATGTGAGTGGTGGGTGGGGACGGGGTTGGGAGGGTGAATTGTTTTCAGAAGAACGCGAAATGGGGGGGGGGGGGGGGGGGGGGGCGGGGGAGCTTTGGAGGGAGTTTGTTTTCATCCTCGGTGAAAAGGTGTCGCACGCGTGAACGCCAAGAGAAATGCAGCTTTCCTTATGTGTATGTGTATGTGATTGTGTGTGTGTGTGTGTGAGTGAGTGCGAGTGTGACTGCGTGTTGAACTTGTGCGGTGGTGACGGGGGAGCCTGTGGGTGGAGGGACGTGCCCAGACTTCAGCACCGAGGACAGCGACAGCCTCAAATCCTCGCGTCGGTAGCGCGGAGAAGCTTTAAACAGGCGGCCGTGGAGATGAAAAGGCTGCTTCTGGATCAGCGGCACCCAGCGACGTTGCAGGCCTGTGTGGGAGGCTGGAGGTTTTTTTTTCTTCTTCTTCTTTCGCTCAGTCGCCCTCCTTTCGCTCCCCTCTCTGTTTATCAAAATGGCAGCAGCTGGTTATATTTTGCTTTTTTTTTTTGCGTGTGAAGGAAACATATCGCCAAAAAAAAGGGGATGGGGGGCAAATTTCGGGAAATGAGAAATATAACAGGGGACAGCGGCACATCAGCCAATATTATCTGGATGGAGTCCCGCCGCTGTGTGAGCCAGGGAGTGAGTGAGTGAACACCTGCTGCTTGCCAGACTGTTGCAGCAAAAGACTGAGCAGCAGCAGCAGCAGCAGCAGCAGCAGCAGCAGCAGCAGCAGCAGCAGCAGCCACGTTGGCTCTCTGTGACATTGACGTTTTTATCTGAGATTACAATGCCAGTCATTGGAAGAGGCTACCTGTGTGTGTGTGTGCGTGTGCGTGTGTGTGTGAGTGTGTGTGTGTGTGTGTGTGTCGGGAGGAGGGGACACACACATTGAGGCAATTACTCAGTGCTGAAACGTGTGTGTGTGCGCGCTCGAGAGAGAGAGAGAGGGAGAGAGAGAGAGAGAGAGAGAGAGAGAGAGAGAGAGAGATGAGACGATGAGGGAATAGGAAAAAAGGGGGCGCTGGACGTGACATACTGCAAACAACTCAGCAGCAGATCAGAAGCAGTCACGAAGAGTTTAGAGCACCGCGCGCTCACGCGCTTCACGCGCACAAATTAAAACGATTGGAGCAGCTGTAAGGTTTTGAAGTTGGAGAACAAAGCGTCTCTATGCGTTTAGCATCTCTAAAAACCAACCCCCCTACCCCACCCCCCCTCCTCCTCCGTCCTCCTGCCACCTCCCCTCCTCCCTTCTCCAACAGCACCGTCTTGATATTGCAGTCACGTCCCGGTGAAAGTTGAGGCTTGTCGGATACAGACAAGAGATAGCTTGGTCTGCAAAAAAAAAAAAAAAAAAAAACCGCCAGAGCCATTTGGCGATTAGACGCTGCGCCGCTGCCGTCAAGCCGCAGCATCTTCCGGCTGTTTCCGATTAAACGACGCATTTAGTTTAGTTTTTTTTTTTTATTTATTTATTTATTTTAGCACAGCCCCTTACGTTGGAATACGCAATTTGCAATTCAATGCCCGACATTAGAAAGCGTGCGCAAATGAGGCTGGCGAATATTCAAAGAGAAGGTCAGACACCGGAGAGGAGGGGGAAAAACGCCCAACTTTTCAACTCGCTCCACATCCAAAGTCTTCCCGAAAGTCGGGATGCGAGCCGACTCCACCGTATTCCTCCCGCCCTCTCATCAAATCCCTGCAAATCGAAACGCAGCGGCGTTGCGCACCTGTCCGTGCCCGTCCGCGGCTACCCCGGACCGAGCGCGCGTTGTCTTGTGTGCGTGCGTGGCCGTCAGCAGCCGAGCCGCCTTACCGATGTGTATGATGGAGTCCGCTCTGGCCGAATTACACTGCAATATCCACAGGGAAAGGCAGATCAGCAGCAACTCCATCGCGGGGTTTTTCTTGCGTCGAGGCGGCTCATCCACAGAGCCTCACTCGGCTATCCTGCGCTGTCCAAACGGAGCGACCAGATAAAAGGAAGGAGGAGGAGGAGGTGGAGGAGGAGGAGGAGGAGGGGGAGAGGAGGAGAGAGAGGGGGGGAAACAACACACACACACAAGGAGAGAAGGAGAGATGATCAAAACCCGGAGCACGACAGAAGCTCGGTCCTTCTCCCGGCAGACGGCAGCAGCAGCAGCAGCATGAGACCCGGACCAGGGGATTCTGACAGTTCTCTCTCTCTCTCTCTCGCTCTCCTTTTTCCCCCTCTCTTTTTGCCCCTCTCAAAAAAACCACCAGCAACCCGAGAACCACAAGTGGACCACAGGAAGGTGGGCAACCGGAGCAGATGGGGGGAAGCCGAGGTAAGAGTGACAGGTAGCCGGGTTCCCTCTCTCGCCTCTCCTCCTCCTGCGCTCCGGCGTCTAAAGCGCGGCGAAGCAGCTCGAGGTGGGTGCGGGTGGGTGGGTGGGGTTGGGGTGGGGGGTGCGGTGCGGAGGAGGGACACCCTCCTAACTAACGTACGCAGGCACACATATGTGGAGATGCGCGCGCGCAAACGCACGCACGCACGCACACACACGCTCGCGCGAGTCCGGTTTCTCGATCACGTGACTGCAGAGACTTTGACGACTACACGAGCCCGTGGTGGAAATGATTTGGACTGGAGCCGAGGAGAGACGCGACGAGAAGCCGGAGTCACAGGCGCGCGAACCGCAAAGACCGCGCGACCTCCTTACTGGGAAAAAAGGGGAGGGGGGGGAGGAGAAAAATACGCACGAGTCCGTGCCAACTAATTTAGGGAATAATAATAATCAAATCAGCAAGAATGAGGATGGAGAGGGGAATATTGGAGGAGCGATGTAGGAGCGGTTTACTTTGGGAGAAGTTGGAGGGGATTTTGTTTTTGTTCGCAGGGATTATGCGTAAAAGAAAAGGAGGGAGACGTTTGCTCGACGGAGCGCAGGCTGATGTGGCGACTGTCGGACGGAAAGATGGGACCAGGAGACGTGCACGACGCCTGGCTGCAGGAGCCGTTGGAGACGCGCCTGGAGATTTTTTTTTTTTTCTTTACGCAAGGAATGCGCGCAGAGATCCAACAAGCGATTCAGCAAACAAAGCGGCCGTCTGTTCATTGTTGCTGCAAGCGGAGTCATTTACGCGCCGCTTATCGTTATTGTAGGAGAAGAAGTCAGAAGGAAAAACCAGCGGTGTCGTTGTGTTTGGGGGGGGTAAAAAAAAAATTCAACGTTGCCGGGCGTGCTGTGAAGAATTCGCGCGTGAGGTTGGACGTTGTTAGACGGGCATAATCTTACAATTAAAGGATATTTCTTGTGGCTGCAATCAAAACGGAAATATCTCTTAATTGTTTGGTTAAGTCTGTCAGGAGCGCAGAGCAGCAACAACTTTTCAGCACCGGCGACAGTGGACACTTCCTGTAGGAACCTGGAGAGAGAGAGAGAGAGAGAGAGAGAGAGAGAGAGAGAGAGAGAGAGAGAGAGAGACTGGCTGCGTGTTCGCGTTGAAATGATTCCACGTCGCTCTCGTGTCGTTGTTTTCATTGCGGCTGAGCGCTTCGACATCCACGTCTCCAAAGTTGATGGAAAAATCACACACTGCCCCTACTGGCCACCCGTGTGCACTGCTGCAGTGTCACACAATTGCATGCATTTATTGGTTGTTTTTGTTTTGCTGGTTTTGTTTTCGGGGTGGGGGGATAATTGCCATTGTCAAGTGGAGACATGCAGGCTTTCTGTCAAGTGGCTTCCTCACACCAATCACTTCGCTTTGGTCTTTCAGTCGAAAGGCAAGAAATCGTTACCAGTAATCAATCCATCAATGCTTAAGAACATGTTCATTTACTTATGTATGATGTCCCATAAGTGCCCACAAAACGTTTATCTGTTAATTTATTCACTGATTTTCATCCATCCATTTAGTCCCACGCACAAATAAACCAAGACAACCAAACCAGTAAGTTTTGATTTTTTGTTTCAACAACAAAAAGACTGCTGGTAGTAGATATCTGATAAATTATTGGGTTCGGATTTGGATTTAAGCCCAAATTGAAATTTCCGTAAATGCTGTCCAGTTCCTCCAGTGGTGATGGTGGAAAGTGGCCTTCAGGAAAAAAAAAAAAAAAAACCTCTCCCTCGTACCGTAGATGGTGGAAACGTTTACGGGAAGCAGGATTGGACGATGAACTGAGCCCGGAACGCTGCTGCGACAATACATTGCTGTTGAATATTTATGAGGTAATACCGAGTTAATGCGAGGCTACACGTTGTTGCCGCTGTAGCACCTGATGAATAGTTCCCACTTGAAGTTTCCACAACACATCAACCCCCGACAGAGAGATTAACCTTGAGGTTTTGAGCTTTGAAGCAGACGGCCATCCAAAAAACCACTCCAAGCAATTCATCTCGGACTCGGTGGAGGAGCGGAGTTCTCAATCCCACTGATCTATGAAGCAATATTTTTTAACGGGAGTGCATAACGTATACGCACAATTTACTCACAACAACAGGGGGTTCTCTCGGGCATTTCAAACGTGTCCAAGTTTTTTTTTTTTCTGTGTTCATTATGAATCACTCATTGACACTCTCTCCCAATAATAAACATTACGCCCTATGATGGTGACTGCCAATGAAGCCGTCAAATAAAATGTTGGATTTTTAATCTGTGAGCGTGCCAGGCTAACGACTGTTTGATTCCGCAAGCAAATTTGTAAGGAGTGACTGGAAGTTTCTCTCTCTCTCTCTCTCTGGGACGAGTTAGGTGGGCGGTGACAGGGGCAGCAAAAAGCTCCACACAGTGTGTATAAGTATGTACAAGTGCAGCCTCCTGCCATGTTAGCCATTAGCATACATCAAGCAGAGGCACTGTCAAAAATAATGTATGTTCTCTAATATTTATCCTCTGCATATAGAAAGGTATTTATGAGATATCTGAATGAATGGCCCTGCGTGTTTGGCTCTGTGTGTTCCATGAATTGGTAAGTAGATGTGACGTGACAAAAGGAATAACTTTCCATAGAAAGGAGGCCATCCAAATCGATACGCAACCATATTTGGGCCGTCATTATCCCTCTGATTCATACCTGCTCTGACGTATAGGGGGGGAATCTCTTCCACTGCCACTCATTCCATTTTATAATTTTTTTTTTTTTGTTCAGTAATGTTGGCATCAGCTAGCATTTGGCTCCTCGGGCTCGGGCTCGATGGAGAATGTGCTCGGTGCCGCTCAGCGGGTGTCAGCATGAGTCAGCCTCAGGAAAGTGCCGCAAAAGCTAGTCACCAGGACATTGGCAGGTAGGTCACGCCCGCTTCACGGCAGCACGCAGAGGCAGAATTTCATTCTCAGGCGATAACAGAGTCATTAGTGTTTATGACCACGAGCGAAAAAGAGTGAAAGGGAAAGACAACACATGTTGTCCCCCCCCCCCCCCAACGCCTTATTTTCTCGGAGCGAGGCCAGAAGGTGAGTTTCGTTGAAAGGGAGGCATCGTATGCAAATGTGGGGAAGCAGCAGCAACAACAACAGGGACCAAAAAAAAAAAGGCAGACAGGTTAAAGGCCCCGTGTTCAACAAGGGGAGTCAATCGTGTTTTGACTGGTTGCCCTTGTAGCCGTTTGACTGTATAAATGTCATCGCTCCTTAACATGCGGTAAAATTACTTGCCATGCATGAAAGTCCAATTCTGTGTTGTTAAAAAAAAAAAAAAAAAACTTCATTTGCGTACCTAATTTACCAAATCTAGTTCAGGTTAGGTTTAGGTTGGGTTAAGTAGGAAAGAAAGACAAAACATCAAACACAATTGTAACTGACGTTCAATGTTTTGAGATGGTTTGTTGATTTAAATCTGTGCTGGAATATTAGTATTTGTCAGTTTGTGGGTAAAGAAAAACAACCACGTGCATTGTGGGAGATGAAGTTTCATTCACAGTTTATGCTTTAATACAACATGACTTTGATCCCAATACAATCAAATGGGAGACCAGAATATAGGGGTCAAAATGAACATTCCTTGCGATATGCTTTCCGACCAATAGGTGTCACTACATGGCACATGCAGGTCCTTTAATTAGCACAGTGACCTTTTAGTCCCGACGACTATATTCTTTGATCTGCCTTCTTCCTCTGGCTATGCACAATAATACATTATCTGGCCAAAAGCCTGCCGCTCGTTTCGACGTGATGAATTGTTTCTTAAAGAAGCCCCGTCTCCCCGGTCGGAGGGAGAGTCTCTGCCTGCCCGATCAGTCCCATTAGTCAGTTTTTAGCCATAAATCATTTTCCTATGCTCGTCCCGCTGCGGCCTGGAAAATGTTTTGCTGGTTAAGGACCCGACGCCGTGCTCCCGCGAGGATGAAACAAAGCACAGTCACACAATTTGCCCCAGAATCGCTGTGTGTCTGTGTGCTCAGCGTGGGGCACGGCGCCACGATATCACGATGCCCTGCCTGATGCGGGCGGCCTACATTTGCGTCTCATTTGGCTATGAGCCTTTCGCCTGAAATATATCTGGTCAATGGAAAGAAAGTAGAGACAGAGGAGACAAAGGCACGATGAGTCAACATAATTACAGGGCAGATTAGCTGCCAAGGCAGCAGAGTGGCGTCCATAATAACAGACTGCTGCTCGTACCACTATTGATGAAAGCGACTGCAGCTCCAAGTTGGCAGGCCAGGTCTCTAGGTCGTCCTCAGATGAGCCCTCTGTTGTCGCTTCCAGTCATCCTGGTTCTTCATACATCGGGCCACTTCGTTGGTGCTTCCTGTTCCTGCATCCTCCTTGAGAACATCCACACACGTCCGGATGGGACGTCCTCGATTCCAATGCCCTGTGTTGGTTCCCATAGCACCAATTTGCTGGCTGGCAGTTGATGATGTCTTTGACAGTGTCCTGCTAGTCTCATTTTCCTATCTTCTCACTCACCTTTGCCATTCCCTCAAACAGCTGGAGGGATGGAAACGATGCAAATCACCGTTGCATAGAAGAAGCAAAGGCTGATTTGTCGGGGGAGGTTTGAGTTTCATACACTGGCCCCCGCCGGTTAGCACGGCGGATAGCTTAAGACAGTGGTTCTCAAACTTTCTCTGTCACGCCCCACCTTGGAGGAAGAAAGTTTTTCATGCCCTCCCCCCCAAAAATTAGGGGCAAGAAGCCCTAAACTTGACGTGGCTGTGTCTTGAGGGATCCCGATGAACTTGCAAGTGGTCCCATGTCTCTAGGATAAACTTGACTTTTGACCCCATAGGCTTGCATGGTATTCAGGGCAGTGGTTCTCAAACTTTCTCTGTCACGCCCCACCTTGGAGGAAGAAAATTTTTCCGGCGGACTCCTGAATTCTTCTTTTCGTCCCTGTCAAATATTTGTCCATCCTGTGTACCTGAGCAGCGTTTTTCTTTGCTACAACCCACTGAACACTTTTTGTTAATTGTTCCGCCGTGGATAAAGTTCCCACGTGAAAACATTAGTTCCCCCGGGCGGCCCGTCTCCCTCCCGCCTGGTGTTTCGCGCCCCCCCTAGACGTGACTCTGCGCCCCCCAGGGGGAGCACGCCACCCACTTTGAGAAACAAAGAGGTGACACCAGCCGTTCCCTGTCCTCCCACCGCGGGACTGGATGCGGTCGCAGGGAGGCCCAAAAAATATGAGGAGGGTTTACAGTTCAGACAAGCGAGCCGCGGACGCGGCGTGAATGGCAATAAAGTTCTCCGGCGAGTTGAGGTGAACAAGCAAGACTCGTCCAAATACACAGCCCGAGGTAACATTACAGATTTATCGTGTTGGGAGAGAATGAGTGCAGCCTCCTCTGAATTTCAATGAGCTGAATTGATGATTATCCACATCGTTATGTATTTCAACATTACACCATGCAGCCATAAATATATATGGAGCGGGTCAGGAGGCGGAGAGACACACCTGGATCTGGCTCTCGCATCCCAGGCTCGTTACCATCTGGTGCCCAAAAATCACAACCTGCAGCTTCATCGATAACTCAACATTCACTTGTTTTTCTGGGGGGGGGGGGGTTTCTGTTTTTTTTCCAGCGATATAATTTGGAAACACGAAAGATCAGACGGCCCGCTAACAAGCAACAGCATTCAACCACTGGAGGACCAGGCGAATCTCGCCTCCTTCCCGCAGTGCAACATCTTGCATCATGAAGTGCCGGCAGTCACGGCGTGTGGACACAAACAGCCTGATAAGATAAAAAAAAAAAAAAAAAACGACCAGTCTGATGGCATCAGTTTCCCCAAAGAACGATTTGTGCCGTCCATCTCCACCACCAGCCAGCACACAAAAAAAATGCACTGAAAACCGCCCCAAGGAGCAACACGATAGGCCGAGAGCGTCCACACGGCCTCCAAACGCAGCTCAGCCAAATGTGATCGGGCCGCGTGTTGGTCGGCGGCCGCTATCTGGCAGCGCAGTCGGCAGGAGGGGCTTCGCCAAGTGCACAACAATGTTGTGGGTGTGAATCAAGGGTCAAATATAGACACTGGCAAATGGGAGAAGTCCCCTAATTTTCCACTAGAACATCATGATGTTATTGTTAATGGGGATCTGTGTCATTAACTTAATGAAGCTGTGTTTCAAAGGTGGGTTCTTGTGTTACAGTCATTATCTGAAACGTGGAGGATGAGCGACCCATGAATGATGGTGCGGGCCAGCAAAAGCTAATGGACGAAACACCAGACACACAACTGCATGCTGTAACCATAGTAACAACAGCTGTGCGACGCCGTTGCTCTCAGGCTTCAAAAACAGATTTACGTGTCAGATGCAGACTGAGTTTGGTTCTTATTTTGTTAGACTTGCTCCAACTTGACCAGCCGTACACAGCCTGAGCCTCTCCAGGTCAGAGTGGAGGAAGCAGATGGCTACGCACACGACTCGTACATGGTGTGAACAGCATGCATGATCCAATGAGGACACACTGACCATCAGAGTTGCCAAAACTGTATTGCTGTTTTTGTTCCTTCTCGCAGTTTGAACTCGTAACTTATACAGTAAGAAGAGCATTAACTGAGAGATCCGACACATGGATATGGAATTCATATGTATGGAAGTGCTTCGTACACTTCCTGCTTCCACAGACAATCATCACAATCACAATCGTCACACCAAAAAGTGTCATCAATTGCACAACCACCCAAGACGCGACAACAAATTTCATATAAAAACACATTTAGCGAACACAATTTTTAAATCATCCAGCAAGTAAAAGCTACAAATGCAAGGAAATGAAACAAGAGCACCTTGTAAGCGTGTGACTCTAACTGACTGAGACATTTCTTGTTCAGAAATTCACAAATGGGCTTTTAAAACTTTTTGTTTTTCCCAGTATTATGTTTTAAGAACAGCCCCAAAACTGAAAACGGTGGCCGATAAAAGCATTCAGCCAGCCAAATGCCGCAGTTCTTGTTGAACAAATACCGGCGCTCATGTGAAAAATGCACCTGTGAGTCCAGAATGAAATGATGGGAAGAAATGGGAAGCCGCTCGTTCCGCCTGCAGAGATGTTTACAATTTATACGCTTAATAGCAAAAAAAGACAAAGCAAAAAAGGCACAGCCATTTGTTTTCGGCCGCCCTCAGCAGCGTTATTGAACCCGGCGCCTACTTATGTCAGCTGCGCTTCAGTCCAGCTGTGCCTGCAGAACAGTCATTAGCGGATGTGGCCGTTTAAAGGGCTGCAGCCGCCTGGGAGCAGCCCTTCACAAACCAGCAGGATAGACGGAGAACATTTCACAATCAGGCTCCTTCGGAGTGTTTCGGTTTAAAAAGAGGAGGTCGGCGCGCTTCATTAAATGTGGAAAGGACGGCAAATAATGATAATAATAATAAAAAAAAAAAAAAAACTGCCAAAGGTAACAAGTGGAAACACAAAAGAAGACGACGCAACAGGAGACTGTTGGGGAAATTCAAAACGCTCTGCGGCCGCTTGGCAGGAATCTATTCCTCCAATTATTCACACTGTGGCGGCGGACAGGAGGCAGAGAGGACGGAGATAAGTGCAGACAGGCGCCTGCAAAGCCTCACAATGATAGTGCAAACAAACAAATCGGAATTATGAACACTCACAGAAAGCAACTCGCTGCTTCATTGGGAGCTGGCGGAGGCTGGGTGTGGGAATAAAAAGCGATTCATTCGGATTTCAATAAGCGCCTCAATGCAGAAGTTGTTTTCAAAATTCAAAAGGCCAAATTCACCGAGCGACGGAGTGCTGCACAAAATTGTCCCAAAGTCGCAGTGAAACATTGCGGCTCTCAAAGAGCAGCGAGCAACTGTGGGATACTTCAAAAGGTCATGTGACAACACCCCCCCACCCACCACCACGCAGGTAGTTAGCTGCTCCTCCTACTCCAGCAGCGGCGGCGGCGGCGGTGGCGATGAGAACAAGCATCAGCAGTTTAACCTCCTTTTCAGTGACTCGCACCTTACAGGAGTTCACACAGTTCGGTGATGTTCAGCAACACTCTGCAGGTTGTAGCGCACTGTCTGTAAAAGATAAAATAATGATAATAATGACCTGGCACAAAAAAACTACCTGGTGCAGACCGCGGGGAGAGCAGAAGCTATTAGAGAGATAAAGAGTGAATGACTGTCGAACCCGGAGGTGTGAGCAGCTCGGGAAACTTGTCCAGCAAGGGAGCTCATATCGTCTCTCGCAGCTCCCCGCCACTTCGTTTGTTCCCTCTCTGCCTTTTCACTCCATCTCGCGCTGGCCAAATCTCTGCTCTCCGCTTTTTTTGGTCCCTCTCACTCGGCAACCTTCAAGGGTCCAATTGAAGAGAGATTTTTCGGTTCCCTTGCTCTGTCGCTCACAATAAAGAAATATATAAAAAGAAAAGGCAGCGGCGACAAGATGTGAGCATGCGGCTCAGTTTCTGGACTTTTTTGCAACTCAGTGTGGTTTCTAAATTCTTGCCCCTCTGGCTTGAAGACCGTTTTCAAGGCGTCAAAATCTCATACAACAGGTATTACTCATGCAACCTAATCGGATTGCTCCCCACTTTTCACTTGGACTCTAAGGCCCCGTTTACATGGAGCCGGCGTTTTCACTGAACCCGCACATTTTCGAAAAGGCTCCTCAGGGTTGATCAGTTTGAAAACGCCACCTTGCCCGGATTGGTGTAAACGCCGAAACCAATCTTTTTTTGGAAACGCTGATGTCACAGCTCTAAACCCCTCCCCCGCCCCGCAACCTGAGCGGCTGTGAGGTGCAGACGACCACACCGTCTTTTCATGAGCGATCTTTCTTTCTGTTCTCAGTGATGCTAATGTTGTTAGCGAGCTCCTGCTTCTTTCAACACGGCGTGCTTCAGGTGTTGTTCTTCTTCTTCCGCCTTCAGGGAGTAAACTTGCGGCGCCACACCAGGCCCGGCATAGGTACTACATCTGTTTCAGCTGTTTCCAGCTTATCTGTGTAAACACTTTTCACTTTTTTCAAGGGTGTTTTGGAAAATGTGTGGTTTCAAAAAAAATCTGTCTCCGTGTAAACTGCCTCTTAAGCCTCTGTTCCACTAAAATTAGCGGGATTTCACCATGTTTTTTGACGCGGGACGTTGCAGAAGCGATCGGCATTGAGTCCCGTCTCCACGCACCAAACCCAGCAGAGTGTCACCCCCGCGGGCAAGCTGCACTCCCTCCGCTTTCACCGCTGCGTGTCTGCTGACGTCATCGCACTGAGATCGCATGATGAAGTGCTACAGAATTCAAGAGTCCGGCGGTGGCCAGTGTTCTTAGTTGTTGGCCACTTTTGGCTGTCGTGGAACGATGACGTCGTTCACGCCAGACTTGAAGCATTTTGTGCGCGAGCAGCGGGCGAAACAGCCAGGGGACAATGAACAATTATCGAGCGCTGATGGAACGTGATTGAAAACCTTTGCTTCGGTACTTGATATACGCCGCGACTGGCGCGAGATTATCATTTAGCGCACGTGACGAGCAACGTCACCCCGTGCGGCAGGTAAAAAAGGTGGTGATGTCCCAGGTGTCGCAATTTCCATCGCAAGCTGATCGGTGCGGAGCCGATTGGAGCCGATTATCACCCGGGTCGCTTGCCGGGTTGTTTGACCCATTTTGTCGCGCAACAACCAATTAGTTGCGGGACATCACGTTTTTTGGCCAGTGGAATTGGGGCTTTGGTGGGGTTTCTACATTCTGCCCCTCTGGCCGGAAGACGTTTTTTTCAAGGCTTCAAAATCTCACACAACAGGTATGACTCCTGCATGCTAAGCGAATTGCTCCCCACTTTTCACTTGGAGTCTAAAAGACGGCCCCACGCACTCTTCCTGACTAGAGTGATGCACACCAGCAGCAGCGCTCAACATTTGTTAACGGCCTGTTTCATCTGTTACCACGGTGTTGAAAATATGCAGGAACTCGCCTCATTTCCTTATTTAAAAGGAGATATCTGAAAAAAAAAAAAAAAAGGAAAAAAAAGTCCCCACGGTTAAATTGCTGGCTTCCATTTGGTTAATTATCCATCAAATCAGGGTAAGTGACACAGCAGCCTGATGGCGTCTGATTAATTAAAATGGGATCTAATGGGCCCATGAAGCAGGCGCTGCTGGATTAATTCATTGGAAGATGATATAGTCTCCTGTTCGGGCTCCCGCTAACGCCAACTGTCACAGTGCGCTCGCCCCGCCCACCAGCCCGGGCCACTCGGCGCCGACCCGGGATGCGACCTTGCGGATCGGCGGGAACGTCGCCAACGACGACTGCGATGCAGCAGCAGAGGACCGAGTCTGTGGTGGCAGGTGTCAATCACTCAGACCAGCTCTCGCCGTCGTCTCGAGGGAGATCCGGGCTTTTGGTACCGAGCCCGGCGCGCTCTTTTAAATCATTAGCATGCAATTATCCTCCCGCTGGAAAGCAGGAGGCGGCGAAGGGGACCGACTGGCAGGAAGTGGAGGGAGGCGACGGGGGGTGGGGGTGTGTGGAAAGGGCGTTCCAGCGATTGGCAACGCCGGCAAAGCGCACACAACGGCAGAAACTAGTCGACAAAAAAACGGAGCGCAGCGACTCGGCCGGTTCGCTTCCCCATTTGGATCGTTTCCCGCTTTGATCCGAAACAGATGATTGGCTCCAAATCAATTTGCATATTTCCCCCCCCGGGCTGTTTTCTGCACACACTGCATTACTGCATTGAGGCGGGACTAAGTGCGCACACACACACACACACACACACACACACACACACACACACACACACACACACACACACACACACACACACACACACACACACACTTGCAGGGCTTTCCTTGCAGCATGATGTAACTGCCTCATACGTGCCAGCTGCACTTTGCATTGTGGGACCAGCAAGTTAGCGCAGCACGCCAGCCAAAAGAGCCAGAATGACACAATGGCGACTGAGGGACTGAAGACAACAGTGAGACATGAAGGTGCAACGCCCGAACTGGGCAGGTGATCTTTTGGCGCCTTGCCGTTGTCTAGTGGTGCATATCACTCACTGTAAACAAACAAACAAACAGCTGGTGGACTCGGAAAATAAGAGAGCAGAGACGATTTCTTTTCAGCTCAGCTCTTCTGTTTCCACATCACAGGTTTTGGGCAGGTGTGAAAGAGAAGTCTCTGATGCAGGAGCACTTTTGTTAGAGATTTAATAACTTTAATATCATTGAAAACTAATGAGGGACGAGCAGAAATTTCGATCCAATCAATATTTGGGTTTAGAAACAGCCAAGCCTCAGTTTTTCTCTCTTTTCGTCCAGACATGTTGCAAAACTAACCATAGTCGTCGTACCAGCAGACACAATTTGCAGAAGAACTCTAGCTCCGCTTACGAGCACAAGTCAGAGCAGATTTCGGCCTTGACCACAGAAGCAGCTTTTTTTGTTATTCTTCCTTTCAGTACCTCAGCGCCATCTAAAAAAAAAACGTAGATTGAAGATTTTCAGGAAATTCTGCTTTACTCTTTTTCCACATACAGAGGAAACCAGTAGAGTGGCTTCCTGCATGCACACCATATTTTTCTTATTTATACGTCTTCAACTCCTGCAGCACCATTTGAAACGAGCAAAATGGCACCTGCTTGTTGTTGCGGCCCTGGTTTCAACATACCAGTAGGACTGTGTGCTCTGAAGACAAGTGTAGCGCCCTCTAGACAACTAGCCCTTCTATGAAGTGCGCTCCCCAAGTTCTTTTAAACCTATTGATCAATGGTTAATTAACGCAAATGAGTGATAAGTTGTTTTACACTATTTATGAACCGTTAGTTTCTTTTTCCTGATATTAAAGTACTCTTTTTGTTAGTTTGTTTTTTTTACTCTCTCTAAAGCACTCTTAAAAGGAAACTTAGACACTCTCAAAACATCTAAATAAATATAAACAGCAGACTTATGATGCAGGAAGAAAGAATGGAAAAACCACCAGTAAGTAATAATTATTTACTTTAGTAATAATTACTGAACCTAAACAAATATAAAATACAAAAAGACAATAGACCAACAATTCAATAATATTCAGATAAGTCTTCAATACCTTTTCAGATAAGACTTCAATACCTTTAAACCTTAGATCAGCAAACAAAACAATAAACTCAAGTAAACAGTTTCTCCATCAATTCCAACACTCAAATGTCCCTTGTTTTCAATGCAAACACTCAATCTCTATGCTTTAATACCCCAAAACCCCAGTATTCACCCCTATAGCCGGCTTTTCTAAATAAAAGAAAATAAAAAGAGAGAAAATGAAATGAAATAAAATGGAATGAAACGAAATGAGATAAAATAAAAATAAAATGGGTACCCTTTAACCAGTAAATCGTTGCAGGCCTGATTCGTTGCTTGTGAGCGTTGTAGCCTCAAACTTTAATGGCTGCTTCGCGCATGGCGCAGAAAAAAAAAAAAACCCACCACAGACTCACGGCACGAATGGCGTAGTCCTTGTCGTTCACGATGCAGCGGGTGGCTGGCGTCGGCTGTAAACGAGTCCTCCGTCCTCCCCGGTAACGTCTGTGCTGGCCCTCACCGCGGGTCTTCTCCGGCTGGTCCGTTTCACAGTAGTCTGGCAAGTTCCACCGAGTCGAGCGCTGTGTGAGCGGCTCGCGAGTGAAACCACCAGGTGGCTAGAATGAGCTACCCTAGCCTCTAGCTGCGCTGGATAACTTTTGTCCAAAGTCTCTCCGTTCGAACCGAACACTCTGCTGCGCTGATGGAAGTTGTTCCGAGACTCACTGTCCGTTTGTCTCCACGTCCGTTCATCAACCAGTCTCTTTTCACAGTTTTTTCTGTCCGTCACCACGCTCCGCCATCACACCTCTCCTCTCTCCTCGTGCTCTCTCCTCATGTTCCTCCACCTCGTGCTCTCACCTGCTCCTCTTCCTCATCCGGTCGACCTTTCACACTCATCACTGATTGGATATCCCCAAACACAACAAACTCAACGTAACACATATTTTCACATTTAAACATTACTTTTACACTCCTTTTAAAACACAAAATAAACATTTCTCATAAAAGAAATACCAAAACAAAATAAAAACAAACAAATAAGTAAAATGAGTGCTTTTATTCAATAATCTATTTATCTTTTTTTTTTTTTCCGGACTATGACTTATGTATTTCTTTATATTTTTAACTGGGTTACACAAGCAATCTATTGGTTTTACATTCCAGTAAGATTTAGCCACATGTTTGTGAGCGCAAGCCAGTGATTGTGCTCTCACAAAAGAGAAATAAGGAGCCTTTCAAACATTTTCCTCCCCAGTCGCATCGCGACAACAAGGAAATAATCCACCAACTTTCCACATTTTCCATCGTTTGGGCGTCGAGTTAATAAATGCAGGGTGGGTCAGCTGGTCGTCTCGGCCGTCGATGAAACAGATTTGAACGCTGTGCCGGCTCGAGTGTGTTAAAGTCCGGCCCGAGGCCTCCGCCGGGACATTATGGACATTATTTGGACCCTGCGTTGGCCATCAGCTGCTGGCAACCTGCTGACAAACGACAGGAGCCCGTGTGACCGCGCCAGGCTGAAAGTCGAACACAAAACAGCAAAAGGCAAAACCATTTTTCATTTGTACTTTTTGCCCATCGGGTTGGGGGGGAATATTGGAAACTAAGAAAAACAAAAAAAAAAAAAAATGCCTTTGAGTTGTCAGTTAAACTCGTATTAAAGCGGCGCTGACGGCTGTTTGATCAGGACTCTGGGATAAACAGTCTGGTGAGATCTGAGCGCCGAGCTTGACGTCAAAGCGGTGGCAGTCAAACGGTTAGCAGCATGAATGGGCTTTTTTTTTTTCGCTTCAACGTGGCCGCGCTTAGCCTCCGACTGACCTTGAACGCCCTTGTTTGGCCTCCGCCACTCCGGAAGCGTTGTGCGTCCAGAGTTGCTTCTCTGCAGGCCTTGGAGGGTGGTTGCAACCAGTGGTTAATTGAGTTCAGGTTGCCTTTCTAAAGGGTCTCCAAGCAGTCTGGCCACCTTGACCTCTGACCCCCTGACATCAATAAGGTATTTTTCCTCAATGCAACTGCCACTCAGCTACCTGGATGGTTTCTCTTTGGGGGGTCCATCCTCTGTGAACCCTGGAGGTGGTTGTGTGGTTTGTGAACCTGCAGCCTTTCCGCCACCAACAGCCACTCAAAGTCACTTCCATCAGCACTTTCTTCCCTAAGATTTCAACACCGGCTAGATCCGCATCGGTGGGCAGGAGCAACATGTTGCAGGAAGCCGTGTTGTGTGTTTGAGCAGGAAAAAAACAGAAAAGGTCCAGTTTCAACAATATTGAGCCGAGTTTGAGCCGTTTTTGGCAGTGCGCTTATGTGTGTGGGTTGCCGTCTCACACACACACACACACACACACAAACAACGCATACACTTTCCAGACAGCCATCATCTCCCAGCTACAAGCGGTGCCGACACACAGGACGATACAAACAAGCCAACGCGGAACATGGTAGATTTTTTTCAGAAACGGACACGCACACGCACACGCACACGCACACACGCACACACACACACACACACACACACACAGAGTTCTTTTGCTCCCTGTTTAATTGGCACGCGGAGGGATGACGCTGGCCTGATGACAGCTGCTGCTTATTATTAGTGTTGCTTCTGCAAAACCTTCTGACTCCGACTTCAGTAGTTTTCCCCGTAGCTCATCGAAGAGATAATAACTGCCGGGTACCCCAGAAGGAGGAGAGAAGGGTGTCGGGGGGTGGGGGGGTGAAGGAGGGCAGGGTAGTTGAGGGGGGAGAAAAGGGAGAGGCATTCAACAGTGACGAGAGTCTCTGGTCCAAATCGACTCACCGTTAATGCCACAGCTACAACACCACCGCTGCTGTAAAATAATTGCGCTCTTCATAGTTGTATTGTGTAAAAATCCAAGAAACTAGCTAAAAACCAGTTCTGAGCATTCTAGCCGATACCTTATCTGGAGGTTTTCCCCTCACCAATCAGAAAACTTCACAGTGTTGAAAAGTGTTGAAAAGAAAAACTCAATTTCGTAGATGCACTCAATTTCCAACAATGCATTTGGAAACACAAACAAAAAAAAATAATCAATGTTTGAACCTCCTCGGTGAAAAGAGTTAGCGCGAAGAATGAAACTATAGCATCTATAATCAACAGTCTCAGGCACAAAAGCGTCACTGAATTAGCACCCTGGGAGCCGCTGACGTCTCCGGCAGCAATCACAGAGGCTCGCCGACATTCGGCCCATTTCAAAGACAAAACGCAACTGCCGAGAAAATCGACCGACTCCGCGGCGAGATGCGACGAGTGGTTGAGAAAGAAAGAATGAAAAGAAAAGGATAGACAAGGCACCTGTCTGGAGAGGTGCAAAAATCTCAAAGACCCAACCGATTTTTTTTCTCCAATGGATCGGGACACTCTGTGCTTCGACATGAGCACCAGAACCGCAGGTAGAGTCGACCGGGGCGGCTGAGGTCACTTTTTCGGGGTTGGGGGCTCAGCCACAGTGAAGGATGAGGTCCGTGGTGGACAAGCAGGAGGTTGGACCGCCGCCCGAGAGCTGAGTGAGTGACAGTGGCACTGAGGCGACAGAGCAGAGTGGATATAAAACAGGGGAGGGGATCAATACGGAGCCCCGTGTGACAGTCTGGCGACGAGCGGCCGAGACGCCGGTGGCTTTTAGGCGGCGGCGGCGGCGCGACGGGACGATTAGCATCAGAACGGTGGCAGTGGGTTGGGGGGGATGGAGTGGCAGGAAGCTGCAGGGAGGGACAGGTTGGACGCCAGTGACGGGTCGTTCGCCAACGAACCGGTTCTCAGAGGTGGCTCTTTGAAGTGAACGAAGAGAGACGGCTCCTGATTGGGAGTCACTTATTTGTTTTGTTTTTTGTTTTCGGGGACCGACCCGGAAAACGGGTCCACGCACATGCAGTGGCAGAGTTGGCAGGGATTTAGAACGTGTTTTAGTTTAACTACAGAGGAGGTGTTTATTCAGGCTCTTCTTAAAGGCATGAATGTTGCTTGATGTCATGTCTCCAACAACCTCTGGGGGCAGGCTGTTCCATGTTGTAACGGCAGAGTAAAGAAAGCTCCTCTCAGGCTCTGAATGGTGCTTTTTGTTAGTTTTGCAAATTTTCTCTTGTTGTTGTTGTGTTCTTTTACTTGGATATAATTGTATTGGGATGGGGGGAGTTTGTTTTGGTATTTTATATTTTATTTTTTTAGCACAGAATTTGGTCATAAAATAATGTGAGCAACAAAAAAAATGTAAAGTGTTGCTTGGGAGCCAGAAAAAGTCTTCTGTAGTGAGCGGAGCCAAAAGAAGCGGTTCCCTGAAAAGGGACGGAACCATTGGACGCGCGGGGGGGGGGGTAACAGAGCCATGACTTTGGCGACGTTGCTCGTTTGATTCGCTGACAGTGAGTCACTTGGCGTTTTTTTTTTTTTTTGTTATTTTGTTTTTGTTTTTGTTAAGGGTGCGATGTTCCGTGTGACAGGCGGACGAAAGGCTAATAAACACTCACAGCAAGGTGAGCTCGTCAGACAAATGGTGTGAGCGCAATTATCATGTCTCCGCCGCAGTCTGACATTTGGAGTATTGGAGCGGTGTGGTGGTGGGGGTGGGGGGCGTATAGGGTGTGGGGGGGAGATTAAAGAAAAATCTATGTGGCTTTAATTAATATGGCCGCACAAGACAGAAAACATGTCAGCAGAGAGGCAGCGTATTAATTCCAGATAAAATTCGCTCTCCGTCTTTATTCTGACACGCCGGCACTTTGTTTTATTCAATTTCTTTTCTCCACCCGACTTCATTGATAATAGAGAAGTCAAGGTGACATTTTACTGTAAAGCCTCTGGCAACTTAGCTTGAAATAGAAGAAAAAAAATGTATATATGACATCAAAGTAGAGTGCAGACAAAAGTTGTGTTAAGACGCCAAATCAGCTTTGTGATTCAAGCTAATTTGCAAGACCTAGTGGGCGGGATCCCACTTTGATCGACACCTCCCAAGTAGTTAGCGGCTAGCCTTGGCTAGCGAGACGCCACGCTCCACACAGCGGTCCGACAGACGCAGAGGTGAGGTGAGGGAGGGAGGCAGCGGTGACAATCCAGGGCGAGCGTATTGATTTTCCCCTTAGAAGAGATCATTCAGTGCAGCGGAGCATGTGCGGTGGGCTTAAAGCTCCTCAATGACGGAACAATAGGAAGAAAGACCCCGAGAGAGGACGGGTGTCTAACGAACGAGTCGCTAAGCTCTGGCTATTTTCTGCAAGTAGCACTCGCAAAAGGAGGCTACGAGGGGGGGCCTTCGAATGGGACCTTGTTCCAGCAGAGGCCCTGTTGCGCTGGCTCTCTTTATCTTTTTTTTCAATTACGTTGTTATGAACTCAATAGCTGCGTGTCCATTCCCTATGGAACTGCTCAAAACCTATATAGCAATAGAAAAGCGGATAATGGAAACACCTAAACTAAAAAGGTTTTTGATGCTCTCAAGAGGTGGTTTCTCAGACGCATCCATAAAGAAATAGAAAAACGTTTTTTGCATTTACACGTCACCGGACGTGACGTGCGGAGTGGCATGTTATGTTTGGACAGAAGCGGAGACGGAATATTTGGTTACAAGGAAACCAAGAGAAAAACCATTCTTGAAAGCAAACAACATCGAAATGCAGATTTATACAAGAAATTTTGTACCTCCATCCTCCACAAAGTGGGGTCTCGCCGGACGAGATTATAGGAGAATTACGGCTTCTGTGCTTCACACCATTCGATGGAAACACCTGCAAATCGAAACTTTACAAATATCGCTTTTACTTGTGTCATGGAAACGCAGCCAGTGACAGCAAACTGGCAGCACATTAGCAGTGGCAGTTTTTTGTTGGGTTTTTTTGCCCCCATTCTGGCAAATCACCATTCGCAAGCTAATTTGCTCCTTTTTTTGCAACTCCATTCCGGAAGACTCCGCGGCCCCGGCGCGACACCGCGCACGTCACGCACTCTGTGAGAAATTGCGGCGCAGCGGAGGTCACCTCAGGAGATTAACCCCCAGATCGCGCCAGCGTCACACTTTTATCAACAGTCGCGACAGCCGCTAAGCAGATTATACAATTTTTTTGCGGGAGAATTCCGGAGCAATTTAAAGTCTCGCTTTCGGCTTACGACCACTTACGGCCCACATTGTGATAGGGAGGAGCAATAACGTGCTGGGATGTAATGCATGTGGCATTAGTCATTTTTCTCCCAGGACGAAGGCTTGATTTGGCTCCCAGAGGCTTTTTTTTTTTTTTTTTTTTTTTTTAAATAGAAAACAGGGAACCCAAGTGCGGGTCAGACTACATGATTAACGCCACAGCCATTTAAATTCCCTTGTCAAGGCCATTCTGGCGCGGGCAAATTGGAAACCAGGTGTCTTGTGGGCAGCTGACAGAACGTGTGGAGAGATAAGCGGCGGCCTCGCCTCCCTGCCAAAGGACACGGCGGATTATGAAAGAACTCATGCATATTCCTGCGGCGCCGCTGCTGTCCCCGCTTTCAGCGCCCAGACAGCTGTCTCCATCCCGAGAGGAGACGGCTCCTCTTCAATGACTTCCTGGAGAAGACTGCCGGCTGCACCAACAAGCCACCTCCAGGTCCTTGATGTGTAGTCGTAAAAATAGGATTTCATGGGGGGGGGGGGGAGAAGGGGAGGAGGAGGTGTGGGGACTTGTCAGTCCGTGCGTGCACATGATGGGGGGGGGCGCGAGCGTGTACAGATAAGCAGGTAGGAGGTGTTAGCATTCTTCTTCATTAGCATGCCGACTTGCAAGGCAAGTCACACTCGTCCATGTCACCACCTCTCCCCTCCTCTTCCTCCTCCTCCTCCTCCTCCTCCTCTTCTTCCTTCTTTATCTCCTCCTCCGCCCTAAGGTGCCTCTTGATTCTGGACAATGTAGCAACAGTCACTGCAGGACTTTGTCACTGTGTGAGTTTACAAGCAAGCGGATAAATTCTGCGTTGTGTTGAAAGTTGTCATACGTACTGAGCATTGCGGGTAAATATGTTCAGTCCAGTGCAACAAGTGTGCCCAGTAAAATGTCAATCAAACACTGTGTGTAAATTTGGAGATTTTGAAGAAAAAACAGCGACATCAAGTGGTTATATTTTAGATTGCAGCGTCTTTCACGCTTCCCCCTCCTCCCGAGCTTGCCTGTTAACTACAGTGGCCTGAAACCAAACCTGGATACCTTGTCCACCTTCTTCTTTGTTGGTTTATTTGATGTATATTATACATATGTAAAAATAAGAACCGCTCTAAGGGTAGGAAAACCAAATTACTTTTATTGTGCCGCTATTATAAACTTTTATTCATGTATTTATGGGCAGTATATTAAGCTTTCACTCATGTAAAACTTATAAAGCAAGCCAATTTTTACACTCTGGACCTTGAAAGGATGCTGATGCACAGCAGTCGCATGTGGCATTGAGAACAGTTCAGATGCGATATTTTCAAGACATACACACACAATCACGCGCGCTCACTTTACTGAGCACAGGCGGCTCTCACAGTCGCCCGCTGACAGGCTGAATTACCTGAGAGCCAATTCAATATTTACACCCTTGAGCAGACAGGAAGGCTCAGACGCAGCCAGTAACAGCGTAACAGTGGAAGCACAAAGGCAGAAAACAAACTGGGACGACCCGCTAAAAAAAACAAAAAAAAAAAACAAAACAAATCCGTCTGCATTTGCACAGAGCTAATAGCACTTGAGAGACGAGATAATGTCCCACGTTAATGCCTTTACGACGCGTGGCATCACGTTCCACCATCTCAAATTAAATCCCCGTCTCTCACGTGGATTCACCGTGTCCTCCGATTGGGGAGGGGGGGGGGGGGGGGCGCTATGCACAGCGGAAGATAAGATATGCACGCGTGTGTGCGCGTGCGTGCGTGCGTGTGTGCGAGAATGTGAATGCCTGCCGAGGCAAAACTCACACGACGCATCTTTTTGCGTATCGCGCGGTGCATCGGTATCACAGAGGAACGGGAATAAGGTCGAGCTGCTTTTAATCTTTTCTCAATCTGCTTATCAATCACCGCCGCCGCCGCTTCGTTTAGGGGAATAATAAAGTAGCATCAGGCGGGATACAGGTTGCAGGTGAACGCTGCGGGATGCGGTTCTTTCATGTCCCCCCCCCACCCACCCACCCACCCCGCCGCCAAAGATTAAAGGCTAGCAAACCCTTACGACACTTTCCTGAAAGTCTTTGTTAGCAGGGAATAAGAGATCCAATTAAATCAAATGGAAAAGGGCAAAGCTGTCGGCCTCCTCTCTTATTGCGGAAACGTGCGTCGAGATCATCGTCGGTTGCTCGTCTGCCGCAGTGTTGACACGCGCACGTAGATGCATCTCTGTCAATTTCCCTATTCCACAATCCTTTTCATTTCAAAAGAGCCGTCAATATTCAAGAGCCTCAAAGACCGCCACGACTAAACTACACGTCATTCGCGGACGATTAATTATGCGTAAGAATCCATTTGGGCCAGCCGCGATTCGATTTTGTGTCATTGACAGTGGAAGTTCGCCACGGAAACACTTTTTGCAATGCTGCAAAACTACCAGTATACATAATAACCACAAGGTCCTGGATCAACTACAGAGATGGAGATGGAGGCAAAAAAGAAGAGGAGGTTGTAGCTTCACTTAATCCCCCAAGCCAGAGACACAGAGCAGGAGTTTCCGACTTGTTAAAAACAAATCTCAAACAAATTCTATTATTGTCGGTTCCGAACGTAGTTTCTGATGTCAGCGGGACAATTTGTGGACCTTTTGATTATTGTTTCACCTCATCCGAGGGAGAGAAAAGCTCATTTCTGTGAAGCCCGTTGACCCTGAAAAAGCAGTTTTTTTGAGGTGAACCGGAGATATTCGTGACCTGCTGACGCTGCTCGCAGAACGCAATCAAACTCAAAGTTCTCCCATTCCCAGACATGGACAAACACATTCCAGAGCAGCTAAAGCAGCCATTGCTATACATTTAAATCTATTTATAACAACACATTTATTTATATTATCTCTCTCTCTCTCTCTCTCTCTCTCTCTCTCTATTACATATATATATTATATTATATATCTTTTTATTCAAAACAGATGAGCGCCCTATGGAGTCTGGATCTGCTCTAAGGGTAGGAAAACCAAATTACTTTTATTGTGCCGCTATTATAAACTTTTATTAATGTATTTATGGGCAGTATATTAAGCTTTCACTCATGTAAAACTTATAAAGCAAGCCAATTTTTACACTCTGGACCTTGAAAGGATGCTGATGCACAGCAGTCGCATGTGGCATTGAGAACAGTTCAGATGCAATATTTTCAAGACATACACACACAATCACGCGCGGCTAGAATAGAAAAACACTCTCAAGCACAAATACATGCTGTGGTTTTTGGCCCAGTTAAAATGTTATTCAAGTGTTCCAAGTGTGCGGCTCTCACAGTCATATATCTTTTTATTCCAAACAGATGAGCGCCCTATGGAGTCTGGATCTGCTCTAAGTTTCTTCCTACAGGGGAGTTTTTCCTGGCCACTGTCGCCCCCTGCTGCTCTGGAGGGTTCAGTTGGTTTTCTCCTGATTGTACAAAACGCTTTGGGACGCCTTTGGATGTGATTTAGTTCTGTACAAACAAAAGCTTATTGATTGATTGATTGATTGATTGATTGATTGATTGATTGTGATAAAAAAAAAATTGCGTCGCTTTCTCGCTAACGAAACATCAGCGCCAAGCGTGTCTATGCGGCATCTAAGCAAAAGCGCAATTTGAAAAAAAAAAATGAGAACCTTCCGAAATAATGGCAGGAAGAAAGGCGCTTGGTGTGTAGCGTCCTTGGGCTTGCGGCGCCCACGGTGCGTTCGCAGGAAATCAGAGCGGGGTTCGCTTTCCCATCCCGGCCTGTGGGACGAGTTTGGCCTCTGCATTGCACTCCTCCGAATGTATGTTTCAAATGAGCCTGACTTTGGGGAGGGGGGAATCAATTACATCAAACTACAAACAGCCAGTCTCCATCGTCTTCGCGGCTTAATGCACCGCTAATTAAAAACATGCAAAGTTTTACTCCCACTCCATGAATGACTTAGTTTAGCTTCTTTTTTTTTCTTGTTTAAATGCACCTAATTAGGAGAAGCAGAAAGATACAAGCGAGGTTTTCTCGATATGTAATTCCGGGCGCCGGCTCTAATGAGCGCCGTGTTTGCAATTCATCAGGGTGAAATAAACATGTGGGTGGGGAATTTTGAATCGATGGAGTAGCAACGGGGTCGGTCGAGAAAACCGCCAGCGTGCTCGCCTCTCAGGTCGGCGCAACACATGCTCAGAGCGAGCGCGGAGCAGGGTGGAGGCAGCAAGAGCGAAGGAAAAAGTGGTTCTGTTTACAAGTACTTGCACAGTACGGGAGCCAACAGGTGTGATAGATACACAGAAACTCTGCATCTAGTTCTTAGAAATGAGTGAGATCACGATTGGCAAATCAGAGTCTCCGATGGGGGGGGAGGGGGGGGGGGGCGGTGAGCGCGGAGAACCCGTCATCCAGCTGACGCCGCGCACTTTTCTTGACAGACGTTCTTCCCTGAATGTCAGACACGGCCGTGGATAAAAGGCGGCGCGTTCTCATTTCCGTCGGAACGCCATTCCGAGACGCACGATAGCAACCTGGGAGCGGAGATTAAAAGGCTGCGAGTCGAGGGAATCGGGGGGAGGGGGGGGGGGGGGTGAAACCTGTCAGCGAATCACGAGGGTTGAAATGAGATCTGACTTTTCCCGGGGAGGAGGTTGATGGGGGCAATTCTTCCACGTTCCCGCCAAGGTTTGACTCGCTAAAAAAAAGAGAAAATTCCAACAACGACGCAAAGCGATTGGAAAGTGGAAGCGTTAATGAAAAGCGGCTACGGGCCGCCGGCAGGGAATGATGGCATGTCGGCGGTGGCATGTTTTCCGTTTGTTTGTTTGTTTGTTTGTTTGTTTGTTTGTCTCTCCGCGTCACGCTCGTCTGTTCCCGAGGTTGCCGGTAATGAGGAGGTAAACATCTGCTGCGCGGAGGCCCGACGCTGAGCTCTGACCCGTCGCAGCTCGACAGAGGGACGAACGACCACGTCCGACCCAAACCCCCCCCGCATCGCCTCGCCAGCATTGTGTTGCGTTGCGTCCTTCGAGGGTCACCTTTCGCCCTTGAAATCTTTTTGTTTAGTTTTTTTTTTTTTCTGAGAATGCACGTTTTGAGTACTGGAGCAGAAGCTGTGTAAGTCAATTTGCTTCATGGAAATTAGATTAGATCAGATTCAACTTCATTGCCATTGCACTTGTCACAATTATAGAGCAAGATGTACGGATGACATTGATATGAATTATATGAATTTAGAGACATAACAATGATTTTTGAAAATGTGTCCATCGTTGCTGTTTACTCACTGCTCGCCTTCCACAGACGTGCCGCATTCAGTAACGCTGATGACTCAGCACTTTGAGCACTTTGATGACTCGGTGAGGGCCGGAATTAATTTTTCTGTTGAGTGCTAAAAAACAAAAAAGAAAATATGATAATATCATATATATTTCGCCCATTTTCATCCTTGCCTTTATGTCGAGGGAGACCGAGCTGGTATTTTCCAGTCTGCAAGGCTTCCGAGAGTTTCCCAGAGGGAAAGGCTTCCACCCAACGTCTGTGTATTTGCAAAATTTTGGGCAAATTGTTCCTTTTCGATCTCGCCGACCTCATCAAAATTTATGGCATCATCAGAGAGGACAAGGAGGAGAAGGAGGACGATGAGGAGGAGGAGGAGGAGGAGGCTATTCAAATGAACGTCTCTCCAAAAACACGCAGTTTTGTTTCATTAGCGTCGTTAGAATTCAACAAGGGGTTCAACCGAGGTCAAACGCACTCTGGAATTTGTATGGATCCCCGGTGTGTGTGTGTGTGTGTGTGTGTGTGTGTGTGTGTGCCCAGCTATCTCTGCCGTGCAGCTCTGCACCCTGGGCTGCGCCTGAACTGACTGGCTCCCGCTGCTCCCCCGCCCACCCCACCCCCGACCGGGACACCAGCGCCTGTGTTCGTCAACGCGGCTGTGCGGAAAAATACATATGTACTAAAAAAATGAAGGAAAAACAAAGCGACAAGCAGCGGCAGAAGCAGCAGCAGCAGCAGCAGCAGCAGCAGGAGTCACAGCGTTGCCGTGTCAACACTCGCACTCCAGCAACGAGCAGCTGTTGTGTTGCGCACAAGTAAACAGTTTCTGTTGGAGGACTAATGAGGTGGAACAGAGCGGCCGCAGTCACACCCAACTCCAGTGTATTTTCTATGTATTTATAGACAGCAGCCGTCATGTTGCCACTGACAGGCAGTGATAAAACCCTCGCTCCTCTCGTCGCGCCACCGGCGTTCCAACACCAAACCCCAGCATTTGATTCCCGTCCGTCAAGTCTGTGACCTTCTCGCTGTGCGGCAGCAGCGGTCTTAACCAACAGCGGTCTTAACC